>NW_028290712.1:4861875-5221250 GCF_057876585.1 Rhinolophus sinicus
AAAGACCCCGAATAGCCAAAGCAGTCTTAAGAAAAAAGAACAATAATGGAGGTATCACACTTCCTGACTTTGGCTTGTACTACGGGCTACAATAATCAAAACAGCATGGTATTGGCAGAAAAACAGACACATAGACCAATGGAATAGATTTGAGAACCCAGAAATAAAACCACATAAATAAGGACAGAAAATTTTTGACAAAGAAGCTAAAAACATACAATGGAGCAAAGACAGCCTCTTCAATAAATGGTGCTGGGAGAATTGGATAGCCACGTGCAAAAGAATGAAACTGGACTGCTATTTGTCACCATGTACCAAAGTTAATTCAAAATGGATCAAAGACTTAAGCATAACACCTGACACAATAAACTGCATAGAATAAAACATAGGTACTAAACTTATGGACCTTGGGTTCAAAGAGCATTTTATGAACTTGACTCCAAAGGCAATGGAAGTAAAAGCTAAAATAAATGAATGGGACTATATGAAACTTAAAAGCTTCTGCACAGCGAAAGAAACCATTGACAAAATAAAGAGGCCACCAACTGAATGGGAGAAGATTTTTGCAAACAGTGCCTCCGATAAGGGGCTAGTATCCAGAATATACAAGGAACTCATGCAACTCAACAACAAAAAAACAAACAACCCAATTGAAAAATGGGCAGAGGACTTGAAGAGACATTTCTCCAAAGAGGACATACAAATGGCATATAGACATATGAAAAAATGCTTAACATCACTAATCATCAGAGAAATGAAAATAAAAGCCACAATGAGATATCACTTCACCCCAGTCAGAATGGCTATCATCAACAAGACAAATAATAACAAATGTTGGAGTGGCTGTGGAGAAAAAAGAACCCTCATACACTGTTGGTGGGAATGCAGACTGGTACAACCGTTATGGAAGGCAGTGTGGAGGTTTCTCAAAGAATTACGAGTAGAATTGCCATATGACCCAGCAATCCCTCTCCTGGGTATCTACCCAAAAAATCTGAAAACATTTAGAGATAAAGACACGTGTGCTCCAATGTTCATTGCAGCTTTGTTTATGGTGGCCAAGACATGGAAACAACCAAAATGTCCTTCGATAGATGAATGGATAAAGAAGTGGTGGTATATATACACAATGGAATACTATTCGGCAGTAAGAAAAGATGATATAGGAACATTTGTGACAACATGGATGGATCTTGAGAGAGTAATGCTGAGCGAAACAAGTCAGACAGAAAAAGCAGAGAACCATGTGATTTCACTGATATGTGGTATATAAACCAAAAACAACAAAAGAACAAGACAAACAAATGAGAAACAGAAACTCATAGACACAGACAATAGTTTCGTGGTTGCCAAAGGGTAACGGGGGCGGTGGGTAGGGGGTGGGAGATGAGGGTAAGGGGGATCGAATGTATGGTGATGGAAGTAGAACTGACTCTGGGTGATGAACACACGATGGGATTTATAGATGATGTAATACAGAATTGTACACCTGAAATCTATGTAATTTTACTAACAATTGCCACCCCAATAAATTTAATAAAATAAAATTAAAAAAAAAACCACAAAAAAGAAAAAAAAAAACAGGGTCTCAACGTGGAACGACTGTCCTGGATAACTCTCCAGGCAGAAAATTGTCCAAAGCACTACTGTTGCTGCTCCTAGTGGAGAGGGGATGATGATGCCACAGTTGTCTTTCTGTGACACATGAGGATATTGACCTTTGATTGGGCAGGCAGCTTCTGGGCATGCATTAAATCTCTTGTGCTGGGCAGACAACAGAAAATGAGCCTGTGAGGAGAGTGACTTCTGTGATTCTGCACAGGCTGTGCCTCATGACACCCTCAGCTAAAGACCCTACTGAGCAGTTTCCAGTTGACAGAGCCTCCAGTGAAACCAAGGTTCTGGCACCTTCATCTTGGACTTCAGGACCATGAAAAATATGCTTCTGTTATTTAAGCTGCACAGTGTATAACATTTTGTTATAAAAATCGGACACTATCAATCGGGGAGGGAAAATTAAACACACAATGAGACAAAATGCTACTCCTTTCAAGAATGCTGTGATCAGTCAAAGAGAACAGTTCACATGTGCTTTGATGATGTGATGTGGAAGAACTGGAATGCTAACATTTTTCTGGTGGATACATACAATGATATAGCTACCATGGAAAATGGTTCGTTATTTGTCCAGTATGTTGATAATGAAAATATCATGTAACCAAGGATATATACACACTAGTGTTTAAAAAACTGATGCACAGAATTTACTAAATGGAATTCAGAATTGCACTGTAGGTAATGGCAAAAATGTAGAGACACAATATAAGGTCACTGGTGAATGCATTATCAAAGGCAGTATATGTATAAAATAAAACAAGATATAGCCAAAAAGGTGAAAGAAGTCCTGATATTGGCCACAGCAAGAAAGTATCTTGAGAAATTGACAAAGAAAGAAGCTAGCATCCCAAGGCCACATAGACTGTCTCTTCATTAAGATAATAGAACAACAATGTCAAATTCATAGGGAAAGAAGGCAGGTCCATGTTTGCCAGGGCGCAAGGTGTGGGGCAGCGTGGATGGGAAGTTAAAGTGCATGGTTTGACTTTCTATTGATTCCTTGTATCAGAAAAATGGTATTAGAAAGCAAGGTTTAGGAAAACACAATCATGTTGGCATATAACAAAACTGAATTGTATTTTTAAAATTTTCCCATGGCAAACTGGTATTGTGAATTTTACCAAAACATTGTAAGGTATATTCCCAGTAGGGCACCTCATCTAAACCACAAGTCCTATAATGTGGTGATGGCCTGACTCCTAGACACTTTGAGCTACATGAGAAAGCTCCTAAGTCCTATACACAAACACTGCCTGTGAAATTTAGGTCCCAAAGGGAGAAGTGCACGTTATAGAAATAAGTGTGGGGTTTGGTATTTTCCTGATGGACCAGCGGGCGTGTAACAGAGAGAGCACAGATTTTGGAAAGCAGTTTTCACAGATTTCATTCACTGTGAACTCAAAGGGAGAGAATCATTACTCATTGAAAGAAGCCTCTGAAACAAAACATGATGGGCCTCCGCACCTGTGAGCAGAGTATTCCCGGATGAATGTGATATTTCCTTAGAGTGGAAAGGAAAGATTGGTCAGAGAGCTGGGTTAATGGCTGTGATCTCTTTTGGGATTCAAGCTTAAGCTATCCTGAAGTACCTGGAGTGTAAATCAGGCTAAAACTTGGATTGCTGCAGATCTGCTCTGCCTCTCTCATTCTTGTCCGGGTTACTGAGGGCCTCCTATGGCATGTCTATCTGTTTCAACATTTACATTTTGTACATGTTGTGTGAGTTACATTAATACTCTCATCTTCATAATTGAGGAAACATTCCCATTTTTCACTCTTTTACTCAAAGAGTCTGTACGTTTTGCATGTGAGACTCCATGTGTGGTCAGTGAATATATCGTGATTTCCAATTCATGTTACGTCACCTGCTAAGGAGTGGCAGAGAGTGTCTACCATGGAGTATTTCAGTGTCTTTGAGAAGTAAAATTCAGAGATCTACTGTATATACTGAACAAGGTACTGAGCCCCCATCCAAAGTAAGTGGACCTTCCCTTCTTCGTTAGGTAATTCCTGGCGAACCTGACCTCTATTGAATTACATCCAACCCTCTGAAATTAGCCACTTGATAGGAATGCTTTGAGAAATTCAGATGGCAGACCCATTGGGCCTTTCCTGTCTATCTGAACTGACAGAGCACCACACAAATGTCTATCCTTCCTCTCCATGTACCAACACTCCCTTGACACTACTCAGCACATGATGAGGTCTATCGAGAAACTGATACCAAATCTTGCTAAGTATGATAACGGGTTCTGGTTGAAAATCACCATCAGAGACTAGACGACACACTCTGCTACTATCTGGAGGTCATATTCATCTGGGAATACTCTGTGATAGGGCACCTTTGGAACCATGATCACACCAATTGCATGTCAGTTATTGCGCCTCTTTGAAGTGGCAAGATGATGGCTGGCATGTCATTTTGGCTTGTCAAAGGGCCTCTGTAGTACGAGAAGATGGCTCTAGGGAGCACAGGGAATGGTGAAGTCACACTCAAAGCTCAAAGTGGAAGGACATTCTTGGATAAATCTCTGGGTATCAAGTGGTACAAGACACATCTGTGGCTGGAGCCTCCTGGAGAGGGAATGATGATATCACAGTAGACATTTTGTGACACATGTGTATACTGATATTTGATTGGCCATGTGACTGTGGGCACAGATTGAAGCTCCAGTGCTGGATAGACAACAGTGTGAGTCTATGAGGAGAGCAACTTCTGTGGCTCTGCATGGGCTGTTTCTTCCAACTGACACCCTCAGCTTCAAACCCTGCTGAGCAGTTTCCTGTTGACAGACCCTACTGAGAAAGCAATGTCATGGCCCCCCATCTTGGTCTTTCAGATGGTAAGAAATACACTTCTGTTAGTGAAGCCACACAGTCTACAACATTTTGCCATTCATATCAGACAGTTTATCAGTCAGGGAGAAAATATTGAAAGTACAATTAGACAATATGTTATGCCTGCAAGAATGCTGTGATCAAGCAAAGAGAAAAGATCACATATGTGTAGACAATGAGATGTGGAAAAACTGGAAAACTTACATGTCTCTGGTGGATACATAGAAATATATAGCTACTGTGGAAAATACTTTGCTATTGTCAAGTATATTGAGAAAGAAAAAATCAGTTGGCCATGGAAATATACACCATAGTGTTTAAAAAGAGTCCCAGAAACTCCTAAACAGAATTAAGCGTGACACTAGATAATGGCAAATATATAGAGACACAATATTAGGTCAACAGATGAATGCATTAGTGAAGGTGGATATGTATAAAATGAAACAAGATACAGTCATAAAATTGACCCAGTCTTGATATTGGCCACAGCAAGAAAATGTCTTGAGAAATTGGCAAGAGAAAGAGGCTAGCATCCCAAGGCCACATACGCTGTGTCTCCATTAAGATAACAGACCAACAATGTCAAATTCGTAGGAAAAGAAGGCAGGTCAATGTTTCCCATGCTGCAAGGTGTGGGGCAACGTGGATAGGAAGTGAAAGTTGCATGGCTTGGGTTTGTATTGATTGCTTGTAATCAGAAAAGTGGTGTAAGATAGCACAGATTGAGGAAAGCAAAATGTGTTGGTATATTAAAAAATTGAATAATATTTTTTTAAGTTTCCAATTGCAAACTGGCAGTGTGAATTTTACCAAAATAATGTAAGTGATATTCCCAGTAGGTCACCTCTCATAAACCAGAAGTCCTCTAATGTTGTATTGGCCCAGGCTTCTAGACAATTTGGGCTACATGAGAAAGCTCCTCAGTTCTAAAAACAAACACTGCCAGTGAAATTTAGGTCCCAATGGGAGAAGTAACCTTGTAAGAAATAAGTGTGTTAGTGGATATAGGCCAGATGTAGTAGCTTGCTGTTTTACAGAGAGAGCATGGATTTTGGAAAAGAGTTTTCACAGATTTCTTTCACTGTGAACTGAAAGGCAGAGAATCACTATGCATTGAAAGAAGTCTGTAAAACAAAACGTGAGAGGCCTCCTTACTTCTGAGCGTAGATGTTTCCTTCTAATGGAAAGAGAGGATTGGTCAGAAGGCCAGGGCAATGGCTCTGTTCTCTTGGGGGGTTCAAGCCTTTGCTATCCTGATGGACATGGAAGCTAAATCAGGATAAAACTTGGATTACTGTGTATCTGCTGTGCTCCCATTCTCTTCATGTTACTAGTGGCCTCCTATGGCATGCCTATTTAATCTTTTACATTTTGCATATGTTTTGTGCTTTTCTTTAATACTCTGATCTTTATAATTGAGTAAATATTTCAAATATTCACGCTTTCACTCAGAGAATGTGTACGTTTTTCATGTGGTTCTCCATGTGTGGTCAGAGTATCTATTGTTACTTCCAATTCTGTGTTAGGTCACCTGCTAATTGGTGGCAGGTAGTGACTTCCATGGAGAAATTCATTGTCTTTGACAAATAGAATATGGAGAACTACAGTATATACTGAGCCTGCTTATAAGGCCACACACAAAGAACGTGGACCTTCCTTTCTTTCTCAGGTAATTCCTGGTGAACCTGATCTCTACTGAATTACATTGAAACCTCTGACATCAGTTGGTTTATAAGCATTTATCAGGGAATTCAGATGGCAGACCCATGTAGCCCTTCTTGCCTCTGAAAACTGACAGAGCACCATACAAATGTATCATTTCTCACCATGTGACAACACTCTCCTGACCCTACTCAGCAGATGATATGGTCAATGAAGAATCTGATCCCCAAACTTGCAGGTATGATAAGTGGTTCTGGTTGAAAATCACCATCAGAGACTATAAGACCCAATCTTCGATCTAGAGCTCACATTCCTCCTGGAACACTCTTTGATGGGGCACGTTTTGGAACCACCATATTCACACTAACTTCATAGAAGTTCTTGCTCCTCTTTGAAGTGACTAAGTTTTTCCAGGCAAGTCATTATGGCTGGACCGAAGGACCAATATAGTATGAGAAACATATCTCTATGGAGCAGAGAGAATGGGGAAGTCACACTCAGATCTCAAATTCGAAGGACTGTCCTAGATAAATCTCTGGACAGCAAATGATCCAAGACACTTCTGTGGCTGTGGTTTCCTGGATAAAGGATGATGATGTGACAGTTGTCCTTTGGTGACACATGAAGATACTGATATATGACTGGCTATGCAAATGCTGGACATGTATTACATCTCCAGTTCTGGGTACACAACTGAGTGTGAGTCTATGAGGAGACTGAATTCTCTGGCTCACTCAGGCAGTTCCTTCCTCCTGATGCCCTGCACATCAGGCCTTGTCGAGCAGTTTCCTGTTCACAGACCCTCCCAGGAAAGGAATGTTCTGTCACGTTCATCTTGGACTTTCAGGACACTGAGAATACACTTCATGTACAGAAGCCACACAGTCTATAATATTTTGCTATGAAAATTGCATACTTTATAATTCAGGAGTTTAAATAGAAAGCACAATGAGAAAATATGCAACTCTTTCAAGAATGTTGTGATCCACCAATGAGAAAAGATCACATGTGTCTTGACAATGCGATGTGCTCCAACTGGGATGCTCACATATGTCTGCTAGATACACAGAATGAAATAGCTACATTGAAAAACAATTCACTATTTGTCCAGTATATTGAGAATGAAAACGTCACGTGACCATTGGTATATACACAATAGTGTTTAAAACAGAGGCCCAAAAACTCCTATGCAGAATTCAGGACTGCACTGTAGATAAAGGCACAAATGTAGAAACACAATAAATTTAATAAAAAACAAAGATGAATGCAGTAGCAGAGGCGGTATATGTATAAAATGAAACCAGATACAGTCATAAAAGTGACAGAAGTCCTGATTCCACAAGAAAGAATCTTAAGAAATTGGCAAGGGGAAGAATCTAGCATCCCAAATCCAAATATGCTTTCTATCCATTCAGATAACAGACCAACAATGTCAAATTCATAGGGAAAGAAGGATGATTAGTGTTTGCCAGAGTGCAAGATGTGGGACAGTGTGGATGGAAAGTGAAAGTTTTATAGCTTGGTTTCCATTGATTGATTGTTCAGAAAAATGGTAGGTGACAGCAAGAGTTGAGGAAAGCACAATGTGTTGGCATATTACAAAATTCAATTGGATTTTTTAAACTTTCCAATGGCAAACTGGTGGCGTGAATTTTACCAAAACAAGGTAAGGAATATTCCCTGTAGGACATATCTCATAAACCGCAAGTCTATATTGTTGTTATGGCCCTGCCTACCACACCCTTTGGACTAAATGAGAAAGCTCCACAGTTCTAAAAGCAAACACTGCCAGTGAAATTTAGGTCCCAATGGGAGAAGTGACCTTGCTAGAAATAAGTGTGTTGGTGTATATATGCCTGATGGAGTAGCTTTCTGTTTTACAGCGAGCACTGATTTTAGAAAGGAGTTTTCACACATTTCATTCACTATAAACTGAAAGTCAAAGAATCATTACACATTGAAAGAAGTCTCTGAATCAAAACATGAAAGGCCTCCTCACCAGTGAGCATAGATATTTCCTTAGAGTGGAAAGGAAGGATTGGTCAGAGAGCCGGTACAACGGCTGTGGTCTCTTGCAGGGTTGAAGCCTTGGCTATCCTGATTGACCTGGAGTCCAAATCAGGTTAAAATTCAGATTGCTGTGGATCTGCTCTTCCTCTAACTTTCTCTTCCATGTTACTGAGGTCCTCATATGGCATCACTCTCTGTTTCATCTTTTACATTTTGCATACGTTGTGTGCATTACTTTAATACTCTGATCTTCATAATTGAGGAAACATTCCCAATTTTCAAACTTTTTCTCAGAATTCTGTACATTGTACATGTGGGACTCTATGTGTGGTCAGAGAATCTATCTTGACTTCCAATTCTTTTTTAAGTCACCTACTAAGGGGTGGCAGAGAGTGTCTTCCCCCAGACAAATTTGTGCCTTTGACAAGTAGAATATGGAGACCACAGTATATACTGAGCCAGCAAATGATCCCACACAATGAAAGTAGACCTTCTTTTATTTCTCAGGTATTTCCATGCAAACTTGACCTTTACTGAATTACAAACATCCCTCTGAAATAATCTGGTTGATAGGCACAATCAGGGAATTCGGATGGCGGAAGCATGGAGCCCATCCTGCATGTCAGAACTGACATTGCGTCATGGAAATGTGTATGCTTCCTCTCCATATAGCATCACTCCCTTGACTCTACTCAGCATATGATGAGGACAACCAAGCACCTGATACCCCAACTTGCTAAGTTTTTTAAGTGGTTCTTGTTGAAATACACCATCAGAGACTAGAAGACCAGATCTGCTTCTATCTGGAGCTGACATTTATCAGGGAAAACTCGTTGATGGAAAAATTTTTGAAGCTTGCACTCAAACCAACTGCATGTCAGTTCTTGCTCCTTTTGCAGTGGCAAAGTGATTCCTGGAAAGTCATTATGGTTGGGCCAAGTGCCTCTGTAGTATGAGAAAGGTGGCTCTACAGAGCACAGAGAACTCAGAAGTCACACTTAGGCTCAAAGTGGAAGCACTATCCTGCATAAGTCTTTCAGCAGCAAATGGTATAAGGCATCTAGGTAGCTGCAGACTTCAGGAGAGGGGATGATGATGTTACAGTTGTCTTTTTGTGACATATGAGGATACTGATATGTGAATGGCCAGGCGTCGTTTGGGCATGGATTACAGCTCCAGTGTTGAGCAGACAACACAGTGTGAGTCTGTGAGGAGAGTAACTTCTGTGGCTCTGCATGGGCTGTTCCTTTTTCCTGATGCCCTCAGCATCAGACCCTGCTGAGCGGTGTCCTGCTTACATAACCTCATGAGAAAGGAAAGTTCTAGCACCTTCATCTTGGACTTTGAGGAATGGTGAGAAATACACTTCTGTTATTGAAGCCAAATATTCTATAACATTTTGCTATGTAAATCGGACACTTTATCAGTCAGGGAGGGAAAATTGAAAGAACAATGGGACAATATGCTTCTTCACAAGAATGCTGTGATCAACCAAAGAAAAAGGTCACGTGAGCATTGACAATGCGATGTGGAAAAACTGGAATGCTCACATGTATCTGCTGGATACATAGAATTATATAGTTACCGTGGAAAAGAATTTAATATTTGTCCAGTATGTTGAGAATGAAAATACCAGCTACCATTGATATATGCAAAGCAGTGTTCTAAACAGATGCCCAGAAACTCCTAAGCAGAATTCAGAACAGCACTATAGATAGTGGCAAAAATGTAGAAACACAGTAACAGGTCAAATGATGAATGCATTTGTTAATGTGGTATATGTATAAAATGAAAGAAGACACAGGCATAAAGGTGACAGAATTTCTGATACTGGTCACTACAAAGAAATGTCTTGAGAAATTGGCAAGAAAGAAGCTAACATCCCAAGGCCACATACGCTTTCTCTCCATGAAGATAACAGAATGAAAATGTCTAATTCATAGGGAAAGAGGGCAGGTCAGGGTTTCCCAGGGCAGAATGTATTGGGCAACATGGATGGCAAGTGAAAGTTGAATGGGTTGGTTGTCTATTGATTGCTTGTAATCAGAAAAATAATATTAGACAGCAAGGATTGAGGAAACGATAATGCTGTTGACATATTTCAAATGTGAATTGTATTTTTTAAACGTTTAATGGCAACCTGGTATTGTGAGTTTCACCAAAACAATGTAAGGGATAATCCCAGTAGGACACCTCTAATGCAGCACAAGTCCTCTAATGTTGTGATGGCCCTGCCTCCTAGACCCTTTGGGTTACATGAGAAAGCACCTCAGTTATAAAACCAAATACTGCCAGTGAAATTGAGGTCCCAATTGGAGAAGTGCCCTTGGTAGAATTAAGTGTGGTGGTGAATATTTGTCTGATGGAGTTATTACCATTTTACAGAGAGCACTGATTTGGTAAAGCAGTTTTGACAGATCAATTCAGTGAGAGATACACACTGAACCGAAATGAAGATAATCATTACACATTGAATTCATTCTCTAAAACAAAATTTGGTGGGCTGCCTCACATGTGAGCATAGATATTCCATCAAGTGGAAAGCTAGGATTGGTCTGAGAGCTGGGGCAACAGCTGTGGTCTCTTGCATGGTTCAAGTCTGGGCTATCCTGAAGGACCTGGAGACTAAATCAGTCTAAAACTCGGATTGCTGTGGATCTGCTCTGCTACTCCCTTTCTTTTCCATGTTATTGATGGCCTCCTACGGCAGGCCTGTCTGTTTTACCTTTTATATTTTGTGCATGTTGTGTGCATTACTTTAATACTCTGACCTTCATAATTGAGGAAACTTTTCCAATTTTCACCCTTATACTCATAGAGGCTGTACATTTTGTATGTGGGACTCCATGTGGTCTGTGAAACTATCATGACTTCCAATTCTTTGTTACGTCACCTGCTAAGCAGTGGAAGAGAGTGACTTCCACGGAGAAATTCAGTGTGTTTGACAAATGAAATATGGAGAACTACAGTAAATCCTGAGCTTGCTTCTAAGCCCATACACAAAGAAAGTGGACCTCCCTTTCTTTCTCAGGTAATTTCTGGCAAACGTGACCTCTATCGAATTGCCTCCAACCCTCTGAAATCAGCCTGTTGATAGCACGTGTCATGGAATTAAGATGGCAGACCCATTGAACCCATCCTGCCTGTCATAACGGACCGAGAACCATACTAATGTGTTTTTCCTTCCTCTCCATGTACCAACGCTCCCATGACAGTACTCAGCAAATGAATAGGACAATCAAGAAACTGATGCCCCTGCTTTTTACGTGTGATAAGTGGTTCTGGTTGAAAAGCACCATCAGAGACGGGAGTACCTGATCTTATTCTATCTGGAGCTCACATGCATCCAGGGACACTCTTTCACGGGACACTTTTTGGAGCCAGCACTCACAACAAGTGCATATAAGTTATTGTTCTCTTTGAAGTGGCATGGTGATTCCTGGCAACTCATTTTTGCTAGGGTCAAGGGCCTCTCTAGTATGAGAAAGATGGCTATCTGGAGTACAGAGAATGATGAAGTCACACTCAGGGCTCAAAGTGCAAGGACTTGCCTGGATAAGTCTCTGGGCTGCAAATGGTCCAAGACACCTCTGTGGCTGTGGCCTCTGGAGAGTGGACGATGATGTTACTGCTGTGTTTTGTAACACATGAGGATACTGATATGTGATTGTCCAAGTGGCTACTGGGCTCAGATTACAGCTCCAGTGCTGGTCAGACAACAGAGTGTGTCTGTGAGGAGATTGACTTCTGTGGCTCTGCTTGGGTTGTTCCTTCCTCCTGACACCCTCAGCATCAGACCCTGCTAAGTACTTCCATGTTGAGGGACCCTCTAGAGAAAGCAACGTACTGGCACCTTCATCTGGATATTCAGGTCAGTGAGAAATACACTTCTGTTATTGAAGCCACACATTCTATCACATTTTGCTATTCAAATTCTACACTTTATCACTCAGGGTTGGAAAATCAAGAGCACAATGAGACAGTATGCTACTCCTTCAAGAATGCTGTGATCAAAGAAAGATAAAAATAATCACATATGCATTGACAATGTGATGTGGAAATACTGGAACACTCACATTGTCTCTGCTTGATACATAGAATCATATAGCTAACATGGAAAAGACTTTTCTATTTGTCCAGGATCTTGATAATGAAAGTATCACGTGGCCATTGGAATGTACACAGCAGTTTTTAAAAAGGATGCCAGAAACTCCTAAACAGAATTAAGAACAGCACAGTACATAATGGCAAAAATGTAGAAACATAATATCAGGTCAACTGATGAATGCATTATCCAAGTAGGTATATGTATAAACTGAAGGAAGATATAGTCATAAAGGTGAGAGCTGTCCTGACGCTGGACACTGCAAGAAAGTATCTTGAGAAATTGGCAAGGCCTCCCAAGATAAGCTAGCCTCCCAAGGCCACATACCCTATCTCTCCATTAAGATAACAGAGCAAAACGTCAAATTCATAGGGAAAAAAGGCAGGTCAACGTTTGCCAAGGTGCAAGGTGTGAGGCAGCATGGATGAAAGTGGTAGTTGCATGGCTCAGGTTTCTATTGATTGCTTGTGATCAGAAAAATGGTATTAGACAACAAGGATTGAGGAAAGCACAATCCTTTTTGCATATTACAAAACTGAATTGAATGTTTAAAGGTTCCAATGGCAAACTGGTGGTGTGAGTTTTACCAATAAAATATTCGGGATATGCACTGTACGTCACCGATCATAAACCACAAGTCCTCTAATGTTGTGATGGTGCTGCCTCCTAGACACTTTGGGCTTCCTGAGAAGGCTCCTCAGTTGTAAAAACAAACATGGCAAGTGAAATTTAGGTCCCAAAGGGAGAAGTGCCCTTGCTAGAAATGAGTTTGTGTTGTAATTTGCCTGATGGAGTACATTATCATTTTACAGAGAGCACACTGATTTTGGAAAGATTTCACATTTTTCATTCACTGTGAATTGAAAGGGAGAGAATCAGTTTCCATTGAAATAAATCTCTGAAACAAAAAGTGATGGGACTCCTCACCTGTGAGCATAGATATTTCCATCAAATGGAAAGGAAGGATTCATCAGATAACCGGGGCACCGACTGGTCTCTTGCAGGTTTAAGCTTGGGCTATCCTGAAGGACATGAGTCTAAATCAGGTTAAATCTTGGATTACCACTGATCTCTTGTGACTTTCTCATTCTCTTCCATGTTACTGAGGGTCTCCTATGGCATGACTTTCTGTTTCATCTCTTACATTTTGCACATGTTGTGTGCATTAATCTAATAGTCTGTTCCTCATAATTAAGGAAAAATTCCCCATTTTCACACTTTTACTCATATAGTCTGTACATTTTGCATGTGGGAATCCATGTGCAGTCAGTGTATCTATCGTTACTTCCAATTCATTGTTACGTCACCTGCTAAGTGTTGGCATAGAGTGTCTTCCCTGGAGCAATTCAGTGTCATTCACAAGTAGAATTTGGAGAACTAAAGTATATACAGATCCAGCTACTGAGACCAGACACAAAGAAACTTGACCTTCCTTTCTTTCTTAGGTGATTCCTGGTGAACCTGACCTCTGCTGAATTATATCCAACCCTCTAAAATAAACCAGATGAGAGGCTTGAATCAGGGAATTCAGATGGCAGACCCACGGAGCCCATCCTGCCTGTCAGAAGAGAAAACACCACACAAATGTTTATCTTTCCTCTCTATGTACAAAAACTCCCTTGACAAAACCCAACAAATGATTAGGGCAATCAAAAACCTGATGCCCTGACTTGCTAGTTATGGTAACTGTTTTTTGTTGAAAATCACCATCAGAGACACGAAGATCTGATCTGCTTCTATGTGGAGCTCACGTTCATCCAGGAGCACTCTTTGATGGGCAGTTTTTGGAGCCAACACTTCACACTAACTCCATGTCAGTTCTTGCTTCTCTTTGAAGTAGCAAGGTGATGTTTGGCAAGTCATTATGGCTGGGCACAAGGGTCTCTGGAGTATGAGAAAGAAGGCTGCATGGAGCACAGAGAATGGTGGAGTCACACGCAGGGCTCAAAGTGGAAGGGCTGTCCTGGATAAGTTTCTAGGCAGCATATGGTCCAAGTCAGCACTGTAGTTGTGGCCTCCTGGAAAGGGGATGATGATGTCACAGTTGTCTTTTTTGTCACACATAAGGGTACTGATATATGATTGGCCAGCTACCTGCTGGGCATGGATTAAATTTCCTGTCCTGGGCACACAACAGGATGGGAATTTGTGAGAAGGGCAAATTCTGTGGCTCGGCTGAGGCTGTTCCTTCCTCCTGAACCCCTCAGCATCTGATCCTGGTGAGCCTGGTCCTGTTGACAGGCTCTCCTGAGAAAGCAACATTCTGGTCCCTTCATCTTGGACTTTCAGGTTGGTGAGAAATACACTTCTGTTATTGAAGTCCCACAGTCTATAACATTTTGCTATGAAAATCGGACACTTTATCGGCCAGGGATGGAAAATCGAAATGACCGTGTGGCTATATTCTACCCATCAAGAATGTTGTGATCAACAAAAGAGAAAAGATCACATGTGCTTAGACAATGGGATGAGGAAGAAATGGAAAGCTCACATATCTCTGGTGGATACATAGAATGATATAGCCAACGTGGAAAACACTTCACTATTTGTACAGTGTGTTCAGAATGAAAATATCACATGACCATTGATATATACACAACAGAGTGTAAAACGGAATACCAGAAACTCCTAAACAGAATTCAGAACTGAACTGTAAATAATGGCAAAAATGTAGAGACACAATATCAGGTTAACTGATGAATGTATAAACGAAGGTGGTATATGTATAAAACGAAACGAGATACTGTAATAATGGTGACAGAAGTCCTGACACTGGCCACAGAAAGGAAGTATCTTAAAAAATTGTTCAAATAGGGAACCTAGCATCCCAAGGCCACATACCATGTCTCTCCATTAAGGTAACAGAACAAAAATGTCAAATTCATAGGGAAAGAAGGCATGTCAGTGTTGCTGAAGACAAGGTGTGGGGCAGCATGGATAGAAGTGAAAGTTGTATGGCTTGGGTTTCTATTGATCACTTATAATCAGAAATATGGTATTACACAGCAAGGATTGAGGAAACTACAATGCTGATGGCATATTACAAAACTGAATTGTATTGCTTAACGTTTCCAATGACAAAGTGGTGGTTTAAATTTTACCAAAACAATTTAAGGGATAATCCCAGAAAGGCACCTGTCATAAACGGAAAGTCCTCTAATGTTGTGATTGCCCTCCCTCCTAGACACTTTGGGCTTCATGAGTAAACTCCTCACTTCTAAAAAAAAAACAAAAAAAAAAACACTGCCAGTGAAATTTAGGTCCCAATGTGAGAATTGCCCTCGCTAGATATAAGTGTGTCGGTGGATATTTTCTAGATGGAGTAGCTGGCCATTTTACAGAGAGAGCACTGATTTTAGAAAGAAGTTTTCACAGATTTCATTCACTGTGAATTGAAAGGGAGAGAATCATTACACAGTGAAAGAAGTCTCTGAACCAAAACGTGACAGGTCTCCTCACCTGTGAGCATAGATATTTCCTTCGAGTGGGTAGGGAGGTTTGGTCAGAGACCAAACAAAGGTGGTCGTATCTTGTGGGGTTCACCTTGGGCTATTGTGAATGACCTGGTGTCTAAATCATGCTGAAACTCACATTGCTGTAGATCTTCTGTGCCTCTCCCATTCTCTTCCATGTTACTGAGGGCCTCCTATGGCATGGCAACCTGTTTCATCTTTATATTTTGCGCATGTTATGTGCATTTCATTCATACTCTGATCTTTATAATTGAGGTAATATTCCCAATTTTCACACTTTTACTCATAGAGTCTCTACATTTTGATTGTCAGATGTCATGTGTGGTCAGTGACTCTATCGTGGCTTCCCATTCTTTGTTATGTCACCTGCTAAGGGGTGGCAGAGAGTGTCCTCCACAGAGAAATTCAGTTTGACAACTAGAAAATGGAGAACTACAGTATATACTGAGCCAGCTACTGAGCATACACACAAAGAAAGTGCACCTTCCTTTCTTTCTCAGGTAATTCCTGGAGAATTAGACCTCTACTGAATTACATGCAACCCACTGAAATCAGGAGGTTGATTGGCACGTATCGGGGAATTCAAAGGCAGATCCATGGAGCCCATCCTGCCTGTCAAAACTGACAAAGCGCCATACACATGTGTATACTTTCTCTCAATGTACTAACACTCCCTTGACACTACTCAGCAAATGATGAGGACAATCAAGAACCTGATGCCTCAACTTGCTCAGTATAATAAGTGGTTCTTGTGGAGAATCATGGTCAGAGCCTAGAAGACCAAACTGCTTCTATCTGGAGCTCACATTCATCCGGTAACACTCTTTCATGGGGAATTTTTGGAGCCAGCGCTCACACTAACTGCATATCAGTTCTTGCTCCTCTTGGAAGTGGCAAGATGATTTCTGGCAAGTCATTATGGCTGGGCACAAAGGCCTCTGTAATATGAGAAGATGGTTCTATGGATCAAAGAGAATGGTGAAGTCAAACTCAGGGCTCAAAGTGGAAGGACTGTCCTGGATAAGTATCTGGGCAGCAAATGGTCTTTCGCACCTCTGTGGCTGAGGCCTCCTGGAGAGGGGATGGTGATGTCACAGTTGTCTTTTTGTGACACATGAAGATACTGATATGTGACATTTCAGGCTGTTTCTGGGCACGGTTTCCAGCTCCAGTGGAGGTCTGGCAGCAGAGTGTGTGTCTGTGAGGAGAGTAACTTCTGTGGCTCTGCTCAGGCTGTACCTTCCCCCTGACGCCCTCAGCATTTGACCCTGCTGAGCAGTTTTTCTGTTGACAGACACTCATGAGAAAGCAACATGCTGTCACCTTCCTCTTGGACTTTGAGGAATGTGAGAAATACACTTCTTTTATTGAAGTCAGACATTCTACAACATTTTGCTATGAAAATCAATCTATCAGTCATCTAGGGAAAATAGAAAGCACAATGAGACAATATGCTACTCCTTCAAGAATGCCGTGATCAACCAAAGAGTAAATATCACATGTGCGTTGACAATGCGATGTGTATGAACTAGAATGCTCACATGAATCTCCTGGGTACATAGCATGATATAGTTATAGTGGAAAACTGTTCACAATTTGTCCAGGTTGTTGGGAATGAAAATATGACATGAGCATTGATATATACACAGTAGTGTATAAAAAGGGTGCCCAGAAACTCCTAAATGGAATTCAGAACTGTACTGTATATAATGACAAAAAATGTAGAAACACAGTACCAGGTCAACTGTTGAATACCTCAGTGAAGGTCATATATGCATAAAATGAAACCATATACAGTCATAAAAGTGACAGAAGTCCTGATGCTTGCCACCACAAGAAATAATCTTGAGTAATTGGCAAGAGAAAAAAGGTAGCATCCCAAGGCCACATACGTTGTCTCTTGACTAAGATAACAGAATGACAATGTGAAATTCATAAGGAATGAAGGCAAGTCAGTGTATGCCAGGGTGAATGGCATGGGGCAGCATGGATGGGAAGTGAAAGTAAAATGTAATCGGTTTCCATTGATTGCTTGTAATCAGAAAAATGATATTAGATAACAAGGGTTTAGGAAAGCACAATGCTGTTGTCCTATAACAAAACTGAATTATATTGGTTAAATTTTCCAATGGCAACTGTTGATGTGAATTTTACAAAAACAATTTATGGGATATTCCCAGAAGGACACTTCTCATAAACAACAAGTCCAGGAACACTCTTTGATGAGTCACCATTTGGAACCAATGCTTACACCAACTGCATGCCAGTTCTTGCTCCTCTTAGAAGTGGCAAGGTGATTCCTGGCAAGTCATAATGCCTGAGCCCAAGGACCTCTTTAGTATGAGAAAGAAGGCTCTACAGAGCACAGAGAATTGTGAAATCACACTCAGGGTTCAAAGTGGAAGGGCTGTCCAGGATAAGTCTCTGGGCAGCTAATGGTCCAAGGCACCTACCTCTGCGGCTGCTTCCTCCTGGAGAGGTAATGATGATGTTTGACGCAATTGATTGCTTGTAAGCAGAAAAATGGTATTAGACAGCAAGGATTGAGGAAAGCACAATGTTGGTGGCATACTACTAAACTGAATTGTATTTTTAACAGTTCCAAAGGCAAACATGTGGAGAGTAAATTTTACCAAAACAATGTAAGGGATATTCCCAGTAGGGACATAACATAAACCACAAGTCCTCTAATGTTTTGGTTGCCCTGCCTCCTAGAGACTTTGGGCTACATGAGAAAGCTTCTCAGTTCTAAAAACAAACACTGCCTGTGAAATTTAGGTCCCAAAGGGAGAAATGCTCTTGCTAGAAATAAGTGTGGTGGTGGATATTTGCCTGATGGAATAGCTTGTGGTTTTATAGAGAAAGCACTGATTTTGCAAAGGAGATGTCACATTTTTCATTCACTGTGAATTGAAAGGGAGAGAATCATTACACATTCAAAGAATTTCCTGAAACAAAACATGACGGGCCTTCCCATATTTGTGTGTAGACATTTTCTTTAAGTGAAAAGGAAGAATTGCTCAGAGCACCGGGGCAATTGCTGTGGTATCTTGTAGGGTCCAAGCCTGGGCTATCCTGAAGGACCATGGCTACACCATGGATTCCTGCAGATCTGCTGTGCCTCTCCCATTCTCTTACCTGTTATTGAGCGCCTACTATGGCATGCCTATGTGTTTCATCTTTTAACATTTTGGCATGTGATTTGTGTTTCTTTAACATTCTCACCTTAATAATTGAGGAAACATTCACAATTTTCAACCTTTTACTAATAAATGCTGTACATTTTGCTTGAGGCACTCCATGTGTGGTCAGAGAATATATCATAATTTCCAATTCTTTTTTACGTCACCTGCTGAGGAGTGGAGAGAGTGACTTCCCTGGAGAAATTCAGAGTCTATGACAAGTAGAATATGGAGAACTACAGCATATACTGAGTCAGCTACTGAGCCCACACATAAAGAAAGTGGACCTTGTATTCTTTTTTAGGCAATTCCTGGAGAACTTGACCTCTACTGAATTGCATCCAACACTCTGAAATCAGCCGGTTGATAGGCACGTATTGGGGATTTCAGATGACACACACATGGAGCCCATCCTGACTGTCAGTACTGATAGAGCACCACACAAATGTGTATTCTTCCTCTCCATGTACCAACACTCTCTTGACACTACTCAGCAAATGAGGAAAATCAAGAACCTGAAGCCCCAACTTGCTATGTATGATGAGTGGTTCTTGTTGAAAATCACTAGAAGAGACCAGAAGACATGTTCTGCATCATATTCAGACATGTTCATAGATTAGAAGACACGTTCTGCTTCTTTATGGAGCTCACATACATCTGGCAATACTGTTCGATGGAACTGACTTGTAGAAAGTGTTCACACCAACTGCATGTCAGTTCTTGCTTCTCTTTGAAGTGGCAAAGTGATTCCTGTCAAGTCATTACGGCTGGGCCTAAAGGCCTCTGTAGTATGGGAAATAAGTCCTTATGGAGCACAGAGAATGGTGAAGTCACATGCAAGGCTCAAATTGGAAGGACTGTCTTGGATAAGTCTCTGGGCAGCAAATGGTCCAAGGCAACTCTGTGGCTGTGGCGTTCTGGAGCAGGGTTGAGTATCTAACAATTGTGTTTTGTGACGCATGAGGATACTGATATGTGATTAGACAGGCAGCTGCTGGGCACAGTTTAGAGCTGCAGTGCTGGGCAGACAACAGATTGTGATTCTGTGAGGAGAGCGACTTCTGTGGCTCTGCTAGGGCTCTTTCTTCCTCCTCACACCCTCAGGGTCAGACCTTGCTGAGCAGTTTCCTGTTGCCAGAGCCTCCTAAGAAAGTAATGTTCTGGCATCTTCATCTTGGACTTTCATGATGGTGATAAATACACATCTGTTATTGTAACCACACAGACTAACATTTTGCTGTGCAAATCGGACAATTTATCTGTCAGGGAGGTCAAATCGAAAGCACAATGAGACAATATGCTACTCCATCAAGAATGCTGTGATCATCCAAAGAGATAAGATCACATGTGCCTTGACAATGAGATGCAGAAGAACTCGAATGCTCACATATCTCTGGTGAATACATAGAATGGTATAGCTTCAATGGAAAACCGATTGCTATTTGTCCAGTATGTTGAGAATGAAAATATCATGTGACCATGGATATACAAACAGTAGTGTTTAAAATGGATGCCCAGAAACTCCTAAACAGAATTCAACATGGCACTATAGATATAGGGAAAATGTAGAGACACAATATCAGATCAACTAATGAATTCATTAGCGAAGATGGTATATGCATAAAATGAAACAAGATACAGTCATAGAGGTGACAGAAGTCTTGATACGGGATACAGCAAGAAAGTATCTTGAGAAACTGTCAAGGAAAGAAGCTTGCAACCAATGCCACATTCACTGTCTTTCGATTATGTTAACAAAGCAACAATGTCAAATTCATAGATCAACAAGGGAGGTCAGTGTTTTCCAGCACACCATCTGTGGGGCACAATCGATGGGAGTGTGGTTGCATAGCTTCAGTTACTGTTGATTGCTTGTAATCAGAAACATGGTAGTCGACATCATGGATTGAGAAAAACACAATGCTGAGGGCACAATACAAAACTGAATTGAATCTTTTAAAGGTTCCAATGATAAAATGGTGGTGTGAATTTTACCAAAACCGCATAGGGGATATTTCCAGTAGGGCACTTCTCATAAACCACAAGTACTCTAATGTTGTCATTTACCAGCCTCGTTGACCCTTTGGGTTACATGAGAAAGCTCCTGAGTTCGTAAAAGAAACACTGCCAGTGAAATTTATGTCTCAATGGGAGAAGTGCATTAGCCAGAAATAAGTGCTTTGGAAAATATGTGCCTGATGGAATAGATTGCTGTTTTACAGAGAAAGCAGTGATTGTGGAATGAAGTTTTCACATATTTCATTCACTGTGAATTAAAAGGGAGAGAATCATTAGATATTGAACGAAGTCTCTGAAACAAAATGTGATGGACTTCCTCAACTGTGAGCATAGATATTTCCTTCGAGTATAAAGGACAGATTGGCCAGAGATCCGAAGCTATGGCTGTGGTCTCTGGCAAGGTTGAAGCCTGGGCTATTCTGAGGACCTGAAGTAGAAATCAGGGTAAAATTCAGATTCCTGTAGATCTGCTCTGACCCTCAGATTCTCTTCCATTTTACTGAGGGCCTCGTATGGCATGCCTATCTGTTTCATCTTTTACCTATTGTGCATGCTATTTAATTCTTTAATACTCTGCATTTTTTTTAAATTTTATTTTATTAAATTTATTGGGGTGACAATTGTTAGTAAAATTACATAGATTTCAGGTGTACAATTCTGTATTACATCATCTATAAATCCCATTGTGTGTTCACCACCCAGAGTCAGTTCTCCTTCCATCACCATATATTTGATCCCCCTTACCCTCATCTCCCACCCCCACCCCCCTTACCCTCTGATAACCACTACACTATTGTCTGTGCATACGAATTTTTGTTTCTCATTCACCCCAAATCTGCACATTTTCTCATTGGTTGATCACAGCATTCTTGAAGAAGTAGCATATTGTCTCTTTGTGCTTTCGATTTTCACTCCTTGTCCGGTAGTGCATTACCTTCATAGCAAAATGTTATAGACTCTGTGGCTTCAATAACAGAAGTGTATTTCACACCAACCTGAAATTCCAAGATGAAGGGGCCAGAATATTGCTTTCATTGGAGGGTCTGTCATCAGGAAACTGCTCAGCTGGGTTGCACATTGATGGTGTCAGGAGGAAGGAGCACACCGAGCAGAGCCACGGAAGTTGCTCTCCTCACAGGCTCACACTCTGTTGTCTTCCCAGCACTGGAACTGTAATCTGTTCCCAGCAGCTACCTGGCCAATCACATATCAGTATTGCAATCTATCACAGAAGAAAACCATGACATCATCCTCGTCTATTCAGGAGGCCATAGCCCCAGAATTGCCTTGGACCATTTGCATCCAGAGACTTATCCAGGACAGTCCTTCCACTTTAATTCGTGAGTGTGACTTCACCATTCTTTGTGCTCTGTAGAGCCAAATTTTTCATACTACTGGAGACCCTTGGGCCAAGCCATAATGACTTGGTAGGAATCATCTTGCAACTTTAAAGATGAACAGAACTTATATGCTGTTGTTTGAGCGCTGGCCCAAAATGTGCCCAATCAAAGAGTGTGCACGGATGAATATGAGCTCCATATTGAAGCAGATCAGGTCTTCAAATCTTTGATGGTGATTTTCAACCAGAACCACTAATTATACCTAGCAAGTTTGTGCATCTGATTCTTGATTGTCCTCATCATGTGCTCAGTAGTGACAAGGGAGTGTTGGTACATGGAGGTAAAGATACACATTTGTACGGTGCCCTGTACATTCTGATATGCAGGATGGGCTACTTGGGTCTGCCATCTGAATTCCCCAATGTGTGTCTATCCACCAGCTGACTTCAGAGGGTTGGATGTAATTCCATAGAAGTATGGTTCACCAGGAATTACCTATTAAAGAAAGGAAGGTCCCCTTTCTTTGTGTGTGGGCTCAAGAGCTGACTCAGCATATACTGTAGTTCTCCATTTTCTACTTGTCAATGACTCTGAATTTATCTGGGGAAGACACTCTATGCCAAACCTATGCAGATGATGTAACAAATAATTGAAAGTCACAATAGATTCTCTCACAACACAAGGAGTACCACATGCAAAATGTATAGATTCTATGAGTAAAAGGGTGAAAATTGTGAATCTTTTCTCAATCATGAAGATCAGAGTATTAAAGAAATGCAGAGTATTGGATTTCCGGAAAAATGGCGGCATGAGGTGAGCCTCTGTAAAGCTCCCCTGGAATTTACAAAGAATCGAACAACAAAAACTCCACAAAGGACTCCCTGCACAGCAGACAGGCAAGATGTAGAGGCCCACTACCGACTGAAATCACCTACAGGTTGGAGATTCGCGCGAGTGGAGGGAGGAGGAAAGGGAGAAGTGCGTGGAGACGGAGCCACAGGGCGCAGGACGCAAACCTAGCTCAGTGTTCTGAGCTCGCTGCTTCCCGGAACTACCGCAGCTGCGGGAGAGGGAAGAACTTGGATTGCTAGGGCTCTGTCAGGGCTCCACAGGGCTGAGGGGACAGCATATAACACGGCTGAACCCAATGCTCACGACAGAGTCCTCGGAGAAAAGACTGAGAGAAAAAGGCTGAAAACGGTGGTTTAAGTCCGCACTGCCGAGCAGAGAACGGAAGCCTCAGGCACTGGGACAAGACGCCCCCTCCCACCCCTCCCAGAGCTCACCCCGCCCCTTCCTGCCCGGTGCTAGAAGCAAAACAGTAGCAGTCTCAGATCAAACAACAGAAAATTTGTTGTTTTGAGAATGTGGACTACAGACACAAATTCACAGCCCAACTAGTTCCGGCAAAGGGGAAGGATCTGTGGAAGCAGGACCAGCAGTGGTGGTAGTCGCCGCCATTGCTCTGGGCCACCTCTCACAACTCAACCCACCCCTGACCACACCTATCTGGGCAGATCCCTGCAAGAGTAAACAGAACTGCTGAAACATACGGGCTCTGAATCAGGAGCTGGAAGAGCTTTGGAACGACAAAAGCTCTCCGCATACCCACTGGGACACTGCGCCCTGTGACCTAGACAAACTATTAACAGAGGAGAAGCCCATCTCCCAGGGAATCCCCCCATTGTGTGAGAAGCAGGAATAGTGGAGAGAAAACATAGCACTACCATGTGGGAGAAGAAAAATAAATTGCAGTTGGAGAAATAATAAAACATTCTACCAACAACTACTGGCAAACAAAAGAAAGACCACTTCCTATCAACCTGTTGCAGAAATCACTCCTGTAGATGTCTAGGAAGAGAAATAGTAAACCAGTAATCGCCATGAATAACCAAGGCAACAAGATAGCTCAGAAAGAAAGTGAAAAATCTCCAAAAAGGCACTTAAAGATACAGAAATATGTGACTTAAATGACAGAGAATTCAAGATTGCAGTTCTGAAAAAAATCAAAGAGATACAAGAAAGAAACAGATAGGCAGTTAAATAAACTCAGAAACTCAATCAAAGAACATCATGAACATTTTACGAAAGAGATTGAAATTTTAAAAAAAGAACCAAAGAGAATTTCTGGAGATTAAGAACTCAATAGAAGAAATAAAGAATGAAATAAACAGCTTAGGTAGTAGAGTTGACCAGATGGAGGAAAGAATCAGTGACACCGAAGATAGAAAACTGGAAATGACACAGATAGAAAAAGAAAGAGACTTGAGACTTCAAATAAATGAAAGAACTCTACAAGAACTTTCTGACTCTATCAGAAAGAGCAATATGAAAATAATGCACATACCAGAAGGAGAAGAAAGAGAGAACGAACTGAGAATATATTCAAACAATCCGTCGATGAGAACTTCGCAAACGTGTCGACAGAACTGGACCCTCGAATGCAAGAAGCAAATATAGCACATAATTAATTCAATCCCAACAGGGCAAGGCACATTGTATTGAAGCTATCTAAAATCAATGACAAAGAAAGCATCCTCAAAGCAGCCAGGGAAAAGAAGATGGTGACTTGAAAGGAAAGCCTGTTAGATTATCATCAGATTGTTCAGCAGAAACTCTACAAGCCAGGAGTGAGTGGAATCAAATATTCAAACTATAGAAAGAGATAAATTATGAGCCAAGAATAACATATCCAGCAAAGATATCCTTTAGATATGAAGGAGAAATAAAGACCTTTCCAGACATACAGAAGCTGAGGGAATTTTCTAATACATGACATGCATTACAAGAAATACTACAGGAGGTTATTCGACCACCAACAACAGGGACAATTTGTGGCAACCAATACAAAAAAAAAAAAAAAAAAAGAGTAAAGGCCTGAACTGGAATACAGGAATGGAGAAATGGAGAATGTAAGCGTGTTGAAGAAAATGGAATACTCTAAATATCAAACTTTCTTTTACATAATCTTAAGGGTAACCACGCAACAAAAATCCAGAACTGAAATATATACTGTAATAAAAGAACAAACAGAGGGAAACATCATAGAATACCACCACACAGAAATAATAGACAACAACAAAAAGGCAAGGAAACAATGGACAGACAGCATTACCAGAAAACTAAAGACAGAATGACAGGATATCCTCACATATCAACAATCATAATGGTAAATGGTAAATGGACTGAACTCCATTTGCTAAATGTAAATGGACTGAACTCACCAATAAAAAGACACAGAGTAGCAGATTGGATTAAAAAATTAAACCCATCCATAATGTGTCTCCAAGAGACACATCTCAGCTACAAGGACAAGCGTAGACTCAAAGTAAAAGGGTGGAAATTGACATTCCAAAAAAAGGTACCAAGAGAAAATTAGGTGAGCCATAATGATGTCAGATGAAACAGACTTCAAGTTGAAAAATATAACAATAGACAAAGATGGACATTTCACAATGGTTAACGTGAATATACAACAAGAAGACATAATAGGCATCAATATTTATGCCCCCAATCAGGGAACACCAAAATATACCAAGGAACAACTAACAGAAATAAAGGGCGAATTGACCGAAACACAATTATACTAGGGGTCTAAAATACATCATCGACAGCTATAGATAGATCATCCAAATAGAAAATAAATAACAAAATAGCAGCCCTGAATGACACACTAGATGAAATGGACATAATTGACATTTATAGAGCACTTCATCCTAAAACATCAGACTATAAATTCTTTTCTATTGTACATGGATCATTCTCAAGGGTAGACCATATATTGGGACATAAAATCAGCCTCAACAAATTTAAGAAGATTGAAATCATACCATGCATATTCTCTGATCACAAGGATTTGAAGTTGGAGGTCAACTGCAAAAAGAAAGCAGGAAAAAAACACAAATGCATGGAGATTAAACAACATACTTTTTTTTTTTTTTAAATTTATTGGGGTGACAATTGTTAGTATAATTACATAGATTTCAGGTGTACAATTCTGTATTACATCATCTATAAATCCCATTGTGTGTTCATCACCCAGAGTCAGTTCTCCTTCCATCACCATATATTTGATCTCCCTTACCCTCATCTCCCACCGCCCACCCCCAACCCCCCTTACCCTCTGGCAACCACTATACTATTACCTGTGTCTATAAGTTTCTGTTTCTCATTTGTTTGTCTTGTTCTTTTGTTGTTTTTGGCTTATATACCACATATCAGTGAAATCACATGGTTCTCTGCTTTTTCTGTCTGACTTATTTCGCTCAGCATTACTCTCTCAAGATCCATCCATGTTGTCACAAATGTTCCTATATCATCTTTTCTTACCGCCGAATAGTATTCCATTGTGTATATATACCACAACTTCTTTATCCATTCATCTATCGAAGGACATTTTGGTTGTTTCCATGTCTTGGCCACCGTAAACAAAGCTGCAATGAACATTGGAGCACACGTGTCTTTATCTCTAAATGTTTTCAGATTTTTTGGGTAGATACCCAGGAGAGGGATTGCTGGGTCATATGGCAATTCTATTCGTAATATTTTGAGGAACCTCCACACTGACTTCCATAATGGCTGCACCAGTCTGCATTCCCACCAACAGTGTATGAGGGTTCCTTTTTCTCCACAGCCTCTCCAACATTTGTTATTATTTGTCTTGTTGATGATAGCCTTTCTGACTGGGGTGAGGTGATATCTCATGGTGGTTTTGATTTGCATTTCTCTGATGATTAGTGATGTTGAGCATTTTTTCATATGTCTATTTGCCATTTGTATGTCCTCTTTGGAGAAATGTCTCTTCAAGTCCTCTGCCCATTTTTCAATTGGGTTGTCTGTTTTTTTGTGGTTGAGTTGCATGAGTTCCTTGTATATTCTGGATACTAGCCCCTTATCGGAGGCACTGTTTGCAAAAATCTTCTCCCATTCAGTTGGTGGCCTCTTTATTTTGTCAATGGTTTCTTTCGCTGTGCAGAAGCTTTTAAGTTTCATATAGTCCCATTCGTTTATTTTAGCTTTTACTTCCATTGCCTTTGGAGTCAAGTTCATAAAATGCTCTTTGAACCCAAGGTCCATAAGTTTAGTACCTATGTTTTCTGCTATGCAGTTTATTGTGTCAGGTCTTATGCTTAAGTCTTTGATCCATTTTGAATTAACTTTGGTACATGGTGACAAATAGCAGTCCAGTTTCATTCTTTTGCACGTGGCTATCCAATTCTCCCAGCACCATTTATTGAAGAGGCTGTCTTTGCTCCATTGTATGTTTTCAGCTTCTTTGTCAAAAATTATCTGTCCATATTTATGTGGTTTTATTTCTGGGTTCTCAATTCTATTCCATTGGTCTATGTGTCTGTTTTTCTGCCAATACCATGCAGTTTTCATTATTGTAGCCCTGTAGTACAAGCCAAAGTCAGGAAGTGTGATACCTCCATTATTGTTCTTTTTACTGAAGATTGCTTTGGCTATTCGGGGTCTTTTGTGGTTCCAAACAAATCTGATGATTTTTTGTTCTATTTCTTTAAAATATGCCATTGGGATTTTGATGGGGATTGCATTGTATCTGTATATTGCTTTGGGTAATATGGCCATTTTAACTATATTGATTCTTACAATCCATGAGCACGGAATGTCTTTCCATTTCTTTGTGTCTTCTTCAATTTCTTTCAAAAATGTCTTATAGTTTTCAGCATATAGGTCTTTCACATCCTTGGCTAAGTTTATTCCTAGGTATTTTATTCTTTTTGCTGCAATTGCAAAAGGAATTGTTTTTTGTATTTTTTTTCTGAGATTTCATTGTTAGTGTATAGGAAGGCAATGGACTTTTGTGCATTGATTTTGTAGCCAGGAACATTACTGTATTCATTGATTGTTTCTAATAGATTTTTGGTGGAGTCTTCAGGGTTTTCTATATATAGCATCATGTCATCTGCAAAGAGTGATAATTTAACTTCTTCATTCCCAATTTGGATGCCTTCATTTCTTTATCTTGCCTGATTGCTCTGGCAAGGACTTCCAACACGATGTTGAAAAGCATAGGTGATAGGGGACATCCCTGTCGTGTTCCTGAACGTAGAGCAAAGGGCTTAAGTTTTCTCCAATAATTATGAGATTAGCAGAGGGCTTGTCATATATGGCCTTTATTATGTTAAGGTATTTTCCTTCTATACCCGTTTTATTAAGTGTTTTAATCATAAATGGATGTTGTATCTTGTCAAATGCTTTTTCTGCAACAATTGATATAATCATATGACTTTTGTCCTTTATTTTCTTTATGTGATGTATCACATTGATGGATTTGGTATGTTAAACCATCCTTGTGCCCCGGGGATGAACCCACTTGGTCGTGATGAATAATCTTTTTAATGCATTGTTGTATTCGATTTGCTAGAATTTTATTTAGAATTTTTGCATCGGTATTCATTAGAGATATTGGTCTGTAATTTTCTTTTTTTGTGCTGTCCTTACCAGATTTTGGTATCAGGGTAATATTGGCCTCATAAAATGAGTTAGGGAGTACTGTCACTTCTTCAATTTTTTGGAAGAGTTTGTGCAGAATTGGTATTAGATCCTCTTTGAAGGTTTGGTAGAATTCACTAGTGAAGCCATCTGGTCCCGGACTTTTGCTTTTGGGAAGGTTTTGGATGACTGATTCAATTTCGTTACTGGTGATCGATCTGTTTGGATTTTCCAGTTCTTCATGTTTCGGCCTTGGAAGGCTATATGTTTCTAAGAACATGTCCATTTCTTCTAGGTTGTTGAATTTGGTGGCATATAGTCCTTCATAGTATTCTTGGATGATCCTTTGTATTTCTGTGGTGTCCGTGATAACTTCCCCTTTTACGTTTCTGATTTTGTTAATCAGTGTCTTCTCTCTTTTTATCTTAGTAAGTCTAGCCAAGGGTTTGTCAATTTTGTTAATCTTTTCAAAGAACCAGCTCTTTGTCACATTAATTTTTTCTATTGTCTTTTTGTTCTCTATTTCATTTAGTTCTGCTCTAATTTTTATTATTTCCTTTCTTATGCTGACCTTGGGTTTACTTGTTCTATTTTTTCTAGTTCTTTAAGGTGTAACATGAGGTTATTTATTTGGGAGTTTTCTTGTTTCTTGAGATAGGCCTGTAATGAGATAAATTTCCCTCTTAAAACTGCTTTCGCTGCATTCCAAAAATTTTGGTAGGATGTATTTTCATTGTCATTTGTTTCTATGTGTTTTTTGATCTCTCCTCTGATTTCTTCTTTGACCCAGTCCTTCTGTAAAAGTATGTTGTTTAATCTCCATGTATTTGTGTTTTTTCCAGCTTTCTTTTTACAGTTATATCCAATTTCAAAGCCTTGTGATCAGAGAATAAGCATGGTATGATTTCAATCTTCATAAATTTGTTGAGACTGATTATATGTCCCAATATATGGTCTATCCTTGAGAATATTCCGTGTACACTACAAAAGAATGTATAGTCTGATGTTTTAGGATGAAGTGCTCTATAAATGTCAATTATGTCCATTTCATCTAATGTGTCATTTAGGGCTGCTATTTCGTTATTTATTTTCTGTTTGGATGATCTATCCATAGCTGTCAATGATGTATTTAGTCCCCTAGCATAATTGTGTTTTGGTCAATTTCTCCCCTTAGTTCTGTTATTAGTTGCTTGGTGTATTTCGGTCCTCCCTGATTGGGGGCATAATATTGATGACTGTTATGTCTTTTGTTGTACTGTCCCCTTCACCATTATGAAATGTCCATCTTTGTCTCTTGTTATCTTTTTCACCTTGAAGTCTGTTTCATCTGATATCATTATGGTTATACCTGATTTTCTCTGGGTACCATTTGCTTGGAGTGTCAATTTCCACCCTTTCACTTTGAGTGCATGCTTGTCCTTGTAGCTGAGATGTGTCTCTTGGAGACAGCATATGGTTGAGTTTAGTTTTTTGATCCAATCTGCTACTCTGTGCCTTTTTATTGGTGAGTTCAGTCCATTTACATTTAGGGTGATTATTGATATGTGAAGATTTCCTGTCATTCTATCCTTAGTTTTCTGGTGAGGCTGTGTCTCCATTGTTTCTTTGCCTTTTTGTTGTTGTCTATTATTTCTGTGTGGTGGTATTCTATGATGTTTCCCTCTGTTTCTTCTTTTATTTCAGTATATATTTCAATTCTGGATTTATTTTGAGTGGTTACCCTTAAGTTTATGTAAAAGAAAGTTTGATATTTAGAGTATTCCATTTTCTTCAGCACGCTTACTTTCTCCATTCCCATATTCCGGTTCAGGCCTTTACTCTCATCATTTTGAGTTTTGGTTGCCACAAATTGTTCCTGTTGATGGTGGTCGAATAGCCTCCTTTAGTATTTCTTGTAGTGCAGGTCGTGTATTAGAAAATTCCCTCAGCTTCTGTATATCTGGTAAAGTCTTTATGCCTCCTTCATATCTAAAGGATATCTTTGCTGGATATATTATTCTTGGCTCATGATTTCTCTTTTTCAATAGTTTGAATATTTGGTTCCACTCCCTCCTGGCATGTAGAGTTTCTGCTGATAAATCTGGTGATAATCTAATGGGCTTTCCTTTGTAATTACTGTCTTCTTTTCCCTGGCTGCCTTGAGGTTTCTTTCTTTGTCGTTGATTTTAGACATCTTCAATACAATATGCCTTGTAGAAGGCCTGTTGGAATTGAGGTAACTAGGTGTTCTATTTGCTTCTTGGTTTAGAGGGTCCAGTTCTGTCCACAAATTTGGGAAGTTCTCATCGACAATTTGTTTGAATATATTCTCTGTTCCCTTCGCTCTTTCTTCTCCTTCTGGTATGCCCATTAGTCTTATATTGCTCTTTCTGATGGAGTCAGAAAGTTCTTGTAGAGTTCTTTCATTTCTTTTAAGTCTCAAGTCTCTTTCTTGTTCTATCTGTGTCATTTCCAGGTTGCTGTCTTCGATGTCACTGATTCTTTCCTCCATCTGGTCAACTCTACTACCTAAGCTGGTTATTTCATTCTTAATTTCTTCTATTGAGTTCTTAATCTCCAGAAATTCTCTTTGGTTCCTTTTTTAAAATTTCAATCTCTTTCGTAAAATGCTCATGCTGTTCTTTGATTGAGTTTCTGAGTTCATTTAACTGCCTATCTGTGTTTTCTTGTATGTCGTTGAGTTTTTTCAGAACTGCAATCTTGAATTCTCTGTCACTTTAGTCACATGTTTCTGTATCTTTAAGTGCCTTCTCTGGAGATTCTTCACTTTCTTTCTGAGCTATCTTGTTGCCTTGGTTATTCATGGTGATTACTGGTTTACCATTTCTTCCTAGACATCTACAGGAGTGACTTCTGCAACAGGTTGATAGGAAGAGGTCTTTCTTTTGTTTTCCAGTACTTGTTCGTAGAATGTCTTATTATTTCTCTAACTGCAATTTATTTTTCTTCTCCCACATGGTAGTGCTGTTTTCTCTGCATTATTCCTGCTTCTCATACAATGGGGGGATTCACTGGGAGACGGGCTTCTCCTCTGTTAATAGTTCGTCTAGGTCACAGGGAGCAGTGTCCCGGTGGGTATGTGAGAGCTTTGGTGTTCCAAAGCTCTTCCAGCTCCTGATTCAGAGCCCGTATATTTCAGCAGTTTTGTTTACTCCTGCAGGGATCCACCCAGATAGGTGGGGTCACGGGCGGGGTAAGTTGTGAGAGGTGGCCCAGAAAATGGCGGCAACCACCACCACAGCCGGTCCTGCTTCCACGGCTCCCTCCCCTTTGCCGGAATTAGTTGGGCTGTGAATTTGTGTCTGCAGCCCACAGTTCTCAAAACAGCAAATTTTCTGTTGTTTTGATGTTACACTGCTACTGTTTTGCTTCTAGCACCGGGCAGGTGGGGGCGGGGCGAGCTGTGGGAGGGGAGGGAGGGGGCGGCTAGTCTCAGTACCTAAGGCTCCGTTCTCTGCTCACTAGTGCGGGCTTAAACCACCGTTTTCAGCCTTTTCCCCTCAGTCTTATCTCCGAGATCTCTGCCGTGAGCGTTGGGTTCAACCGTGTTATATGCTGGCCCCTCAGCCCTGTGGGCCACAAGCGGAGCCCTAGCTGTCTGAGTTCTTACCACACTCGCAGCTGTGGTAGTTTCGGGAAGCAGCGAGCTCGGAGCACTGAGCTAGGTCTGCGTCCTGCGCTCTTGCGGCTCCGTCTCCGCGTACTTCTCCCTTTCCTCCTCCCTCCACTCACGCGAATCTGCCACCTGTAGGTGATTTCAGTCAGTAGTGGGCCTCTTCGTCTTGCCTGTCTGCTGTGCAGGGAGTCCTTTGTGGAGTTCTTGTTGTTCGATTCGTTGTAAATTCCAGGGGAGCTTTACAGAGGCTCACCTCACGCCGCCATTTTTCCAGAAGTCCACAACATACTTTTAAAAAATGACTGGGTCAAATAAGAAGTTAGAGGACAGATCAAAAGATACATAGAAACAAATGACAATGAAAATATATCCCACCAAAATTTTTGGGATGCAGCGAAAGCAGTTTTAAGAGGTAAATTTACCTCATTACGGGCCTATCTCAAGAAACCAGAAAACTCCCAAATAAATAGCCTCATGTTACACCTTAAAGAACTAGAAAAAGAAGAACAAGTAAAACCTAAATTCAGCAGAAGAAAGGAAATGACAAAAATTAGACCAGAACTAAATTAAATATAGAACAAAAAGACAACAGAAACAGATTATGTGACAAAGAGCTGGTTCTTTGAAAAGATTAACAAAATTGACAAACCCTTGGCTAATTCACTAACATAGAAAGAGAGAAGACACTAATTAACAAAATCAGAAACGAAAAAGGGAAAGTTATCACGGACACCACAGAAATACAAAGGATCATCCAAGAATACTATGAAGGACTATATGCCACCAAATTCAATAACCTAGAAGAAATGGACAAGTTCTTAGAAACGTATAGCCTTCCAAGGCCGAACCATGAAGAACTGGAAAATCTAAACAGACCGATCACCAGTAACAAAATTGAATCAGTCATCCAAAACCTTCCCAAAAGCAAAAGTCCGGGACCAGATGGCTTCACTGGTGAATTCTACCAAACCTTCAAAGAGGATCTAATACCAATCCTGCTCAAAGTATTCCACAAAATTGAAGAAGAGACAGAGTACATTATGAGGCCAAAATTACCCTGATATCAAAACCAGGTAAGGACAGCACAAAAAAAGGAAAACTACAGACCAATATCTCTGATGAGTACCGATGCAAAAATCCTAAATAAAATTCTAGCAAATAAAATTCAACAATGCATTAAAAAGATTATTCATCACGACCAAGTGGGGTTCATCCCCGGAGCACAAGGATGGTTCAACATCCACAAATCCATCAATGTGATACATCACATAAACAAAATAAAGGACAAAAATCATATGGTTATATCAATTGATGCAGAAAAAGCATTTGACAAGATACAACATCCATTTATGATTAAAACACTTAATAAAATAGGTATAGAAGGAAAATACATTAACATAACAAAGGCTATATATGACAAGCCCTTTTCTAATCACATAATTAATGTTGAAAAACTGAAGCCCTCTGCTCTACATTCAGGAATATGACAGGAATGTCCCCTATCACCTCTGCTTTTCAACATAGTGTTGTAATTCCTTGCGGAGCAATCAGGCAAGAGAAAGAATTAAAAGGCATCCAAACTGGGAATGAAGAACTTAAATTATCACTCTTTGCAGATGACCCACATGATTTCATCTTATGTGGTATATAGACCAAATACAACAAAAGAACAAGACAAAAAATGAGAAACAGAAGCTCATAGACACAGACAAGAGTTTAGCGGTTAGCAAAGGGTAAGGGAGGTAGGGGGTGGGAGATGAGGGTAAGGGGGATCAAATATATGCTGATGGAAGGAGAACTGACTTTGGGTGGTGAACACACAACAGGATTTATAGATGATGTAATACAGAATTGTATACCTAAAATCTATGTAATTTCACTAACAATAGTCACCCCAATAAAGAAAAAAATAAAAGCTTCATTAAAAAAAACAATCATTAAAAAAAAAATACAGGACAGTTTTGTAATATGCCAACAGCATTGTGCTTTCCTCAATCCTTGCTGTCGAATACCGTTTTTCTCATTACAAAAACGCAATCTATGCAACTTTCACTTCCCATCCACGCTGACCCACATTTTGTGCCCTAGAAAACACTGACCTAGCTTATTACCCTATAAATTTGACACTATTGGTCTATTATCTTAATCTAGAGACAGCATATTATACCTTGGGATTCTAGAGTCTTTCCATTGCCAATACCTCAAATAACTTTCTTGCAGGGTCTAGCATCAGTACTACTGTCATGTTTATGATGGTATCTTGTTTCCTTTTATACATATACCACTTTCACTAAAGGATTCGTCAGTTGACCTGATATTGTGTTTCTACATTTGTGCCATTGTCTACAATGCAGTTCTGAATTCTGTTTATGAGATTCTGGGCATTCGGTTTTAAACATTATTATGTATATATCACTGGCCATGTGATATTTCCATTTTTATTTTGTTTTATTTTTTTTCTAATTTTTTATTTATTTTTTTTAATTTTTTGGGGTTGTAATTGTTAGTAAAGTTACATAGATTTCAGGTGCACAATTCTGTATTACATCATCTATAAATCCCTTTGTGTGTTCATCACCCACATTCAGTTCTCCTTCCATCACCATATATTAGATCCCCCTTACCCTCATCTTCCTGGACAAATAGCAAACTGTTGTTCAATGTAGGTATGTCATTGTATGTATCCAGAAGAGACATGTGAGCATTCCAGTTCTTAAAAATCACACTGCCAACACACATGTGATCTTTTCTCTCTGGTTGATCACAGCATTCCTGAAGGAGTAGCATATTGTCTCATTGTGCTTTCGATCTTTCCGCCCTGACTGATACACTGTCTGATTTTCATAGTAAAACATTATAGACTGTGTGGCTTCAATAAGATACCTGTGTTTTTCACTGTGCTGAATGTCTAAGGTGAAGGTGTCAGAATTTGCTTTCTCAGGCCTCTCCGACAACAGGAAACTGCACAGCATTGTCTGACGCTGAGGGCGTCAGGAGGAAGGAACAACCAGTAGAGCCACAGAAGTCACTCTCCTCACAGACACACACTCTGTTGTCTGCCCAGACTGGAGCTGTACCCCATACCCAGAGGTGACTGGACAATCACTTGTCAGTGTCCTCATGTGTCACAATATGACAGCAGTGACATCATCATCCCCTCTCTAGGAGGTTGCTACAAAAGAGGTGTCATGGACAATAGTCCCCAGAGAGTTATCCAGGACAATCCTTCCACTTTGAGCCCTGAGTGTGACTTCACCATTCTCTGTGCTCCGTATAGCCTTCTGTCTCATACTACAGAGGTCCTTGGGCCCAGCAAAAATTATTTGCCAGTAATCACCTTGCCTCTTTAAGGAGGAGCAAGAACTTATGTGCAGATCGTTTGAGCGATGGCTCCAAAAATTGCCCCATACAAAATTGTTCCCAGATGAATGTGAGCTCCATATTGAACAAGACCCAGTCTTTTAGTCTCCAGTCGTGATTTTCAACCAGGACCAATTATGATACCAACAAGTTTGTGCATCAGTTTCTTGATTGTCCTCATCATGTGCTAAGTAGTGTCAAGGGAGTGTTGGAACACGGAGAAGAAGGATACACATCTGTATGATGCTGTGCCCATTCTTACAGGCATGATAGGCTCCATGGGTTTGCCATCTGAATTCCCTGATACTTGCCTATCAACTGGATATTTCAGAGGGTGGAATATAATTCACTAGAGGTCAGGTTCACTATGAATTACCTAAGATAGAAAGGAAGGTCAATTTTCTTTGTGTGGAGGCTTAGTGGCTGGCTAATTATATACTGTAGTTCTCATATTCTGCTGGTCAAAGACAGTACATTTATCTGGGGAAGAAACTCGCTGCGAACACTTAGTAGGTGATGTAACAAAGAATTGGAATTCACGATAGATTCATTGACCGCACATGGAGTCACACATACAAAGTGAACAGACTCTAGGAGTAAAAGGGTGAAAATTGGGAATGTTTCCTCAATTATGAAGAACAGAGTATTAAAGTAACACACACAACATGCACAAAATATAAAAGATGAAACAGATAGGCGTGCCACAGTAGGCCCTCAGTAACACGAAGAGAATGGGAGGGACACTCAGATCTGCAGCAATCCCAGTTTCAGCCTGATTTAGACTCCAGGTCCTTCATGATAGCCCAGTTTTGAACCCAGCGGGATACCACAGCCATTGCACAGGCTTTCTGACCAATCCTTCCTTTCCACTCAAATTAATTATCTATGCTCATAGGTGAGGAGGCCTGTCATGTTTTGTTTCAGAGACTTCTTTCAATGGGTTATGATTTTTTCCATTTCAATTCACAGTGAATGAAATCTGTGAAAACTCTTTTACAAATCAGTGCTCTCTCTGTAAAACGGTTATGTAGTCCATCAGGCAAATATCCACCATCACTCTAATTTCTAGTAAGGGCAGTTCTCCAATAGTACCTGACTTGCAATGGCAGTGTTTGTTTTAGAGCTTTCTCATGTAGCCAAAAGGGTCTAAGAGGCAGTGCCATCACAACATTAGAGCACTTGTGGTTTAGGAGAGGTGACCTATAGGAAATATCCATTGCATTGTTTTGGTGAAATTTGCACGATGATTTTGCCATTGGAAACTTTAAGAAATACAATTCAGTTTTGTAATATGCCAACAGAATTTTGCTTTCCTCAATCCTTGCTGTCTAATACCATTTGTGTGATTACAAGTTTTCAATAGAAGCCTAACCTATGCAACTTTCACTTCTCGATCATGCTGCCCCACACCTTGCATGCTGGCAAACACTGAGTTGCCTTCTTTCCCTATGAATTTGACATTGTCGGGCTGTTATCTTAATGGAGAGACAGCATATGTGGCCTTAAGATGCCAGCATATTTCTCTTGCCTATTTCTCAAGATACGTTCTTGCTGTGGCCAGTATCAGGACTTCTGTCACCTTTATGACTGTATCTTGTTTCATTTTATTCAGATAACACCTTCGCTAACGCATTCACCAGTTGACCTGATATTGTGTCTCTGCCTTTTACCCATTATCTGCAGTGAACTTCTGAATTCTGTTTAGGAATTTCTGAGCATCCGTTTTAAACACTATTATGTATATATCAATGGTTACATGATATTTTCATTCTCAACATAGTGGAGAAATAATGAATTGTTTTGCACAGTAGCTATATCATTCTATGTACCCAACAGAGACATGTTAGCATTCCAATTCTTCCACATTGCATTCTCAAAGCTCATGTGATCTTTTCTATTTGGTTGATCACAGCATTCTTGAAGGAATAGCATATTTTCTCATTGTACTTTCAATTTTTCCTCCCAGACCGATAATGTCTGATTTTATGGCAAAATATTATACACTGTGTGGCTTCAAAAACAGAAGTGTGTTTATCACCATCCAGAAGTCCAAGATGAAAGTGCCAGAACGTTGCTTTCACAGGAGTTTCTATCAAAAGGAAACTGCTCAGCAGGGTCTGACACTGACATCACATTGAAGGAACAGTGTGAGCATTGCCACAGATCACTCTCCTCACAGACTCACACTGTTTTGTCTGCTCCACACTGGAGCAGTATTCCATGATCGGCAGACACCTGGCCAATCACACATCAGTGTACTCCTGTATCACAAGAAGACAATTGTGACATCATAATCCCTTCTCCAGGAGGCGGCAGCCACAGTGGTGCCTGAGAACATTTCCTGCCCAGGGATTTATCCAGGACTCTCCTTATTCTTTGAGACTTGATTGTGACTTCATCATTCTCCATGCCACATATAGCCATTATTCTCATAGTAGAGAGGCCTTTGGGTCCAGCAAAAATGACTTGCCAGGTATCACCTTGCGCCTTTAAGGAGGAGCAAGAACTTATATGCAGTTGGTTTGAGCGATGGCTCCAAAAATTGCCCCATCTAAAATTGTTCCCAAATGAATGTGATCTCCATATTGAACAATATCCGGTCTTCTAGTCTCTGATCGTGATTTTCAACCAAATCACTTATGATACCTAGCAAGTTTGTGCATCAATTTCCTGATTGTCGTCATCATGTGCTGAGTAGTGTCAAGGGAGTGTTGGAACTCAGAGAAGAAGGATGCACATTTGTATGGTGCTGTGTCCATTCTGACAGGCATGATGGGCTCCATGGGTTTGCCATCTGAATTCCCCGAAACTTGCCTAACAACCGGATGATTTCAGAGCGTGGAATGTAATTCAGTAGAGATCAGGTTCACCAGGAATTACGTGAGAATGAAAGGAAGGTCCACTTTCTTTTTGTGTGTGCTTTGAATCAAGCTAAGTACACACTGAAGTTCTCCATATTTTACTTGTCAATACCACTGCATTTCCCCATGGGAGTCACTTACTTCCACCCCATAGAAGGATACGTAACAAAGAATTGGAAGTCACAATAATTTCTATGACCAAACATGGAGTACCACATGCAAAATGTACCGAGTCTCTGAGTAGAGTTGAAAAATGGGAATGTTTCCTCAATGACGAAGATCAGAGTATTAAGAAATGCACATAACATTTGCAAGCAGTGTTACCAGATGAATGAGAGCTCCACGTAGAAACAGATTGGGACTTCTAGTGCTGATAGTGATTTTCAAAAAGAACCACTTATCATAATAAGCAAGTCTGGGCATCAGGTTCTTGATTGTCCTCACCATTTGCTGAGTAGTGTCAAGAGAGTGTTGGTACATGGAGAGGAAGGATACACATTTGTATGGCTCTCTGTCTGTTCTGACAGGCAGGATGAACTCCATGGAACTGCCATCTGAATTCCCCGATGCACGCCTGTTAACCTGCTGATATCGGAGGGTTGGATGTAATCCAGTAGAGGTCAGGTTCGCCAGGAATTACCTATCAAAGAAAGGAAGGTCCACTTTCTTTGTGGGTTGGCTCAGTAGCTTGCTCACTATATACTGTAGTTCTCCATATTCAACTTGTCAAAGCACTGAATTTCTCTGGTTACACACTTTCTGCCACCCTTTAGCAGGTGACTTAACAAAGAACTGGAAGTCATGATAGATTACCTGACCACACATGGATTCTCACTTACAAAATGTACAGACTCTATGAGAATGTGGCCTCAATTATGAAGATCAGAGTATTAAAGTAAAGCAAATATTGCACGCAAAATGTAAAAGATGAAACAGATAGGCATGACGTAGGAGGCTCAGCAACATGGAAGAGAATGAGAGTGGCAGAGAATATCAGCAGCAATCTGACTTTTAGCCTTGTTTGGACTTGAGGTCCTTCAGAATAGCTCAGGCTTGAACCCCACAACAGACCACAGCTGTTGACCTGGCTCTCTGACCAATCTTTCCTTTTCACTAGAAGGTAATATCTATCCTCACAGGTGAGGAGTCTCATGATGTTTTGTTTCAAAGCATTCTTTCAATAGGTAATGATTTTCTCCCTTTCAATTCATAGTGAATGAAATCTTTGAAAACGTTCCTAAAACAGTGCTCTCTGTGTAAAACTACAAGCTATTCCATCAGGTAAATATCCATCACCTCACATATTTTTAGCAATGGCACTTCTCCCATTGGGACATACATTTCACTGGCATTGTTCGTTTTTAGAAGTGAGGAGCTTTCTCATGTAGCCCAAAGGGTCTATGATTCATGGCCATCACAACCTTGGAGGACTTGTGATTTAGGAGAGGTGCCCTACTGGGAATAGCTCTTATATTGTTTTGGTAAAATTCACACCACCAGTTTCCCATTGGAAACTTAAAAAAATACAATTCAGTTTACTAATATGCCAACAATATTGTGTTTCCTCAATCCTTGCTGTGTAATACTATTTCTCTGATTAAAAGCCAACAATAGAAACCCAAGAGATGCAACTTTCATTTCTCATCCACTCTGCCCCACTCCTTGCTCTCGGGAAACCACTGACTTGCCTTCTTTCCCTATGAGTTTGAGATTGTTGTTCTATTATCTTAATGGAGAGACAACGTATGTGGCTTTGGGATGCTAGCTCAATTCTGTTACCAATTTCTCAAAATCCTTTGTTGCTGTAGCCAGTATCACGACTTCAGTCACTTTTATGACTGTATCTTGTATATATATATATATATATATATATATATATATATATATATATGCTAATGCATTCATCAGTTGACCTGATATTGTGTCTCTATATTTTTGCCATTATCTGCCATGCCATGCTGAATTCCATTTAGCAGTTTCTGGGCACCTGTTTTAAACACTACTACATGTATATATTCATGGTCATGTGATATTTTCATTCTCAACATACTGGACAAATAACGAAGTGTTTTCAACAGCAGCTATATCATTTTATGTATCAACTAGAGACAAATCAGCATTCAAGTTCTTCCACATCTCAATGTCAACACACGTGATTTTATCTCTTTGATTTATCACAACGTTCTTTCAAGGATACCATATTGTCTCATTGTGCTTTCAATTTTCCCTCCTTGACCAATGAATTGTCCGAATTGCATAGCAAAAGGTTATAGACTGTGTGGTTCCATAAGAGAAGTGTATTTCTCAAAGTCCTGAAAGTCCAGGGTGAAGGTGCCAGAACATTGCTTTCCCAGGAGAATCTCTCAACAGGAATCTGCTCAGCAGGTTGTGTCACTGAGGCCGTCATGGGGAAGAAACAGCCAAGCAGAGCCACAGAGGTCACTCTCCTCATAGACTCACACTGTTGTCTGCTCAGCACTGGAGCTTTATTCCGTGCCCATCAGCCAACTGGCCCATCACATATCTGTATCCTCATATGTCACAAAAAGACAACTGTGACATCATCATCCCCTCTCAAGAGGTCAAAGCCACAGAGATGCCTTGTACCGTTTGCTGCCCTGAGACATATCCAGGACAGTCCTTTCACTTTGAGTCCTGGGTGTAACTTCAACTTTCACTGTGATTTGTAGAGCCATCTTCTCATACTACAGAGGCCCTTGGGAGCAGCCAAAATGACTTTCCAGGAATAACCTTTACACTTCAAAGAGGAGCAACAACTGACATGCAATTGGTGTGAGGACTGGTTCCAAAAATTGCCCATCAAAGAGTGTTCCCAGATGAATGTGAGCTCCAGATCCAAGCAGATTGTGTCTCCTAGTCTCTGATGGTGATTTCAAACCAGAACCTTTTATCATAAATAGCAAGTTTGGATATCAGATTCTTGATAGACCTCATCATGTGCTGAGTAGTGTCAAGGGAGTGTGGGTAAACGGAGAGGAAGAATAGATATATGTATGGAGCTCTGTCAGTTCTGACAGGCAGAACAGGCTCCATGGCTCTACCATCTGAATTCCCCAATACATGCCTATCAACCAGCTGATTTCACAGGGTTGGATGTAATTCAGTAGAGGTCAGGTTCACCAGGAATTACCTAAGAAAGAAAGGAAAGTCCACTTTGTGTGTGGACTCAGTATCTGGCTAAATACATGCTGTAGTTATTCATACTCTTACTGTCAAATACACTGAATTTCTTCAGGGAAGTCAATCTGTGCCACCCATTAGCAGGTGACATAACAAAGAATTGGAGTCACGATATATTTTCTGACCACTATGAAGTGCCATATGCAAAATGCACAGACTCTATGAGTAAAAGGGTGAAAATTGGGAATGTTCCCTCAATTGTGAAGATCAGAGTATTATATAAACCCACGTTACATGCAAAAAACGGAAAAGATAAAACAGATAGGCATGCCATAGGAGGCCCTCAGTAACGTGGAAGAAAATGTGAGAGGAACAGTAGATTTGCAGCAATCCGAGGTTTAGCCTGATTTATATTCAAGGTCCTCCAAGATTGCCCAGGCTTGAACCCCACAAGAGACCATAGCTGTTACCCAGGCTCTCTGACCAATCCTTCATTTCCACTCGATGGAAATATCTATGCTCTCAGGTGAGGAGCCCAATCTCCTATTTTTTCAGACACTTATTTCAATGGGTAATGATTCTCTCCTTTTCATTTCACAGTGAATGAAATCTGTGAAAGCTGTTTTCCAAAATAATTGCTCTCTCTGTAAATGCTTGAACCCCGCAAGAGACCACTGCCATTTTCCCAGTTCTCTGAGCAATCTTTCCTTTCGACTTGAAGGCAATGTCTATGATCAAAGGTGAGAAAGCCCATCATGTTTTGCTACAGTGACTTCTTTGAATGCATAATGAATCTCTCCCTTTCAATTCACAGTGAATGAGAAATGTGAAATCTCCTTTCCAAAATCAGTGCTCTCTCTGTAAACAGCACCTATTCCATCAGACAATATCTACCATCACACTATTTCTAGCAAGGCAATTTCTCCCATAGGGACCTAAATTTCACTGGCAGTGTTTGTTTTTAGAACTGAGGAGCTTTGTCAAGTAGGCCAAAGGATATAATAAGCAAACAATCACAACATTAGAGGACTTGTATTTTAGGAGAGGTCACCTACTGGTAATATCCCTTACTATGTTTTGGTAAAATTTGCACGTCAGTTTGACTTTTGACCCTTTAAAGATACAATTCATTTTGTAGTATGATAACAGAATTGTGCTTTCTTCAATCCTTGCTGTTTAATACAATGTTTTTTTTATTAAAAACAATGAATAGTAACAAAAACCATGAAACTTCCACTTCCCACCCACACACCCCTACACTTTGCTCCCTGGCATACACTGACCTGTGTTCTTTCCCTATGAATTTGGTGTTCTATTATCTTAATGGCGAGGCAGCCTACGTGGCCTTGAGATGCTAGCTTTTTCTCTTGCAAATTTCACAAGATATTTTCTTGCGGTGGCCAGTATCAAGATTTCTGTCACCTTTATGACTGTGTGTTGCTTCATTTTATGCACGTAACACCTTCGCTTATGCATTCATCAGTTGCACTGATATTGATTTTCTAAATATTTGCCACCATCTACAGTGCAGTTCTGAATTCTGTTTAGTAGTTTCTGGACAGGCGTTTTAAACACTAGTTTGCATATATCAATGGCCACTCAGTGTTTTAATTCTCAACATACTGGGCAAATAAGGAACTGTTTTCTATGGTAAGTATATCATTCTATGTATCCAGCAGAGATATGTGCACATTCCAGTTCTTCCACATCCCATTGTCAACACTCATGTGATCTTTTCTCTTTGGTTGATCACAGGATTCTTGGAGGAGTAGCATAATGTCTCATTGTGGTTTCAATTTTCTTTCCCTGAATTATAAAGTGTCCTATTTTCATAGCAAAATGTTATGGACCGTGTGGTTTCAATAATAGAAGTGTTTTTCTGACCGTTTGGAAAGTCCAAATGAAGGTGTGAGAATGTTGATTTCTCAGGAGGGTCTGTCAACAGGAAACTGCTCAGCAGGTTCTGATGTTGAGGGAATCAGGAGGAAAGAACAGACCATGGACAGCCACAGAATTTGCTCTCCTCACAGACTGACACTCTGTTTTCTGACTAACACTGGAGCTGTAATATCTGCCCAGCAGCCATTTGGCCAATCACAAATCAGTATCCTCATGTGTGACAACTAGACAACAGTGACATAATCATCTACTCTACAGGAGTCTTCAGCCACAGAGTTGCCCTGGACCATTTGCTTCCCAGAGACTATCCAACAAAGTCCTTTCAATTAGAGCCCTGAGTGTAACTTCACCATTCTCTGTGCTCCACAGAGACTCCATTCCCATACTACAGAGGCCTTAAGGCCCAGACATAATGACTTGACAGGAATCACCTTGTAACTTTAAAGAGGGCGAGAACTGACATACAGTTGGTGAGAATGCTTTCTCCAGAAAGAGTCCCATCAAAGAGTATTACCAGAGGAATGTGAGCGCCATAAAGAATCAGATTGGGTCGTCTAGTTTCTGATGGTGATTTTCAAAAAGAATCACTTATCATACATAGCAAGTTGGAGCATCAGGATCTTGATTGTCCTAATCAGTGGCTGAGTAGTGTCAACGGTGTGTTGGTACAAGGAGAAGAAGCATACATATTTGTCTGGTGCTCTGTCACTACTGACTGGCAGGATGAGTGCCATGGGTCAGCCATCTGAATTCCCCCATGCATGCCTGAAGTGGCTGATTTCAGAGTTTGGATGTAATTCAGTAGAGGTCAGTTTCACCAGGAATTACCTAAGAAAGAAAGGACGGTCAAATTTCTTTGTGTGTGGGCTCAGTGTGTGGCTCAGTAGATACAGTAATTCTCCATATTCTATTTGTCAAAAACAGTGAATTTCTCTGGGGGAAGACAACTCCTGCCACCCCTTAGCAGGAGACATAATAAAGAATTGGATGTGACGATAGATACTCTGACAACACATGGAGTCCCACATGCAAAATATGCAGACTCTATGAGTAAAAGGGTGAAAATTGGGAATGTTTCCTCAATTACAAAGATCAGAGTATTAAAGAAAAGCACATTACATATGCAAAATGTAAAAGATGAAACATATAGGCATGGGAAAGGAGGCACTCAATAACATGGAAGAGAATAGGAGATGCACAGAAGATCCGAAGCTTTCCGAGGTTTAGCCTGATTTAGAAACTCGGTCTTTCAGGATAACTTTGGCTTGAAAGCGTCAAGAGAGCACAGCATTGCCCTGGCTCTCTGACCAATCCTTCATTTCCACTTGAAGGAAATATCTATGCTGACAGGTTTGGAGGCCCATCACGTTTTATTTCAGAGACTACTTTGAACGTGTAATGATTCTCCCCCTTTGAATTCACAGTTAATGAAATCTGTGAAAACTCCTTTCCAAAATCATTGCTCTCTCTGTAAAGGAGCAATCTACTCCATCCAGCAAATATCCACCATCACACTTATTTCCAGCAAGGGCATTTCTCCCATTGGGACCTAAATATCCCTGGCAGTGTTTGTTTTTAGAACTAAGAGGCTTTCTCATGTAGCCCAAAGTGTCTATGAGCCCAGACCTTCACAACAGTAAAGTATTTGTGGTTTATGAATGGAGCCCTACTGGCAATGTCCTTACATTGTTTTTGTAAAATTCACACCACCAGATTGATACTGGATGCTTTAAAATATACAATTCAGTTTTTTAACACGCCACCAGAATTGTGCTTTCCTCAATCCTTGCTTTCTAATACCATTTTATGATTACAAGTAATCAATAGAAACTCAAGGCATACAAGTTCTACATCCCATGCAGGCTGCCCCACACCTTGCGCCCAGGCAAACACTGACCTGCCTCCTTTCCCTATGAATTTTGACATTGTCGGTGTGTTATCTTAATGAAGAGCAAGGTATGTGGCCTTGGGATGCTATCTTCCCTCTCTTGCCAGTTTCTCAAGATGCTGTCTTGCTCTGTACAATATCAGGACTTCTGTTACCTTTATGACTGTATCTTGTTTCATTTTATAAATATACGAAGTTCTCTAATGCATTCATCAATGGACCTGACATTGTGTCTCTACACTTTTACCATTATCTACAGTACTTTTCTGAATTCTGTTTAGGAGTTTCTGGGCATCCAATTTAAGCACAATGGTCACATTATATTTTCATTCTCAACATATTGGACAAATAGCAAACTCTTTCTATGTTAGCTATATCATTCTATTTATCCACCAAAGACTTGTGAGCGTTCCAGTTCTTACACATCACATTATCAATGCACATGTGATCTTCACTGTTTGGTTGATCACAGCATTCTTGAAGGAGTAGCATATTATCTCATTGTGCTTTCGATTATCCCTCCCAGACTGAAAATGTGTCCTATTTTCATAGCATATTTTGACTGTGTGTTTTCAACAACAGAAGTGTATTTCTCATCATCCTGAAAGTCCAAGATGTACGTGCCAGAATGTTGCTTTCTCGTGAAGGTCTGTCAATAGGAAACTATTCAGCAGGGTGTGAATCCTGAGGGCTTCAGGAGGAAGGAAAAAACCAAGCAGAGCCACAAAAATCGCTCTCATCACAGATACAGAGTCTGTTGTCTGCCCAGCAATGGAACATTAATCCGTGCCCAGCAGCCACTTGGTCAATCACATATCAGTATCCTCCATTGTCACAAAAAGACAACTGTGAAATCATCATCTTATCCCCAGGAGGCTGCAGCATGAGACGTGCCTTGGACCTTTTGCTACACAGAGACTTATCCAGCACTGTCCTCCACTCTGAGCCCTGAGTGTGAGTTCACCACTCTCCGTGCTCCATACAGCCATCTTTCTCATCCTAGAGAGGCCCTTCGGTCCAGCAAAATGACTGCCAGGAATTGCCATGCCACTTTAAAGAGGAGCAAGAACTTATAAGCAGCTCATGTCAGCGCTGCCTCCAAAAAATGCTCCATCAAAAAGTATTCCCATCTGACTTATATCGCTCAGCATTACATTCTCAAGATCCATCTATGTTGTCACAAATGTTCCTATATCACCTTTTCTTACCGCCGAATAGTATTCCACTGTGTATATATACCACAACTTATTTATCCATTCATCTATCGAAGGACATTTTGTTTGTTTCCATGTCTTGGCCACCGTAAACAAAGCTTCAAGTGGTATATAAACCAAAAATAACAAAAGAACAAGACAAACAAATAAAATCAGAAACTCATAGACACCGACAATAATTTAGTGGTTACCAGAGGGTAAGGGGGTGGGGGTGGGAGATGAGGGTAAGGGGATCAAATATATGGTGATGGAAGGAGAACTGACTCTGGGTGGTGAACACACAATGGGATTTATACATGATGTAATACAGAATTGTACACCTGAAATCTATGTAATTTTACTAACAATTGTCACCCCAATAAATTAAAAATAAATAAATAAATAAAATAAAATGAATACAAATTTAGGAAGCCAAGATCAAGATTGAGACAGTAAAAGGAAATAAAGTATTGAGATAAGGGGGGGAAAAAAAATAACAAAAAGTGTTCCTGGATGAATGTGAGCTCCAGATAGAAGCACATCAGGTGTTCTAGCCTCAGATGGTGATTTTCAACCAGAACCACTTATCATACCTAGCAAGTTTGGGCATTATGTTCTTGATTATCCTCATCATGTTCTGAGCAGTGTTAAGGCGTGTAGGTACACAGAGAGGAAGGGTACACAATTGTATAATGTTCTGTCAGTCCTGACATGAGGATGGCTCAATGGGTCTAGCTCTGAATTGCCCAACATGTACCTATCAACCTACTGATTTCAGAAGGTTGTATGTAATTCAGTAGTGATCAGGTTAGCCATAAATTACCTGAGACAGAACAGTAGGTCCACTTTCTTTTTAGTGTGGGCTCAATAGCTGGTTCAGTTTATACTATAGTTCTCTATATTCTGCTTGTCAAAGACACTAAAATTCTCCATGAGAGACACTCTCAGCCACCCCTTAGCAGGTGACATAACAAAGAATTTGAAGTGACGGTAAATTCTCTAACCAGACATGGAGTCCCACCTGCAAAATCTGCAGACTCTCTGAGTAAAAGTGTGAAAATTGGGAATATTTCCTCAATTATGAAGAACACAGTATTAAAGAAACACTAATAACATGCTCAAAATGTAAAGGATGAAACAGAAAATCATGTCATAGGAAGCTCTCAATGACATGGAAGGGAATGGGAGAGGCACAGCAGATCAGCAGTAATCCGAGTTTTCAACTGATTCAGACTCTAGGCCCTTCAGGATAGCCTTGGCTTGAATGCCACAAGAGGCACAGCCAGTGGCCCAGCACTCTGCAAAATCCTTGCTTTTCACTCAAAGGAAATATCTCTACTCACAGGTAAGGAGGTCCATCACATTTTGTTTCTGAGATTTATTTCAATGTATAATGATTCTCTCCCTTTCAATTCACAGTCAATGAAATCTGAGAAAACTCATTTACAAAATCTATGCTATCTCTGTAAATGGCAAGCTACTCCATCAGGCAAATATCCACAAACACTCTTATTACTAGCAACGACACTACTCCCATTGGGACCTAAATTTCACTCTCAGTGTTTGTTTTTATTAATGAGGAGCTTTTTCATGTAAATCAAATGTTCTAGGAAACAGGGCCTTCACAATGTTAGAGTTCTTGAGGTTTATGAGATGTGCCCTACTGGGAATATCCCTTACATTGTTTTGGTAAAATTCACATCACCATTTAGCCATTGGAACCTTTAAAAATACAATTCAGTTTTGTAATATGCCACCAGCATTGTGGTTTCCTCAATCCTTGCTGTGTAGTACCATTTTTCTGATTACAAGCAATCAATAGAAACCCAAGCCACACAACTTTCACTTCCTATTCACATTTCCCCACCCCATGCGACCTTGCAAACCCTTACTTGCCCTCTTTCCCTATGAATTAGGCATTGTAAGTCTGTTATCTTAATGGAGAGATAGTGTATGTGGCCTTGGGATGCTAACTTCTACCTATTGCCAATTTCACAAGATACTTTCCTGTGGTGGCCAGTATCAGGACTTCTGTCACTTTTATGACTGTATCTTGTTTCATTTTGTACCTATACACCCTTTGCTGATGCATTCATCACTTGAAATGACATTGTATTTCTACACTTTTGCCATTGTCTATAGTGCAGTTCTGAATTCTGTTTAGGAGTTTCTTGGCATCCGTTATAAACACTATGGTGTATATATCAATGGTCACATGATATCTTCATTCTCAACATTCTGGATAAATTGTGAGGTGTTTTCCACATTTGTTATATTATTCTATTTATCTGCCAGAGACAGGGAAGCATTCCAGTTCTTCCATGTCGCATTGTCAATGCACATGTGATCTTTCCTCTTTTGTTGATCACAGCATTCTTGAAGGAGTAGCATATTGTCTCATCATTCTACCAATTTTCCCTCCCTGACTGATAAAGTGTCTGAATTTCATAGGAAAATTGTATAGATTGTGTGGCTTCTATAACCGAAATGTATTGATCACTGTCCAGAAATTCCATGATGAAGGTGCCAGAATGTTGTTTTCACAGCATGGTCTGTCCACAGGACAACTACTCAGCAGGGTCTGACTCTGAGGGCTTCAGGAGGAAGGAGCAGACTTAGCACAGCCACAGACATTGCTTTCCTCACAGACTCACACTCTGTTGTCTGCCAAGCACTATAGATGTAATCCGTGTCCAGCAGCTGCCTGGCCAATCACATATCAGTATAACGATGTGTCACAAAAAGACAACTGTGACATCATCATCCCCTCAGCTGAGGCTGCAGCCCAAGATGTTTGTTAGACCATTTGCTGTCCAGAGACATATCCAGGTCAGCCTTCCTCTTTGAGTCCAGAGTGTGACTTCACCATTCTCTGTGCTCCGTAGAGCCCTCTTTCTCATAATACAAAGGCTCTTGGCCCCAACCATAATGACTTGCCAGGAATTACCTTGCCACTTCAAAGAGGAGCAAGAACCGACGTGCAGTTCGTGTGAGCGCTGGCTTCAAAAAGTGCTCTTTCAAAGAGTATATCTGGATGATTGTGAGCTGCAAATTGAGGAAGATCGGGTCTTCTAGTCTCTGATGGTGATTTTCAACAAGAACCACTTATCATACATAGCAAGTTAAGGAATCAGGTACTTGATTGTCCTCTTCATTTGCTGAATAGAGTCTAGGGAGTGTTCATACATGGCGAGGAAGGATACACATTTGTATGGTGCTCTATCTGTTCTGACAGGCAGGATGTGTTCCATGGGACTGCCATCTGAATTCCCAGATGTCTGCTTATTAACCAGCTGATTTCAGAGGGTGGATGGAATTCATTAGAGGTCAGGTTTACTAGGAATTTCCTAAGATAGAAAGGGAGGTCCACTTTCTTTGTGTTTGGGCTCAGTAGCTGGTACAGTATATACAGTAGTTCTCCATATTTTTTGTGTCAAAGACATTGCATTTTTAAGGGAAAATATACTATCTGACATCCCTTAGCAGGTGATGTAACAAAGAATTGGAAGTCACTATAGATTCTCTGACCACAAATTGAGTCCCACATGACAAATATACAGACTCTATGAGTAAAAGGGTGAAAATTGGGAATGTTTCCTCAGTTATGAAGATCAGACTATTAAAGTAACGCTCAAAATGCACAAATGGAAAACATGAAACAGATAGGTAAGCCATAGGAGGCCCTCTATTACAAGGAAGAGAAAGCGAGATGCACAGCAGATCCACAGGAGTCCGAGTTTTAGACTGAATTACACTCCAGGTCCATCAGGATTGCTCAGGCTTGAAACGGAAGAGACTAGAGCCATTGCCCAGGCTCTCTGACCAATCCTTCCTTTCCACTCGATGGAAATACCTATCCTTACATTTGAGGAGTCCCATCATGTTTTGCTTCAGAGACTTCTTTCAATGAGTAATGTTTCTCTCCCTTTCAATTCACAGTGAATGGAATCTGTGAAAACTCCTTTACAAAATCAGTGCTCTCTGTAAAACAGTAATCTACTAAATCCAGCAAATATCCACCACCACTCTGAATTATAGCAGGGGAACTTCTCCCATTGGGACTAAATTTCACTGGCAATCTTTGGTTTTAGAACTGAGATTACTTTCTCGTGTATCCAAAGGGTCTAGGATAATGGGCCATCAAAACATTGAAGATTTGTGGTGCACGAGTAGTGCCCTGCTGAGATTATCCCTTACATTGTTTTCATAAAATTCACGCCACAAGGTTGTCATTGGAACCTTTAAAAAATGCAATTCAGTTTTGTAATATGACAATAGAATTGTGCTTTCATAAACCCTTTCTCTCTAATACCTTTTTTCCTGATTATAAGCAATCAATATAACACAAGCCATGCAACTTCAACTTCCCATCCATGTTGCCCCACAACTTGTGCCCTGGAAAACACTGACCTGAATTCTTTCCCTATAAATTTGACATTGTTGTTCTGTTATCTTAATGGAGAGACAGCATATGTGGCCTTGGGATGCTTGATTCTTTCTTGCCAGTTTCTCAAGATACTTTTGTGTTGTTTTTTTGTTTGTTTGTTTGTTTGTTTTTTTGCAGTGGCCAGTATCAGGACTTCTGTCTCCTTTATGACTGTGTCTTTTGTATTTTATATAGATAAGATAACACCTTCATTAATGCAATCATAAGTTGACCTGATATTGTGTTTATATATTTTCGCCATTATTTACAATGAAGTTCTGAATTCTGTTTGGGAGTTTCTGGGCATCCATTTTAAACACTATTTTGTATATATCAATGGTAATGTGATATTTCATACACAACATTCTTGTCAAATATCGACCTGTTTTCCATGGTAACTGTATCACTCTATGTTTCCAGCAGAGATATGTGAGTGTTCCACTTCTTGCACATCGCATTTACAATGCACATGTGATGTTTTTTCTTTCATTGATCACAGCATTCTTGAAGGAGTAGCATTTTGTCTCATGGTGATTTCAATTTTCCCTCCCTGGCTGATAAAGTGTTTAATTTTCATAGCAAAATGTTACAGAATGCGTGACTTCCATGACAGAAGTGTATTTCTCACTGTCCTGAAGTCCAATATGAAGTTGCCTGAAATTGGCTTTCTCAGGAAATTCTGACAACAGGAAACTGCTCAGCAGGGTCTCACACTGATGCTGTCAGGAGGAAGGAACATCCGAGCAGAGGAACAGAAGTCGCACTCCTTACAGACTCACACTCAGTTGTATGCCCAGCACTTGAGCTGTAATCTGCACCCATCAGCTGCCTGGCCAATCACAAATCAGTATGCTTATGTATCACAAAAAGACAACTGTGACATCATCCCTTCTCCTGGAGGCCTCAGACACAGAGGTGCTTTGGACCATTTGGTGCCCACAGACTTATCCAGGAAATTCCTTCCACTTTGAGCCCTGAATGTGACTACACCATTCTCTGTGCTCCATAGAGTCTTCTTTCTCATACTATAGAGGTCCTTGGAGCCAGTCATAATGACTTGTCAGGAATCACGTTGCCACTTCAAAGAGGAGCTAGTACTGACCTGAAGTTGTGAGCACAGGCTCCATAAAATACCCCATCAAAGAATGTTACTGGATGAATCAGAGTTCCAGATTGAAGAAGATCTGGTCTTCTATTCTCTGATGGTGATTTTCAAAAAGAATCACTTCTCATACTTAGCTAGCCGGGGCATCATGTTCTTTATTGTCCTTATCACATGGTAAGTCGTGTCAAGGGAGTGTTGTTGCACGTAGAGGAAGGACACAGATTTGTATGGTGCCCTGTCAGTTCTGACAGTCATGATGGGCTCCATGGGCCTGCCATCTTAGTTCCCAGACCATGCCTATCAACCGGCTGATTTCAGAGGGTTGGATGTAATTCAGTACAGGTCATGTTGGGCAGGAATTGCCTAGGAAAGAAAGGAAGGTCCACTTTCTTAGTGTGTGGGCTCTGTAGCTGGGTCAGTACATACTGTAGTTCTCCATATTTGCTTGTCAAAGACTCAATTCCTCTGGGGTAGAGACTCTCTCCCACCAATTAGAAGTGATGTAACAAAGAATTGGAAGTCATGAGAGATTCTCTGACTACACATGAAGTACTACATGCAAGAAAGAAAAGAATAAGTGAATGAACTAATCAGAAACAGTTTTGGAAACATGGAGGAAAAACAGAGGGTTGCTAGAGGGGCGGGGGGGTGGGAATAAGGGGAAGGTGAGAGGTTTTGGGAACGTACAGAGGGATAGTGGATGGGGGGAGGGGGGTTCACACAGTGTGAGGGATATAAATGATAAATGTCTAAGTTTTGCTTTGTCTTGTGCACCTGAAACTAATTAAAAAAAAAAAAAAGATGTACAGACTTGCTGAGTAAAAATTTGAAAATTGGGAATGTTTCCTCAATTATGAATATCAGAGTATTAAGGAAATGCACATAACATGCGAAAAATGTAAAACATAAATCAGAAAGTCATGCCCTGGTAGACACTCAGTAATATGGAATGGATGGGTGTGGTCCAGCAGATCTGCAGCAATCTGAATTGTATCTTGATTTAGATTCCTTGTCCTTGAGGATAGCCCATGATTGAATCCTGCAAGAGACCATGGCAGTTGCCGTGGCTCTCTGTATAATTTTCTTTTCCAGTTGAAGGAAATATCTATGCTCACCAGTGAAGATGCCCATCATACCTTTCAGAGACTCCTTTCAATGTAATGATTCTCTCCCTTTCAATTTACAGTGAATGAAATCTGTGAAAACACCATTCCAAATCAGTGCTCTCTCTGTAAAACAGTAATCTACTGCATCAGGCAAATATCCACCACCACACTTATTCTGGCAAGGGCACTACACCAATTGGGACGTAAATTTCACTGGCAGTGTTTGTTTTTAGAACTGAGGAGGTTTCTCATGTAGTCTAAAGGATCTAGGAGGCAGGGCCATCACAACCTTAGAGGAATTGTGGTTTAGGGGAGGTGCACTACTGGGACTGTCCTTTACATTGTTTTGCTTAAATTTACACTATAAGTTTGTTTTTGGAAAGTTTAAATAATACAATTCAGTTTTGTAATATGATAACAGCATTGTGCTTTCCTCAATCCTTTCTGTCAAATACCATTTTTCTGATTACAATAAACAGAAACCCAACCCACGCAACTTCCAATTCCTATCCACACTGTCCCACACCTTGTACGCTGGCAAAGACTGACCTGCCTTCTCTCACTATGAATTTAACATTGTTATTCTGTTATCTTAATGAAGAGACAACATATGAGGCCTTGGGATGCTAGCTTCTTTCTTGCCAATTTCTCAAGATACTTTCTTGCGGCGGTCAGCATCAAGAATTCTGTCACCTTTATCACTGCATGTTATTTCATTTAATAGATATATCACCTTCGATAATGCATTCGTCAGTTGACCTGATATTGTGTCTCTACAATTTTGCCATTACCTACAGTGTAGTTCTGAATTCTGTTGAGGAGTTTCTGGTCATTCGCTTTAAACACTATTGTGTATTTCACAAAGGTTATGTGATATTTCCCTTCTCAGCATCACGTAAAAACTGTGAACTGTTTTCTACTGTAGCCTTATCATTCTATGTATCCAACAGTGACATATGAATGTTCCAGTTCTTCCACATTGCATTGTCAATGCATATGTGATTTTTTTCTCTTTGACTGATCACAGCATTCTTGAATGAATTGCATATTGTCTCATTGTGCTTTCAATGTTCCCTCTCTGACCCATAAAATGTCCATTCATAGCAAATTAGTATAGACTGTGTGGCTTCAATAAAATAAGGGTATATCTCAGCATTCTGAAAGTCCAAAATGAACGTGACACAACATTGCTTTCTCAGGAGGGTCTGTGAACAGTCAAGAGCTCAGCAAGATCTAATGCTGAGGGTTTTATGAAGAAGGAACAGCCCTTAGAGTGTCATATAAGTCACTTTGCTCACAGACTCACACTCTGTTGTCTGGCCAGCAATGGAGCTGTAATCTGTGCGTAGCAGCAGCCTCGCCAATCACATATCAGAATACACATGTGTCACAGAAAGACAACTGTGACATCGTCATCCCCTCTTCAGGAGGCCACAGCCTCAAAGGTGCTTTGGGCCTTTTCCTATACAGTGATGTATCCAGGACAGTCGTTCCACTTTGAGTCTTGTGTGTGACATCAACATTCTTTGTGCTCCGTAGAGCCTTCCTTTTCATAATACAGAGGTCCCTGGGCCCCGCCATAATTACTTGCAGAAATCACCTTGATAATTCAAATAGAGCAAGAACTGACATACAGTTGGTGTGAACTCTTGCTCAAAAATTACCCCATAAAGATTATTTCTGGATGCATTTGAGCTCCAAGTAGAAGCAGATCGGTTCTTCCAGTCTCTAATGGTGATTTTCAACAAGAACCACTTATCATACCTAGCAAGTTGGGCATCAGGTTCAACATTGTCCTCATCATATTATGAATAGTATCATGGGAGTTTTGGTACATGAAGAGAAAGGATACACATTTGTATAGTGCTCTCTCAGTTCTGACAGGCAGGATGGGCTCCGTGGTCCAGCCTGCTGAATCGCCCGATGTGTGACTATCAGTCGCAGATTTCAGAGGATTGGACATCATTCAGAAGAGGTCAGGTTTGCCAACAATTACCTGAGAATTAAAGGAAGGTCCAATTTATTTGTGTGTGCCCTCAGTATCTGGCTCAATATATACTGTAGATCTCCATATTCTACTTGTCAAATACACTGAATTTCTCTAGAGAAGACACTCTCTGCCACCATTAGAAGGTGACATAACAAATACTTGGAATCAACAATAGATTCATTGATGGCACATAAAGTTTCACATGAAAAATGTACAGACACTATGAGTAAAAGGGTGAAAATTGGGAATGTTTCCTCAATTATGATAATCAGAGTATGAAAGTAACTCACACAACATACGCAAAATAACAAAGTTGAAACAGATAGGAATGCCATAGGAGGCCCTCAGTAACATAGAAGAGAATTGTAGAGTCACAGGAGATCCACAGCAATCTGAGTTTCACCCTGATTTAGACTCTTGGTCCTTCAGATAACCCAGGCTTGAACCCCGCAAGGGACTACAGCTGTTGCCCCAGCTCTCTGACCAATCCTTCCTTTCCACTTAAAGGCAATGTCTATGCTCACAGTTGAGGAGTCCCATCAAGTTTTCTTTCAGAGACTTCTTTCAATGTGTAATGAATCTCTCCCTTTCAATTCATGGTGAATGAAAAATGTGAAATCTCCTTTCCAAAATCAGTTCTTTCTCTGTAAAACAGCAACTACTCCGTCAAACAATATCCACCACCAAACTTATTTCTAGCAAGAACACTTCTCCCATAGGGAACTAATTTCACTGGCAGTGTTTGTTTTAGAACGGAGGAACATTATTATGTATCCTAAAGGTTCTAGGAGGCAGGGCCATCACAACATTAGAGGACTTGTGGTTTAGGAGAGGTTCCCTACTGGGAATATCACTTATATGCTTTTCATAAATATCACAACACAACTTTGACATTGGAAACTTTAAGAAATGCAACTCAGATTCAAATCATTAACATGGCAGTGTGCAGTGAGCCTCTGTAAATCTCTCCTAGAATTTACAACTAATCGAACAACTATAGCACAACAAAGGACTCCCTGCACAGCAGGCAGGCAAGATGAAGAGGCCTACTACTGAATTCACCTAAAGGTGAGCGAATCACACAAGCAGTGGAGGAGGAAAGGAAAAGTGCGGAGATGGAGCCGTGCAGGCACAGGAAGCAGAACTAGCTCAGTGCCCCAAGCTCGCTGCATCCAGGAACTACTTCAGTTGCAGTACAGGGAAGATCTCAGACTGCTAGTGCTCTGTGTATGTCCCACATGGCTGAGGGGAAAGCATATAACATGGCTGAACTCAACGCTAATGGCAGAGATCTTGGAGAAAAGACTTAGTGCAGAAGGCTGAAAATGGTAATTTAAGCCCTCACTACTGAGCAAAGAACCAAAGCCTTAAGCATTGGGACTAGCTGCCCCCTTCCTTCCCACCTAAAGCTCGGCCCGACACCACCTGTCTGGTACTAGAAGCAGAACAGTAACAGTGTCAGATCAAAAGAGCAGAATACTTGCTGTTCTGAATCCTGCGGGATGCAGACATAGATTCGAGCCCAACTAGTTTTGGCAAAGGGGAGGGAGCTGTGGAAGGAGGACTGGCTGTGGTGGAGGTCGTTGCCATTACTCTGGGCCACCTCGCACAACTCACCCCAGCTATCAGGGTGGATCCCTGCAGGAGTAAACAGAACTGCTGAAACATACGGGCTCTGAATCTGGTGCAGGAAGAGTTTGGAGCTTCAAAAGCTCTATGGATACCCACACCGACACTGTGCCCTGTGACCCAGGTGAACTATTAACAGAGGAGAAGCCCATCTCCCACGGACCACCCCCCATTGTGTGAGTAGCTACAGTAGTGCAGAGAAAACATAGCACTACCGTGTAAGAGAGAAAAACAAGATGCAGTTGGAGAGACAAAAAAAACATTCTACCAACAAGTACTGGAAAAGAAAAGACCTCTTGCTATCAACCTGTTGCAGAAGCCATTCCTGTAGTTGTCTAGGAATAGAAATAGTAAATCAGTAATTGCCATGAATAACCAAGAAAACAAGACCAATCAGGAAGAAGGTGAAAAATCTCCAGGAAAGGAACTTAAAGATATGGAAATATGAGACTTAAATGACAGATAATTCAAGATTGCAGTTCTGAAAAACACTCAACGAGATGCAAGAAATACAGAAAGGCAGTTTAATGAAATCAGAAACACAAACAAAGAACAACATGAGCATTTTACGAAAGAGATTGGAATTTTAAAAAGAACAAAATTGAATTTATGGAGACTAAGAATTTAATAGAAGAAATTAAAAATGAAATATCCAGCTTACGTAGTAGAGTTGACCAGATGGAGGAAAGAATCACTGACATCGAAGATAGAAACCTGGAAATTACAGAGATGAAAGAAGAAAGAGACTTGAGACTTAAAATAAATGAAAGAACTCTACAAGAACTTTCTGACTCCATCAGAAAGAAAACATATAAGAGTAATGGGCATACCAGAAGCAGAAGAAAGAGAGAAAGGAACAGAGACTCTTTCAAACAAATTGTCCATGAGAAATTTCCAAACTTGCAGACAGAAGCGGATCCACAAATCCAAGAAGCAAATAGAACACCTCATACAAACAGGCCTTCTCCAAAACACGTTGTATTGAAGCTGTCTAAAATAGATGACAAAGAAAGAATCCTCAAACCAGCCAGGGAAAAGGAGATGGTAACCTACAAAGCAATGTCCATTAGATTGTCATCAGATTTTTCAGCAAAACCTCTAGAAACCAGGAGGGAATGGAAAAAAAATTTCAAACTATTTTTTTTTTATTATTATTTTATTAAATTTATTGGGGTGACAATAGTTAGTAAAATTACATAGATTTCAGGTGCACAATTCTGTATTACATCATCTATAAATCCCATTGTGTGTTCATCACCCAGAGTCAGTTCTCCTTCCATCACCATATACTCGATCCCCATACCCTCATCTCCCACCCCCCACCCCCCACCCCCTTTACTCTCTGGCAACCACTAACAATTGTCTGTGTCTATGAGTTTCTGTTTCTCATTTGTTTGTCTTGTTCTTTTGTTGTTTTTGGTTTATATACCACATGTCAGTGAAATCACATGGTTCTCTGCTTTTTCTGTCTGACATATTTCGCTCAGCATTACTCTCTCAAGATCCATCCATGTTCTCACAAATGTTCCTATATCATCTTTTCTTACCGCCGAATAGTATTCCATTGTGTATATATACAAAAAATTCTTTATCCATTCATCTATCGAAGGACATTTTGGTTGTTTCCATGTCTTGAACACTGTAAACAAAGCTGCAATGAACATTGGAGCACATGTGTCTTTATCTCTAAATGTTTTCAGATTTTTGGGTAGATACCCCAGAGAGGTATTGCTGCGTCATATGGCAATTCTATTCGTAATTTTTTGAGGAACCTCCACACTGCCTTCCATAACGGCTGCACCAGTCTGCATTCCCACCAACAGTGTATGAGGGTTCCTTTTTCTCCACAGTCTCTCCAACATTTGTTGCTATTTGTCTTGTTGATGATAGCCATTCTGACTGGGGTGAGGTGATATCTCATTGTGGTTTTGATTTGCATTTCTCTGATGATTAGTGATGTTGAGCATTTTTTCATATGTCTATTTGCCATTTGTATGTCCTCTTTGGAGAAATGTCTCTTCAAGTCCTCTGCCCATTTTTCAATTGGGTTGTTTGTTTTTTTGTGGTTGAGTTGCATGAGTTCCTTGTATATTCTGGATACTAGCCCCTTATCGGAGGCACTGTTTGCAAAAATCTTCTCCCATTCAGTTGGTGGCCTCTTTATTTTGTCAATGGTGTCATTTGCTGTGCAGAAGCTTTTAAGTTTCATATAGTCCCATTCGTTTATTTTAGCTTTTACTTCCATTGCCTTTGGAGTCAAGTTCATAAAATGCTCTTTGAACCCAAGGTCCATAAGTTTATTACCTATGTTTTCTTCTATGCAGTTATTTGTGTCAGGTCTTATACTTAAGTCTTTGATCCATTTTGAATTAACTTTGGTACATGGTGACAAATAGCAGTCCAGTTTCATTCTTTTGCACGTGGCTATCCAATTCTCCCAGCACCATTTATTGAAGAGGCTGTCTTTGCTCCATTGTATGTTTTCAGCTTCTTTGTCAAAAATTATCTGTCCATATTTATGTGGTTTTATATCTGGGTTCTCAATTCTATTCCATTGGTCTACGTGTCTTTTTTTCTGCCAATACCATGCTGTTTTGATTATTGTGGCCCTGTAGTACAAGCCAAAGTCAGGAAGTGTTATGTCTCCATATTGTTCTTTTTTCTTAAGATTGCTTTGGCTATTCGGGGTGTTTTGTGTTTCCAAACAAATCTGATGATTTTTTGTTCTATTTCTTTAAAATACGCCATTGGGATTTTGATGGGGATTGCATTGAATCTGTATATTGCTTTGGGTAATATGGCCATTTTAACTATGTTGATTCTTCCAATCCATGAGCACAGAATGTGTTTCCATTTCTTTGTGTCTTCTTCAATTTCTTTCAAAAATGTCATATAATTTTCATCATATAGGTCTTTCACATCCTTGGTTAAGTTTATTCCTAGGTATTTTATTCTTTTTGCTGCAATTGTGCAACTATTGAAAGAGAGAAATCATGAGCCAAGAATCATGTATCGAGCAAAGATAACCTTTAGTTATGAAGGAGGAATAAAGACATTTCCAGACATATAGAAACTGAGCGAATTTTCTAATACAAAACCTCCACTACAAGAAATAATAACGGAGTCTATTCGAACACCATCAACAAGGGCAATTTGTGGCAACCAAATCATAAAAAGGGGAAGAGTTCAGACCTGAACCGGAATATGGGAATTGAGACAGTACGCGTGCTGAAGAAAATGGAATACTGTAAATATCAAACTTTCTTTTAGATAAACTTCAGGGTAACTAATCAAAAAAATTAAATCCAGAACTGAAATATATACTGTAATAAAAGAAGAAACAGATGGAATTATCATAGGATACGACCCCACAGAAATAATAGACAAAAACAAAAAGGCAAAGAAACAATGGAGACATAGCCTTACCAGAAAACTGAATATAGAATGACAGGAAATACTCATATATCAATAATCACCCTAAATGTAAATGGATGATCTCACCAATAAAAAAGCCCAGAGTCGCAGATTGGATCAAAAAACTAATCCTAACCATCTGCTGTCTCCAAGAAACTCATCTCAGCTACGAGGACAAGAATAGAATCAAAGTGAAAGAGTGGAAATTGACATTCCAAGCAAATGGTATCCAGAGAAAATCAGGTGTACTCATACTGATATTAGATGAAACAGACTTCAGTTTGAAAATCATAACAATCTGCATTCCCACCAACAGATAAGGGGAAGGTGAGAGGTTTTGGGAACGTACAGAGGGATAGTGGATGGGGGGAGGGGGGTTCACACAGTGTGAGGGATATAAATGATAAACGTCTAAGTTTTGCTTTGTCTTGTGCACCTGAAACTAATTAAAAAAATAAATAAATAAAAAATTTAATAAAAAAAAAAAAGAAAGAAAATCATAACAAGAGACAAAGATGGATATTTCATAATGCGAAAATACAACAAGAAGATATAACGGGCATCAATGTTTATGCTCCAATCAGGGAGCACCAAAATATACTAAGCAACTACTAACAGAACTAAAGGGAGAAAGTGACCAAAACACAATTATACTAGGGGACTTAAATACATCTCAGACTGCTATTGATAGATCATCCAAACAGAAAATAAATAATGAAATAGCAGCCCTAGATGACACATTACATGAAATGGACATAAAAAAACATATATAGAGCACTACATTCTAAAACATCCAACTATACACTTTTTTCTAGTGTACATGGAACCTTCTCAAGGATAGACCATATATTGGGACATAAAATCAGCCTCAACAAATTTAAGAAGATTAAAATCAGACCAAGCATATTCTCTCATAACAAGGCTTTGAAATTTGATATCAACTGGAAAAAGAAAGTAGGATAAAACACAAATACATGGAGATTAAGCAACACACTTTTAAAGAATTAGAGGTCAAAGAAGAAAATACAGGAGAGATCAAAAGATACATAGAAACAAATGATAATGAAAATGCATCCTACCAAAATTTTTGGGATGTAGCAAAAGCAGTTTCAAGAGGGAAATGTATATCATTAAAGGCCTAGCTCACAAAACAAGAAAAATCCCACCTAAATAACCTCATGTTACAACTTAAAGAACTATAAAAAGAACAAGGAAACCCAAGGTCAGCAGAAGACAGGAAATAACAAAAATCAGAGCAGAACTAAATGAATTAGAGAACAAAAAGAATAGAAAAAAATAAATGAGACAAAGAGCTGGTTCTTTGAAAAGATTAACAAAATTGACAAACCCTTGGCTAGACTCACTAAGATAAAAAGAGAGAAGACACTAATTAACAAAATCAGATATGAAAAAGTTGTTGTTATCAAAAACACCACAGAAATACAAAGGATCATCCAAGAATACTATGAAGGACTATATGCCACCAAATTCAATAACCTAGAAGAAATGGCCAAGTTCTTTGAAACATATAGCCTCCCTAAGCTGAAACATGAAGAACTGGAAAATCTACACAGACCGACCACCAGTAACAAAATTGAATCATTCATCCAAAACCATCCCTATAGCTAAAGTCCTGGTCCAGATGCCTTCACTAGTGAATTCTAATAAACTTTCAAAGAGGATCTAATACCAATCTTGCTCAAACTCTTCCAAAAACCTGAAGAAGAGACAGTACACCTAACTCACTTTATGAGGCCAACATTACACTGATAACAAAACCTGGTAAGGACAACAGTGCAGGTTTGATAAGAATTACCTAAGAAAGAAAGGAAGATCCACTTTCTTTGTGTTTAGATTCAGGAAATGGCTCATTATATACTGTAGTTCTCCATATTCTACTTGTCAAGGACACTCAATTTCTCAATGGAAGGCACTCTCTGCCACTCCTCAGCAGGTGATGTAACACAGAATAGATCTATGGAAGACCCAATAGATTCTCTGAACACACATGGAGTCCCACATGCAAATGTACATATTCTCTGAGTAAAAGTATTGAAATTCGGAATGTTTACTCAATTATCAAGATCAGAGTATTAAAGAAAACACACAACATATGGAAAATGCAAAAATAAAACATAGGCATTACTTAGGAGGCCCTCAGTAACATGGAAGAAAATGGGAGAAGTACAGTTGATCCACAGCAATCTGAGTTTTAGCCTGATTTAGACTCCAGGTCCTTCAGGATAGCCATGGCTTCAACCCCGCAAGAGACCACAGCCATTGCCCCGCTCTCTGACCAATCCATCCTTTACACTGGAAGGAAATATCTATGCTCACAGGTAAGGAGGTCCATCAGGGTTTTTTGTTTTGTTTTGTTTTGTTTTTCTTCAGAGACTTCTTTCAATGGGTAATGATTTTCTCCCTTTAAATTCACATGAATTAAATCAGTGAAAACTTTGTTCCAAAATCAGTGCTCTCTCTGTAAACTGATAAAACACTCCATCAGCCAAATATCCACCAACATACTTATTTCTAGCAAGGGCACTTCTCCCATTGGGACCAAAATTTCACTGGTAGTGTTTGCTATTAGAACTGAGGAGCTTTCTCATGAAGCCCAAAGGGTTTAGGATGCAGCATCATAACATTAGAGGACTTGTGATTTACGAGAGGTGCCCTACTGGGAATATCCCTTACAATGGTAAAATTCTCAACTCCAGTTTGCCATTGGATCCTTTGAAAGATACAATTCAGTTTTGTAATCTGCAAACATCATTGTGCTTTCCTCAATTCTTGCTATCTAATACCATTTTTCTGATTGTAAGCAATCGATAGAAACCCAAGCCATGCAACTTTCACTTCCCATCCATGCTGTCCCACAGCTTTCGCTCTGGCAAACACTGACCTGACAATTTTCCCTATAAATTTGACATTGTCTGTTTTATCTTAATGGAGAGGCAGTGTATGTGGCCTTGGTATGCTAGCTTCTATCTCTCCAATTTCTCAAGATATGTTCTTGCTGTGTCCATATCAGGACTTCTGACACATTTATGTTTGTATCTTGTTTCATTCCACACACATACCGCCATCGTTAATGCATTCATCAATTGACGTGATATTGTGTCTCTACATTTTTGCCATTTTCTAAAGTGTGGTTCTGAATTATTTTTAGGAGTTTCTGTGTATCCGTTTTAAACACTATTGTCTATCTATCAATGGTCATGTGATATTTCATTCTCAAAATACTGGATAAATAGACAAGTGTTTTCCACTATGGATATATAATTCTATGTATCCACCAGAGACATGTGAGCATTCCAGTTCTTCCACATCGCATTGTTAATGCACATGTGATCTTACTCTATTGTTGATCACAGCATACTTAAAGGAAGAGCATATTGTTTCATGGTGCTTCCTATTTTTCCTCCCTGACTGATATAGTGTCCAAATGTCATAGCAAAATGTTATAGACTGTATGGCTTCAATAACAGAAGTGTATGCCTCACCATCCTACAATTCCAAGCTGAAGGTGCCAGAACGTTGCTTTCTCATTAGGGTTCTGTCCACACAAAAGTGCTCAGCAGAGTCTGATGCTGTAGGCATCAGTAGGAAAGAACAGCCAGAGAACAGCCACAGAAGTCGCTCTTCTCAAAGATTCACACTGTGTTGTCTGCCCAACACTGGAGCTTGAATCTGTGTCCAGCAGCTGCCTGGCCAATCACATATCAGTATCCTCATGTGTTACCAAAAGACAACAGTGACATCATCATGCCCTCTCCAGGAGGCGGAAGACACAGAGGTTCTTGGACCATTTGCTGCCCAGAGATTTATCCAGGTCACTTTGAGACCTGAGTGTCACTTCACCATTATCTGTTCTCCACAGAGCATTATTTCTCATACTAAGTTGCCCTTGGGCCCAGGTATAATGACTTGCAAGAGATCATCTTGCCACTTCAAAGAGGAGGAAGAACTGACATGCAGTTGGTGTGAGTGCTGGCTCCAAAATATGCCCCATCGAAGAGTTTTACTGGATGGAAGTTTCACAATGAATGAAATGTTTGAAAACTTCTTTACAAAATTTGTGCTCTCAATGTCGAATGGAAAGCTACTCCATAAGGCATATATCCACAACATTCTTATTATCAGCAAGGATACATCTTCCATTGAGATCTAAATTTCACTAACAGTGTTTGGTTTTAGACATGAGGAGCTTTGACATGTAGCCCAAAGGGTCTAGGAGGCAGGGCCATCACAACATTAGAGGACTTGTGGTTTATGAGAGGAACCCTACTGGGAATACCCCTTACATTGTTTTGGTAAAATTCACACCAACGGTTTGCCATTAGGACCTTTAAATGATACAATTCAGTTATGTAATACGCCACCAGCATTGTGCTTTCATCAATCTTGGCTGTCTAATAACATTTTTCTAATTACAAGCAATCAATTGAAACCCAAGCCATGCAACATTCACTTCCCATCCATGCTGCCCACACCTTGGGACCTGGCAAACACTGACTTTTCTTCTTTCCCTATGAATTTCACATCCTCACATTGTTGTCTTAATGGAGAGACAGGCTTTGTGGCCTTGTGATGCTAGCTTCCCTCTTTTGCCAATTTCTCAAGATACTTTCATGCTGTGGCCAGCATCAGGACTTCTGTCACCTTTATAATTGTTCTTTGTTTCATTTTATACATATGCCAACTTCGCTACTGCAGTCATCAGGTGGCCTGATATTGTGTCTGGATCATTATATACTGTAGTTCTCCATATTCTAATTTTCAAAGACACTGAATTTCTCCAGAGAAGACACTATATGCCACCCTTTATCAGATGATGTAACAAAGATTTGGAAGTCAGGATAGATTCACTGAGCACACGTGCAGTCCCTCATGCAAAATGTATAGAATTAATGAGTAAAAGTGTGAGAAATGGGAAAGTTTCCTCCATTAAGATGATCAGAGTATTAAAGTAATGCACATAATATACACAACAGTTAAAAGATGAAACAGATAGTCATGCCATATTAGGCTCCCAGTAACATGGAAAGGAATGGGAGAGGCACAGCAGTTTCACAGCAATCCAAAGTTTAGCCTGATTTTGAATCCAGGTCCTGCAGGAAAGATGACATTTGAACCCCACAAGAGACCACAACCATTTTCCCAGCTCTCTGAACTATCCTACCTTTCCACTCGAAGGCAATGTCTATGCTCACAGGTGAGGAGTCCCATTACATTTTGTTTCAGAGACTTATTTCAATGTGTAATGATTCTCTCCCTTTCTTTTCACAGTAAGTGAAATCTGTGAAATCTCCTTTCCAAAATCAGTACTCTCTCTGTAAAATGTTAATCTACTTCATCAGGCAAATATCCACCAACACACTTTTTTCTAGCAAGGGCACCTCTTCCATTGGCACCTAAATTTCACTGGCAGTGCTTGTTTTAAGAAATGAGGAGCTTTCTCATGTATGCTAAAGGGTCTAGGAGGCAGGTAAATCACATTAGAGGACATGTGGTTTAGGAGAGGTGCCCTACTGGGATATACCTTACAATGTTTTGGTAAAAATCATACCACCAGTTTGCCACTGGAACTTTTAAAAGATACAATTCAGTTTTCTAATATGCCAGCAGCATTGTAGTTTTCTCAATCTTTGCTGTCTAACACCATTTATGATTATACACAATCAATAGAAACCCAAGCCATGGAACTTTCACTTCCCATCCACACTGCCCCACACCTTGCACCCCAGCAAAAACTAACCTCTCTTCTTTCCCTATGAATTTGACGTTTTCAGTCAGTTATCTTAATGGAGAGACAGCCTGTGTGTCCTTGGATTCTATCTTGAGTCTCTTGCCATTTCTCAAGACACTTTCTTGCTGTGGCCAGTATGAAGATTTCTATTACGTTTATGACTGTATCTTGTTTCATTTTATACATATACCACCTTCGCTAGTGCATTCATCTGTAGACCTGATATTGTGTCTCTACGTTTCTGCCATTATCTGCACTGCAGTTCTGAATTCTGTTTAGGAGTTTCTAGGCATGCATTTTAAACACTATTGTGTATGTATTAATGGTCACATGATATTTTCATTCTCAACATACTGGACAAATAGTGAACTGTTTTCTGTATAATTCTATGTATCCACCAGAGACATATGAGCATTTCAGTTCTTCCACATCACATTCTTAATGCACATGTGGTCTTTTCTCTTTGGTTGATCACAAAATTTTCGAAGGAGTAGTATATTGTTTCATTGTGCTTTTGATTTTCCCTCCCTGACCTATAGTGTCTGATTTTTGTAGCAAAATTTTATAAACTCTGTGGCTTCAATAACAGAAGTCTATTTCTCACCATCCTGAAAGTCCAAAATGAAGGTGCCAGAACGTTGCTTTCTCAGAAGTGTCTATCAACAGGAAACTGGTCAACAGGGTCTGACGCTGAGGGTATCAGGAGGAAGAAACAGCCCAAGCAGAAGCACAGAAGCTACTCTCCTCACAGATTCACATTCTGTTGTCTGTCCAGCAATGGAGCTTTAATCGTTGCCCAGCAGACACCTTGCCCATCACATATCAGTATCCACATTTGTCACAGAAAGACAACTGTGACATTATTATCCCCTCTCCATGAGGCTGCAGCCACATATGTGCCTTGGACAATTTGCTGCCAGGAGACTTATCCAGGACAGTTATTTCTTTTGATTCTCAGTGTGACTTTATCATTCTCTGTACTCCATAGTGCCATCTTTCCCATAATACAGAGGCCCTTGGGACCAGCAAAAATTACTTGCCAGAAATAACCTTGCCACTTCAAAGTGGACCAAGAAAAGAATTGGAGTAAATGTGAACTCTGGCTCCAAAAAGTGCCCCATCAAAGAGTGCTCCCGGGTGAATGTGATCTCCAGATAGAAGCAGATCGGGTCTCATAGTCACTGATGGTTATTTTCAAAACGAAACACTTATCATTTATAGCAAGTCAGGGCATCATGTTCTTGATTGTCCTCATTATTTGCTCAGTAGTGCCAAGGGAGTGTTGGTATATGGAGAGGAAGGATACACATTTGCATGTTGTTCTCTCAGATCTGAAAGTCAGGATGGGCTCCATGGGTTTGCCATCTGAATCCCCTGATGCATGTCTATTACCTTGTTGATTTCAGAGAGTTGGATGTTATTCATTACAGGTCAGTTTGGGCAGGAATTATCTAAGGAAACAAGGACAACTTTCTTTGTGTGTGGGCTCAGTAGCTGGCTCAGTATATACTGTAGCTCTCCATATTCTACTTGTCCAAGACACTGAATTTCTCTGGGGAGGACACTCTCTGCCACCCATAGTAAATGAGAGAACAAATAATTGGAAGTCATGATAGATTCACTGACCGCACGAGGATTCCCACATGAAAAATCAGTAAAAATTACTCTATCAGTTAAAATGTGAAAATTGGGAATGTTTCCTCAATCATAAACATCAGAGTATTACAGTAACACACACAACATGTGCAAAATATAAAAGATGAAACAGATAGTCATGCCTTAGTGTCCCCTCAGTAAAATGGAAGAGAATGGGAGAGGCACAACAGATCTTCAGCAATCCGAGTTTTAGGCTGATTGAGATCCATGTCCTTCAGGATAGCTCCAGCTTGAATCTTGCAAGAGACCACAGCTTTTGACCCAGGTATCTGACCAATATTTTCTTCCACTTGAAGGACAGTTCTAGGACCAGAGCTGAAGAGACCCAGCATGTTTTTTTGAAAGGTTTCTTTCAATGTGTAATGATTCTCTCCATTTCATTTCACAGTTAATGAAATCTGTGAAAACTCCTTTCAAAATCAGTCCTGACTCTGTAAAATGCTAACCTAGTCCCACAGACAAATATCTATTACCACACTTATTTCCAACAAGGGCACTTCTACCATTGGGACCTAATTTCACTGGCTGTGTTTGTTTATAGAAATGGGGAGCTTTCTTATGTAGCCCAAGGGTCTAGGAGGCAAAGTCATCACAACATTACAGGACTTGTGGTTTACAAGAGATGCCTTACTGGGAAAATCACTTAAATTGTTTTGGTAAAATTCACACCTCTGGTTTACCATTGGAACATTTTAAAAATACAAGCATTTTGTTACATGCCTATAGCATTGTGTTTTCCTCAATCCTTGCTGTCTAATACCATTTTTCTGCTTATAAGCAATTAGTAGAAACCCAAAGCATGCAACTTTCACTTCCCATCCACGCTTTTCCACACCTCATGCACTGGCAAACACTGACTGGCCTTCTTTACCTATGAATTTGACATTGTCGGTCTGTTATCTGAATGGGTACACAGCGTATCACCTTGGGATGCTGGCTTCTTTCTTGCCAATTTCACAAGACACTTTCTTGCATTAGCCAGTACCAGGACTTCTGTCACCTTTATGACTGTATCTTTTTTCATTTTATACATATACCACCTTCGCTAATGCATTCATCAGTTGACGTGATATGGTGTTTCTACAAATTTGCCATTAACTACAGTACAGTTTGGAAGTTGTTTAGGAGTTTCTTTGCATCTATTTTAAACCCTATTGTGTATATATCAATGGTCATGTAATATTTTCATTCTCAACATTCTGGACTAATAGCAAACTGTTTTCTATGTTAGCTATATCATTCTAAGTATCCAGAAGAGACATGTGTGTGTTCCATTACTTCCACATCGCATTGTCAACACACATGTGATCCCTTCTCCCTGGTTGATAATAGTATTCTTGAAGGAGTAGCATATTGTCTCGTTATGCTTTCGATTTCCCCTCCCTGACTGATAAAGTGTCTGATTTTCATAGCAAAATGTTATAGGTTGGGGCTTCAATTACAGAAGTGTATTTCTCACCGTCCTCAAAGTCCAAGATGAAGGTGTCAGAACATTGTTTTCTCAGGAGGGTCTGTCAACAGGGAAATGCTTAGCAAGGTCTGACATTGATGGCATCATGAAGAAGGAATAGCCTGAGGAGAGCCATAAAAGTTGCTCTCCTCACAGACACACACTCTGTTGTCTACCCAGCACTGGAGCTGTAATCGTGCCCAGAAGTAGCCTGGCCAATCACTTATCAGTAAGCTCAGATGTCATAAAAAGCCAACGGTAACATCATTATCCCTTTTCCAGGAGGCCACAGCATCAGTTGTGCCTGGGACCATTAGCTACCCACAGATTTATCCAGGACAGTCCTTCCATTTTGAGCCCTGAGTGAGACATCATAATTCTCTGTGTTCCATAGAACCTTCTTGCTACTACTACAGAGGTCCTGGTGCACAACCATTATGAATTGGCAGGAATCAACTTGCCACTTCAGAGAGTAGCAAGAACTGATATGCAGTTGGTGTGAGCACTGACTCCAAAAAGGGCCCATCAAAGAGTGTTACTGGATGCATGTGAGCTCCAGATATAAGCAGATAAGGTCTTTTAGTGTCTGATGGTGGTTTTCAATAAGAAACACTTATCATACTTAGCAAGTTAGGGCGTCAGGTTCTTGATTGTCCTCATCATTTAGTGAGTAGTGTCAAGGAAGTGTTGGTACATGGAAAGAAAGGATACAAATTTGTATGTTGGTCTGTCAGTCCTGGCAGGCAGGATGTCCTCCATGGGTCTGCCATCTAAATTCCGTGAAACGTGCCTATGAACCGGCTGATTTCAGAGGGTTGAAAGTAATTGAGTACAGGTCAGGTTCTCCAGGATTTACCTAAGAAAAAAGGAAATTCCAATATATTTTTGTGTGGGCTCAGTAGCTGGCTCAGTATATACTGTATTTCTGGATATTCTACATGTCAAAGACACTGAATTTCTCCTGGGAGGATACTCTCTAACATCCATTAGCAAGTGATGTACCAAAGAACTGAAAGTCATGATAGATTCTCTGACCACACATGGAATCCTACTTGCAAAATGTACAGACTCTATGAGTAAAAGCGTGAAAATTGGGAATGTGTATGCCATTATGATGATTAGAGTATTAAGGTAACACACATAACATACACAAAATGTAAAAGATGAAACAGATAGGCATGCCATAGGAGGCCCTTATTAACATGGAAGAGAATGGGGAGGCACAGCAGATCCACAGCAATCTGAGTTTAAGCCTGATTTAGACCCCAGGTCCATCACGATACCCAAGGCTTGAAGAATGCAACAAGCACAGCCGTCTTCACGGCTCTCTGGTCAATACTTCCTTTCCACTCGAAGGAAATATCTATGCTCACAGGTGAGCAGTCCCATCATGTTCTGTTTCAGAGACTTCTTACAATAAATAATGATTCTCTCCTTTACATTTCACAATGAACAAATCTGTGAAAACTCCTTTCCTAAATCAGTGCTCTCTCTATAAAATGGTAATGTTCTCTATCACGCAAATATCCACCAACACTCTTATTTCTAGCAAGGGCACTCCTCCCATTGGTACCTAAATTCCACTGGCACTGTTTATTTTTAGAACTGAGGTGCTTTCTCATGTAGCCCTAAGGGTCTAATAGGAAGGGCCATAACAACATCAATGGCTTCTGGTTTATGAGAGGTGCCCTACTGGGAGTATCCCTCCCATTGTTTTTGGTAAAATTCACATCACCAGTTTGCCATTGGAATCTTCAAAAAACACAATTCAGTTTGGTCATATGCCAACATCATCATGCTTTCCTCAATCCTTGCTGTCTAATACACTGTTTTCTGATTAAAAACAATCAATAGTGGTGATGGAAGGAAAACTGAGTCTGGGTGGTGAACACACACTGGGATTTATAGATGATATAATACAGAATTGTACACCTGAAATCTATGTAACTTTACTAACAATTGTCTCCCCAATAAATTTAGTAAAATAAAATTTTAAAAAAAATCAATAGAATCCAAAGCCATGCAACTTCCACTTCCCATCCTTGCTTCCACACAGCTTGCTCCCTGGCAAACACTGACCTGCCATCTTTCCCTATGAATTTGACATTGTTGTTCTGTTATCTTAATTGAGAGTCAGCATATATGGCCTTTGGATGGTAGCTCCTTTCTTGCCAATTTCCCAAAATACTTTTTTTGCGGTGGCCAGTATCAGGACTTCTGTCTATTTATCACTGTGCCTTCTTTAATTTTAAGTGTATACCACCTTCATTAATGCATTCATCAGTTGACCTGATATTATGTTTCTACATTTTTGCCATTGTCTACAGTGCAGTTCTGAATTCTGTTTAGGAGTTTCTGGGCATTTGTTTTATACACAATTGTGTACATATCAACGGTCACGTGATATTTTCCTTCTCAACATACCTGACAAATAGCGAACCGTTTTCCTTGGTAGCTGTATCTTTCTATGTATCAACCAGAGGCATGTTAGTTTTCCAGGTCTTCCTCATCACATTGTCAATACACATATGATCTTTTCTCTTTGGTTGATCACAGCATTCTTGAAGGAGGAGTATATTGTTTCATTGTGCTTTCTATATTCCCTACCTGACTGATAAAATGTCCGATTTTGACAGCAAAATGTTATAAACTGTGTGTCTCAATAGCATAAGTGTATTTCTCACCGTCCTGAAAGGCCAAGATGAAGGCTCCAGAACATTGCTTTCTCATGTGGGTCTGTCAATGGGAAACTGCTCAGCAGAATCTGAAGCTGAGGGCATCAGGAGGAAGGAACAGCCCGAAAAGAGCAACAGAAGACACTCTCCTCACAGACTCACACTCTGTAGTCTGCCCAGGACTGGAGCTTTAGTCCATTCCCAACAGCCATCTGGCCAATCACATATCAGTATCCTCATATGTCACAAAACGAGAACTGTGACATCATCATTTCCTCTCCAGAGAAAGAGGTGCTTTGGACCATTATCTGCCCAGAGATTTATCCATCACAGTTGTTCAAATTTGATCCCAGAGTGTGACTTCATCATGCTCTGTCCTCCATTGAAAACCATCTTTCTCATACTAGAGAGAATCTTGGGCCCAGGAAAAATGACGTGCAAGGAATAAACTTTCCACTTCAAAGAGGAGCAAGAACTTATATGCATTTGTTGTTCATTGTCTCCAAAAAGTGTCCCATCAAAGAGTGATCCTAGATGAATGGGTACTCCAGAAGGAAGCAGAATGGGTCTTCTAGACTCTGATGGTGAATTTCCCAAGTTTTGTCATCAGATTATTGATTGTCTTCATCATGTGCAGTATTGTGTCAAGGTAGTATTGGAACACGGAGAGGACGGATACATATTTGTATGTTGCTCTGTGAGTTATGACATTCAGGATGGGCTCCATGGATCTCCCATCTGAATTCCCTGATACTTGCCTATCAACCAGCATGTTTCAGATGGTGGGATGTAATTCAGTAGAGGTCAGGTTCACCAGCAATTATCTGAGGTAGAACGGAATGTCCACTTTCTTTGTGTGTGGGCTTAGAAGCAAGTTCAGTATATACTTTAGTTCTCCATATTCTACCTGTCAAAGACACTGAATTTCTCTGTGGAAGTCACTCTCTACCATCCCTTAGCAGGTGATGTAACACAGAATTGAAGACACAATAGAACCTCTGACCACACATGGAGTCCCACATGCAAAATGTGCACACTCCCTGCATGTAAGTGTGAAAATTCAGAATGTTTACTCAATTACCAAGATCAGAGAATTAAAGAAAAGCACATACTACACACAAATTGTAAAAGTTTAAACAGATATTCATGCAGTAGGAGGCCCTCACTAACAAGGAAGAGAATAGGAGAGGCACAGAAGATCCACAGAAATCCATGTTTTAGCCTGATTTAAACTCCAGGTCCATCAGGATCGCCAAGGCTTGACTAACCCTGCAAGAGACCACAGCCATTGCCCCAGTCTATGACCAATCTTGCCTTTCCACTCTAAGGAAATATCTACACTCACAGGTGAGGAGGCCCATCACAATTTATTTGAGAGCGTTATTTAAATGTGTAATGATTCTTTGACTTTCAGTTCACAGTGAATGAAATCCGTGAAATCTCCTTTCCAAAATCAGTGTTCTCTGTAAAACGGAAAGATTCTCTGTAAAACAGTCCTATATGCAACCACACACTTATTTCTAGCAAGAGAACTAATCCCATTGGAACCTAAATTTCACTGGCAGTGTTTGCTTTTAGAACTGAGGAGCTTTCTCACATAAACCAAAGGGTGTCGTAGGCAGGGTCATTACAATATTACAGAGTTGTGGTTTATGAGAGGTGCCTTACAGGGAATAACCCTTACATTGTCTTAGTAAAATTCATACCAGAAGTTTGTCATTGGAACCTTTAAAAAATCCAGTTGAGTTTTGTAATATGCCAACACATTGTGCTTTCCTCAATCCTTGCTGTCTTAAACCATTTATCTGATTACAACTAATCAATAGAAACCCAAGCTATGCAACTTTCACTTCCCATCCACGCTTCTCCACACCTTGCACCCTGGCAAACACTACCTGGCCTTCCTACCCTATGAATTTCACATTGTCTCTCTGTTATCTGAATGTATAGAGAGCACATTTGGTTTCGGGGTGCTAGCTTCTTTCTCTTTTCAATTTCTCAACATACTTTCTTGTGGAATCGGGACTTCTCTCCCCTTTATGACTGAATCTAGTGTCATTTTATACATATGCCACTTTTGTTACTGCATTCATCTGTTGACCTGATAGTGTGTTTCTACATTTGTGCTATTATCTACAGTGCAGTTCTGAATTCTGCATACCAGTTTTCGGGCATCCGTTTTAAACACTATTGTGTGTATTTCAATGGTCACATGATATTTTCATTCTCAACATACTGGAAAAGTCACAAACTCTTTTCCAATATAGCTATTTCATTCAATGTATCCAAGAGAGACATGTGAGCATTCCAGTTCATGCATATCGCAATGTCAAGTCACTTGTGATATTTTCACTTCGGTTGATAACAGCATTCATGAAGGAGTAGCATATTGTCTCATTGTGCTTTAAATTCCCCCCCTGACTGATTAAGTGTCTTATTTTCATAGCAAAACGTTATTGACTATGTGGCTTTTTTGAGAGAAGTGTATTCTCAACATCCTGAAAGTGCAAGATGAATGTGCCAGAACGTTGCTTTCACAATAGGGTCTGTCAACAAGTAACTGCTCTGCAAGGTCTGATGCTGAGGGCATCAGAGGAAGGAACAACCTGAGTAGAGTCACAGAACTCGGTCTCCTCACAGACTCAAACTCTCTTATGTGCCCAGCAATGGAGATGTAATCCATGCCCAGCACCCTCATGGCCAGTCATATATCAGTATACACATGGGTCACAAAAAGACTGCTGTGACATCATCATCCCCTATCCAGGAGACCATAGCCAGAGAGGTGCCTTGGACTACTTGCTGCCCAGAGACTTATCTCAGACAGTCCTTCCAATTTGAGCTGTGAGTGTGACTTCACCATTCTGTCTGCTCCATAGATACATCTTTCTCATACTACATTGGCCTTTGGGCCCAGCCATAATGACTTGCCAGGAATAACTTTGCCACGTCCACGAGGAGCAAGAAGTTCTATGCAGTTGGGGCGAAGGGTGGTTCGAAAAAGTGCTCAATCAAAGAGTGTTCCCAGATGAATATGATCTCCAGATAGAAGATGATCGGGTCTTCTAGTCTATGATGGTGATTATCAACCAGAACAATTGATCATACCTAGCAAATTTAAGCATCACATACTTGATTGTCCACATCATGAGCTGAGTAGGGTCAAGGGAATGTTGTTACATGGAGAAGAAAGGTACATATTTGTATGATGTTCTGTCAGTTGTGACATGACGGATGCGCACATGGGTCTGCCATTTGAATTCCCTGATACATGTCTATTAACCAGCTGATGTCAGAGGGTTGAAAGTAATTCAGTAGAGATCAGGATCACCAGGAATTAACTGAGAAAGAAAGGAAGGTCCACTTTCTTTGTGTGTTGGCTTACAAGCAAGTTCAATATACACTGTAGTTCTCCATATTCTACTTTTCCAAGACATTGAATTTCTCCATGGAAGTCACTCTGTGCCATGCCTTAGCAGTTGGTATATCACAGAATTGGAAGTAACAATAGATTATATGACCACACATGGAGGCCCACATGCAAAATGTATGCTCTCTCTGAGTAAAAGAGTGAAAATTTGGAATATTTACTCAATTATAAAGATCAGAGTATTAAAGAAACATGCATAACATGCGCAAAATATAAAAGTGAAACAGATAGCCACGGTGTAGGAGGACCTCAGTACCATGGAAGAGAATGGCAGAGGCACAGCAGATCTGCAGCAATCCGAGTTTTAGCCTGATATAGAGTCCAGGTACTTCAGGATAGCCAAGGCTTGAAACCTGCAAGAGAACAAAGCCATTGCCCCGGCCATCTGACCAATCCTTTCCACTCAAAGGAAATATCTACAATCAGAGGTGAGGAGGCCCATCACGTTTTGTTTTACAGACTTCTTTCAATATGTAATGATTCTCAGCCTTTCACTTCACAGTGAACGAAATCTGTGAAAACTCTTTTCCAAAATCAGTGTCCTCTCTGTAAAAGGGCAAGCTACTCCATTTGGCCTATATCCACGAAAACGCTTATTTCTAACAAGGTGACTTCTCCCATTGGGACCTAAGATTCACTGGCAGTGTTTGATATTCGATTTAAGGAGCTTTCTCATATGCCCCAAAGTGTCTAGGAAACAGGGCCATCACAACATTAGAGGACTTGTGCTTTATGAGATGTACCCTACTGGGAAAATCCCTTACACTGTTTTGGTAAAATTCACATCACCAGTTTGCCACTGGAAACTTTAAAAAATACAATTCATTTTTTTTAAATATGTCAACACGTTGTGCTTTCCTCAATCGTGCTGTCTTATATCATTTTTGTGATTACAAGCAATCAAGAAAAACCCAAGCCATCTAACTTTCACTTCCCACCCACGTTGACCCACACCTTGTGCCCTGTAAAACACTAACCTGTCTTCTTTCCCTACGAAGTTGACATTGTTGGCCAGCTATCTGAATGGATAGACAGCATTTTTGGATTCGGGAGGCTAGCTTACTTCTCTTGCCAATTTCTAAAGATACTTTCTTGTGGAATAGGGACTTCTGTCTCCTTTATGTCTGTATCCTGTTTCATTTTATAAATATACCACCGTCTCTAATGCATTCATGAGTTGACCTGATACTGTGTTTCTACATTTTTGCCATTAACTACAGTGTGGTTCTGAATTCTGTTTAGGAGTTTCTGCCATCTGTTTTAAACACTATTGGGTATATATCAATGGACAGGTGATATTTTCATTCTCAACATCCTGGACAAATAGCAAACTGTTTTCCAAGGTACCTATATCATTCTATGAATCCAGCAGAGACAATTGAGTACTCCAGATCTTCCACATCGCATTGTCAACAAACATGTGGTCTTTTCTCCGGTTGATGACGACATTCTTGAAGGAGCAGCATATTGTCTCATTGTGCTTTTGATTTTCCCACACTGACTAATTAGCTTTCTGATTTTCATAGCAAAATGTTATAGACTGTGTGGCTTCAATAAGACAAGTGTATTTCTCACTGTCCTGAATGTCCAAGATGGAGGTGCCAGAACTTTGCTTTCTCAGGAGGGTCTGTAAACAGGAAACTGCTGAGCAGGGTCTGATGCTGAGGATGTAAGGAGGAAGGAACAGACTGAGCAGAGTCACAGAAATCGCTCTGAACACAGGCTCACACTCTGATGTCTGCACAGCAATAGAGTTGAAATCTGTTTCCAGAAGCCACCTTGCCAATCACATATCTGTATCCTCATGTGTCACAAAAAGACAAATGTGACCTCATCATGCCTTTCCAGGAGGCTGCAGCCACAGATTTGTCTTGGATCTTTTGTTGCCCAGGAATTTATCCAGGACAGTCCTTCCACTTTGAGACCTGAGTGTGACTTCATCATTCTCTGTTCTCCCTAGAGTCTTCTTTATCATAATACAGAGGCCCTTTGGTGCAGCCATGATGACTTGACAGGTATCATCTTGCCACTTCTAAGAGGAGAAAGAACTGACATGCAGTTGGTGTGAGCGCTGAGTCCAATAACTGACCCATCATAGAATGCTACCAGATGAATTTGAGCTCCAGATAGAAGCAGATTGGGTTTTCTAGTCTTTGATAGTGATTTTCAACGTGACTCATTTATCACACCTCTCAAGTCAGGTCATCAGGATCTTGATTGTCCTCATCATTTGCTGAGTACTTTCAAGGGAATATTGATACACGGAGAGAAAGGATGCACATTTGTATGGTGCTCTGTCAGTTCTGACAGGCAGGATAGGCTCCACGGATCTGCCATCTGAATTCCAAGATGAGTGCCCGTCAACCTGATGATTTCAGAACGTTAGATTTTATTCAGTAGAGGTCAGGTTGTCCTGGAATTACCTAAGAAAGAAAGGAAGGTCCACTTTCTTTGTGGGTAGGCTCAATAGATGGCTCCGTATATACTGTAGTTCTCCATACTCCATTTGTCAAAGACACAGAATTTCTCTGGAAATGCACTCTCTGCCAACATTTAGCATGTGATGTAATAAAGAATTGGAAGTCACCACAGATTCACTGACCACACATGGAGTCCAACAAGCAAAATATACAGACTCTGTGAGTAAAAGGGTCAAAATCGGAAATATTTCCTCAATCACGAAATACAGAGTATTAAAGTAATGCACACACATGCAGAAAATGCAAAAGATGAAACAGACAGTCTTGCCATAAGAGACCCTCAGTAACATAGAAGAGAATGGGAGACTCACAGCCAATCCTCAGCAATCCGAGTGTTAGCCTGATTAAACGTCAGCTCCTTCATGATAGTCCAGGCTTGAACCCCACAGGACACCATAGCTGTTGGCCTGGCTCTCTGACCAATCCTTCCTTTCCACTGGAAGGAAATATATATGCTGACTGGTGAGGGGGCCCAACACATTTAATTTCAGGGATTTCTTTAAATGGGCAATGATTTTCTCCTTTTCAATTCACAGTGAATGAAATCTTTGAAAACTCCTTTCCAACAACAGTGTTCTCTCTGCAATATGGTAAACTACTCCATCAGGCATATGTTCACTACACTTATTTCTAGATAGGGCACCTCTCACATTGGGACCTAATGTTCACAGACAGTCTTTGGTTTTAGAAGTGAGGAGCTTTCTCATGTAGCCCAAAGGGTATAGGAGGCAAGGGCATCACAACATTAGAAGACTTGTGGTTTAGGAGAGGTGCCCTACTGAGAATATCCCTTAAACATTGTTCTGGTGAAATTCACAACACCAGTTTGCCATTGGAACCTTTAAAAAATATAATTCAGTTTTGTAATATGTGAACAGCATTGTGCTTTCCTCAATCCTTGCTGTCTAATACCATTTTCTGATTGCAAGCAATCAATAGAACCCAAGACATGTAACTTTCACTTCTCATCCACCCTAACAGACACCTTGTTCCATGGCAAACAGGACCTGCCTTTTTTACCTGTGAATTAGACATTATCAGACTGTTATCTTAATGGAGAGATGGCGTATGTGGCCTTGGAATTACAGCTTCTTTGTCTTGCCAATTTATCAAGATACTTTCCAGCTGTGGCCAGTATCAGGGTTTCTGTCACCTATATGACTCTATTTTGTATAATTTTATTCATATACCACCTTCGCTAATGCATTCATCTGTTGACATTATATCTTGTCTCTACATGTTTGCCTTTCTCTACAGTGCAGTTCAGAACCTGCTTTTTTTTTTTTTTTTTTTCTTTTTTTTTTCAGTTTCTGGGCATCCGTTTTAAACACTATTATCTATATATCAAAGATTACATGATTTTTTTCATTCTCAACGTTCTGGACAAATTACGAACTGTTGTTCACATTAACTTTACCATTCTATGCATCCACCAGAGACATGTTAGCATTCCAGTTCTTCCACATCGCATTGTCAAAGCACATGTGATATTTTCTATTTGGTTGATCACAGCATTCTTGAAGCAGCAGCATATTGTCTAATTGTTTTCGATTTTCCTTCCCTGACCCATAGTGTTGATTTTCATATCAAAATGTTATAGACATTGACTTCAATAAGAGAAATGTATCTCTCACTGTCCAAAAGTCCAAGATGAAGGTGCCAGAACATTGCTTTCGCAGGAGGGTCTGTCAACAGGAAAGTGCTCAGCAGGGTCTGACGCTGAGGGTGTCAACAGTAAGGAGCAGCCTGAGCTGAGCCACAGAAGTCACTCTCTTCGCAAAGTCACACCCTGTTGTCTGCCCAGCACAGGAGCTTTAACCTGTGCCCTGCAGTCACCTCGCCAATCACATATCAGTGTCCTCAGGTGTCACAGAAAGACAACTGTGACATCAATATCTCCTCCCCAGGAGGCTGCCGCCATAGATGTTCCTTTGACCATTTGCTCCCCAGAGACTTATCCAACACAGTCCTTCCATTTTGAGCCCTGAGTGTGAGTTAAACATTCTCTGTGTTCTGTAGAACCATCTTACTCATACTAGAGAGGCCCTTGGGCCCTGTAAAAATGACTCGCCAGGAATCACTTTGCTATGTCAAAGAGGAGTAAAAACTGACATGCAGTTGGTGTGAGCACTGGCTCCAAAAAGTTCCTCATCAAAGAGTGTTTCCGGATGAATTTGAGCTCCATATAGAAACAGATCAGTCTCCTAGTCTCTGATGGTGATTTTCAAGCAGAACAACTTATCATACCTAGATAGTTTGGGCATCAGGTTCTTAATGGTCCTCATCATGTGCTGAGTAGTGTCAAGAGAGTGTTGGTACATGGAGACAATGGATACACGTTGGTATTTTGCCTGTCATTTCAGACAGTTAGGATGGGTTCCATGTTTCTGTCAACTGTATTCCCTGATACATGCATATCAACCAGCTGATTTCAGAGGGATGGATATAATTCAGTAGAGGTCAGTTTTGCCAGGAGTTACCTAAGAAGGAAGATCTACTTTCTTAGCATTTGGGCTTCGAAGCTGGTAGAATATAAAAAGTACTTCTCCAGTTCTACTTGTCAACAAAACTGATATTCCCCAGGGAGAATATTCTTTGCCACCCCTTAGCAGGTGACTTACAGAATTTGAAGTCATTGTAGATTTTGTGACCACACATGGAGTCCGACAAGCAAAATGTACACACTCTCTGAGTAAAATTGTGAAACTTGGGAATGTTTAATTACAATGTTTGGGTAAAATTCATACCACCAGTTTGCAAAATGGAACCTTTAAAAATACAATTCAGTTTTGTAATGTGCCAACAGCATTGTGCTTTCCTCAATCCTTGCTGTCTAATACCATTTTTCTTTTTCTTTTCTTTTTAAATTTTATTTTATTAAATTTATTGGGGTGACAATTGTTAGCAAATTTACATAGATTTCAGGTGTACAATTCTGTATTACATCATCTATAAATCCCATTGTGTGTTCATCACCCAGAGTCAGTTCTCCTTCCATCACCATATATTCGATCCCCCTTACCCTCATCTCCCACCCCCCACCCCCCGCCCCCCTTACCCTCTGGCAACCACTAAACTATTGTCTGTGTCTATGAGTTTCTGTTTCTCATTTGTTTGTCTTATTCTTTTGTTGTTTTTGGTTTATATACCACATATCAGTGAAATCACATGGTTCTCTGCTTTTTCTGTCTGACTTATTTCGCTCAGCATTACACTCTCAAGATCCAGCCATGTTGTCACAAATGTTCCAATATCATCTTTTTTTACTGTCGAATAGTATTCCATTGTGTATATATACCACAGCTTCTTTATCCATTTATCTATCGAAGGACATTTGGTTATTTCCATGTTTTGGCCACTGTAAACAAAGCTGCAATGCCATTTTTCTGATTACAAGCAAACAATAGAAACCCAAGACATTAAACTTTAACTTCCCATCTACGATGCCTCACGTCTTGTGCCCTGGGAAACACTGATCTGACTTCTTTCCCTATGAATTTGAAAATGTCGTTCCGTTTTTTAATGGAGAGACAGCGGATGTGGCCTTGGGATGCTAGCTTCTTTCTCTTCCTGATTTCTCAAGACACTGTCTTGCTGTGTACAGTATCAGGACTTCTGTCCCCTTTATGTCTGTATCTTGTCTCATTTTATACATATACCACCTTCGCTACTGCATTCGTCTGTTGACCTGATATTGTGTCTCTACATGTTTGCCATTATCTACAGTGCAGTTCTGAATTCTGTTTAGGAGTTTCTGGGCAACCATTTTAAACACTATTGTGTATATGTCAATGATCACTTGATATTTTCATTTTCAACATACTGGACAAATAGCGAACTGTTTTCCACTGTAGCTATATCATTCTATGTATCCAGCAGACATATGTCAGTGTTCCATTTCTTCCACATCACATTGTCAACGCACTTGTGATCTTCGCTCCTTGGTTCATCAAATCATTCTTGAAAGAGCAGCACATTGTCTCACTGTGCTTTCAATTTTCCCTCCCTGACTGATAAAGTGTCCGATTTTCCTAGCAAAATGTTACAGGCTTTTTGGCTTCAATAACAGAAGTGTATGTCTCACTCTCTTGAAAGTCCAAGATGAAGGTGCCAGAATGTTGTTTCTTAGGAGGGTCTGTCAACAGGAAAAGGCCTAGCAGTGTCTCACCAGGCGGGCATCAGGAGAAGAAAAAGTCGGAATAGAGCCACAGAAGTCTCTCACTCACAGATTCATACTCTCTTGTCTGTCCAGCACTGGAGATGTAATCTGTGCCAATCAGCAGTCTGGCCAATCACATATCAGTATCCTCATGTATCACTAAAAGACAACTGTGACATCATCATCCCCTCTCCAGGATGAAGCAGCCACAGATATTCCTTGGACCATTTGCTGCCCAGAGATTTATCCAGGACAGTCTTTCCACTTTGAAGCCTGAGTGTGACTTCACCATTCTCTGTACTCTGAAGAGACTTCTTTCTGATAGTACCAGGGCCTTTGGGCACAGCCATAATTACTTTCCAGTAATCACCTTTCCACTCCAAAGAGGAGCAAGAATTGACATGCAGTTGGTGGGACCACGCACTCAAAAATATACCCATCAAAGAGTGTTACCAGATGAGAATGAGCTCCAGATAGAAGCAGATTGGGTGTGCAGGTCTCAGGTGGTGATTTTAAACAAGAATCAATTATCATACCTAGCAAATTTGGGCATCAGGTTCTTGATTGCACTCATTTGTTAAGTAGTGTCAAGGGTGTGTTGATACCGGGAGAGGAAGTATACACAATTGTATGGGGCCATGTCAGTTATGAAAGGCAAGATGGGCTCCATGCGTCTGCCACCTGAATTCCCCAATAAGTTCCTATAAACTGACTGATTTAAGAGTGTTAGATGTATTTCAGTAGAGGCCATGTCCTCAAGGAATTACCTAAGAAGTAATGGAAGGTCCACTTTCTTTGTGTAGCTGACTCAGTATATACTGTAGTATTTGATATTGTACTTGTCAGAGATTGTGAATTTCTCCAGGGAACACAATCTCTCCCACCCCTTAGCAGGTAACATAACAAAGAACTGGAAGGCACTGTTTGCAAAAATCTTCTCCCATTCAGTTGGTGGCCTCTTTATTTTGTCAATGGTTTCTTTTGCTGTGCAGAAGCTTTTAAGTTTCATATAGTCCCATTCGTTTATTTTAGCTTTTACTTCCATTGCCTTTGGAGTCAAATTCATAAAATGCTCTTTGAACCCAAGATCCATAAGTTTAGTACCTATGTTTTCTTCTATGCAGTTTATTGTGTCAGGTCTTATGCTTAAGTCTTTGATCCATTTTGAATTAACTTTGGTACATGGTGACAAATAGCAGTCCAGTTTCATTCTTTTGCACGTGGCTATCCAATTCTCCCAGCACCATTTATTGAAGAGGCTGTCTTTGCTCCATTGTCCGATAAGGGGCTAGATTCCAGAATATACAAGGAACTCATGCAATTCAACAACAAAAAAACAAACATTTGTTGTTTCTTAGGAGGGTCTGTCAACAGGAAATGGAAATGTATCCATTTTCAACACTATTTTAAACACTATTGAGTATACATCTATGGTCACGTGATGTTTTTCTTCTGAACATACTGGACTAATTGGGAACTGTTTTCAAGGGAAGCTACAGCATTCTATATATCGACAAGAGACAAGTGAGCATTCTAGTTCTTCCACATCACATTGTGAAAGCACATGTGATATTTTCTCTTAGTTTGATCACAGCATTCCTGAAGGAATAGCATATGTTCTCATTGTGCATTCTATGTTCCCTCCCTGACCGATAAATTGATTTCCATAGCAAAATGATATAGACTGTGTGGTTTAAGTAACAGAAGTGTATTTCTCACCGTCCTGAAAGTCCATGTTGAAGTTTCCAGAACGTTGCTTTCTCAGGATGATCCGTCAAGAGTCAACTGCTCAGCAAGTTCTGAGGCTGAGGGCTTCAGGAGGAAGGAACAGTCTGAACAGAGTGATATAATTTGCTGTCCTCACAGACCCACACTTTGTTGTCTGCCCAGCACTGGAGCTTTATTCCATGCCCAGCAACCACCTGGCATATCAGGTGGCAATTACATATCAGTATCCTCATGTTTCACAAAAAGACAACTGTGACAATATCATCCCCTCTCCAGGAGGCCACAGCCTCAGAGTTGCCTTGGACTTTTTGCTACACAGAGACTTATCCAGGACAGTCCATCCAATTTGAGCCCCGAGTTTAACTTCAGCATTCTCTGTGCTCCATAGAGCCATCTTTCTCATAGTAGAGAGGCCCTTTGGACCAGCAAAAATGACTTCCCAGGAATCACCTTGCCGCTTAAAAGAGGAGCAAGAACTTATATGCAGTTGGTGTGAGTGCTGGCTCATAAAAGGGACCCACCAAAGAGTGTACCTGGATGTATGTGAGTTCCAGAGAGAAGCAGATCGGGTCTTCTACTGTCTGAATGTGATTTTCAAAAAGAACCACTTATCTTATTTATCTAATTGTGGTCTCAGGATCTTGATTGTCTTCATCATTTGCTGAGTAGTGTCAAGGGAGTGTTGGTACACGGAGAGGTTGCTTACAAATTTATATGGTGCTCTGTCAGTTCTGACATTCAGGATGGGTTCCATGGGTCTACCTCTACATTCCCCAATACATGCCTATCCACTTGGTGATTTCAATGGGTTGGATGTACATCAGTGGGTTCGCTGAGAATTTCTTGAGAAGCAAGAAAGGTCCATTTTCTTTGTGTGTGTTTATTCAGGAGCTCGCTCAGTATATACTTTAGTTCTCCATATTCTACTTGTCAAAGACACTGAATTTCTCTGTGAAAGTCATTCCCTGCCACCACTTTGCAGGTGATGTAACACAGAATTTGAAGTCACAATAGATTATCTGACCACACATGGAGTCCCACATGCAAAATGTACATACTCTCTGAAAAAAAGGGTGATAATTGGGAATATTTCCTCAATTATGAAGATCAGACTATAATAGTAACACACAAAACATGCACAAAATGTAAAAGAAGAGATAGGCCTGCCGTGGTGGCCCTCAATAAAATGGAAGAGAATGGGAGAATCACAACAGATCCACAGCAATCTGAGTTTTAGCCTGATTTGGACTCCAGGTCTCTTAGGAAATTCCAGGCTTGAATGCCACAAGAGACCATAGCCATTGCTCCAGAACTCTGACCAATCTATCCTTTCCACCTGAAGGAAATATCTATGACCAAAGGTGAGGAAGCCCATGACGTATTGTTTCAGAGACTCTTTTCAATGTGTAATGATTCTCTCCCTTTCAATTCACAGTGAATGAAATCTTGAAAATTCCTTTACAAAATCAGAGCTCTCTCTGTAAAATGGTAATCTACTCCATCATACAAATATCCACTACCACTTATTTCTAGCAAGGGCACTTCTCTCATTGGGCCTAAATTTTACTGGTAATGTTTGTTTTTAGAACTGGGGAGCTTTTTCACATATCCCGAGGGTTTAGGATGTAAACCCATAACTTTACAGTACTTATGTTTAGGAGAGGTGACCTACTGGGAATATTCCTTACATTCTCTTAGTAAAATTCAAACTACCCTTTTACCATTGGATCATTTAAAAATACAATTCAGTTTTGTAATATGACAACACCATTTTGCTTTCCTCAATCCTTGATGTCTAACACCATTTTTTTTTTTCATTACAAGAAATCAATAGAAACCCAAACCATGCAATTTTCATTTCACATCCATGTTGCCCACACCTTGCGCCCTGGCAAACATGACATGCCTTTTTTCCCTATGAATTTGACATTGTCGTTCTGTTATCTTAATGGAGAGATAGTGATTGTGGCTTTGGGATGCTAGATTCTTTCTCTTGCCTATTTCTCAAGACACTTTCATGGGGCAGCCAGCATCAGGACTTCTGTCACATTTATGACTGTGTCTTGTTTCATTTTATACACATATCACATTAGCTAATGCATTCATCAGCTGACCTGATATTACGTATCTACATTTTTGCCATTATCTACAGTGCAGTTATAAATTCTGTTTAGGAGTTTCTGGGCATCGGTTTTAAACACTATTGTGTATATATCCATGGACATGTGATATTTTCATTCTCAACATCCTGGAAAAATTGTGAACTGTTTTCTACATGAGCTATATCATTCTATGTATCCACCAGAGACGTGAGCCTTTGATTTCTTCCACATTGCATTGTCAATGCACATATGATCTTTTCTCTTTGGTGGATCACAGCATTCTTGAAGCAGTATCATGTTGTCTCATTGTGCTTTCAATTTTCCCTCCCTGACTGATAAAATGCCTGATTTTCATAGCAAAATAATATAGGCTTTGTGGCTTCAATAAGAGAAGTGTATCTCTCACAATCCTGAAAGTCCAAGAAGAAGGTGCCAGAATGTTGCTTTCTCAGAAGTGTCTGTTAACAGGAAACTGCTCAGCAGAGTCTGACGCTGCAGGCATCAATATAATGAAGAGCCCAAGCAGAGTCACAGGAGTCTCTCTCCTCACAAACTCACAATCTGCTCTCTGCCCAGCACTCGAGCTGAAATTGTGCCCAGGAGCCATCTGGCCAAACAAGTATTGGTATCCTCAGGTGTCACAAAAAGACAACTGTGACATCATCATCCCCTCTCCAAGAGGCCACAGCCACAGCGGTGCTTTGGACCTTTTACTGCCCAGAGACTTATCCAGATGAGTCCTTCTTATTTGAGCCCAGATTGCGACTTCACCATTCTTTGTGCTCCATACAACCTTCTTTGTAATACTACAGAAGCCCTTGATGCCAGCATTAATTACTTGCCAGGAATCACCATGCACTTCAAAGTGGAGTGAGATGTTACATGCAGTTGGTGTGAGTGCTGGCTCGAAAAGGTGGCCCATCAAAGAGTGTTACCGGCTGAATGTGATTTCCAGATCAAATTGTCAATGCACATGTGGTCTTTTTTCTTTGGTTGATCATAAAATCTTTGAAGGGGTAGCATATTGTCTCATTTTGCGCTGGATTTTCCCTCCCTGACCAATAAAGAGTCCGATTTCATAGCAAAATGTTATAGACTGTGTGGTCTCAATAACAGAAGTGTATTTCTCACCATCCTGAACGTCCAAGATGAAGATGCCAGAACGATGCTTTCTCAGATGGTTTTATCAACAGGATCCTTCTCAGCATACACTTATTCTGAGGGTGTCAGGAGGAGGAAATAACCTGAGCCTAGACACAGAAGACCCTCTACTCAACGACGCACAATCTGTTGTCTCCCCTGCACTGGAGCTGTTATAGGTGCCCAGCAACAGCCAGGCCAATCACATATCAGTATACTCATATGTCACAAAAAGACAACTGTGACATCACATCCCCTTTCCAGGAGTCCACATCCACAGTGGTTACTTTGCCTATATGCTGCCCAGAGACTTATCTAGGACAGCTATTCCATTTTGACCCTTGAGTGTGCTTTCAGTTTTCTCTGTGCTCTGTACAACCTTCTTTGTGGGGAGCCATGGTTACAGCTAACTCCGAGACTTAATAGAATGGCTCGGTTTATGCTTACCCTGTTTCCTCCCTTGAGGCATTGTCTCTGCCTGCACCTGGGGGGAGGTTGCAGGCTGCTGAGGAATGTGGGAGTGGCCAGTCCCCGGACACAGAAGACTGATGGCTATTCAGGGTAATTGATAGGATAATTACTTTTGGGAGTTTCAGTGATTTTTGTATCCTCTAGGAAAAGTTACAAATTTACATTTGCTAAGGTAATGCATACTTTCTTTGTTAAGTTGCACATACTCAAACTGCATATATTGGTGAAGAAGAATAAATTTGAGGCTTCAGCATCCCTGAAGCCCTGCAGCATTAGCATTTGTGTGAGTGTCTTTTATTTCATTCCCACTCCCCCATTTAGGTTCTGATCGACTTGTGGCGGCTGGCTCGCCACACTTGGCGCCCGAACAGGGACCTGAATACGGGGGTAACAGTGAGGAACACCGCGTGGCAAGGGCCCGGCTTGAAGAGGAGCTTATTTCAGTGGATGCGCGGTGAGTAAGACACAGATGTTTTGGGATAAATTTAGATGTAATATTACCCCTCGGTCGAATGAATGTGTGAATGAGTGATAGTTCTACGACTTCTTGTCACGGAGCTTGCTTGGGCCCTAATCTGCGGTTCCGTTTCTGTCATACAGCATAATGGCGACTGGACTTCGGTCCACCAGTTCGGGGACTTATATCGAAGCGCCTTAGCCAAGACAGATTTAGTCCCGCGAGGGGCACGGCCAGACGGGCATCTGACTGTTTCCTTTGTTGACTGAAGGGCCGAAAAGGGGAAAAATGGGTCACGCGAGCAGCAAGGACCTGTATGTCAGAGGACTTAAGAAGTTGCTTACCGCCCATGGCAGTCCGGTGAGCAGAAAACAGTTACAAGATTATTATGCTGCCCATGGACCTCAGCGGGTCCCTGTAAAAACATTTGGGTTATGGACTTTGATCAAGGATTGCTTAGATCTTAAACGTGAGGGCTGTAAGCTAGAGAAAGTGAAACAAGCTGGAAATGAGAAAATTTTCCCACCTGCCGCTTCTCCGGCGGAGAGAGAGGAGGGGGAGGGAGTCAAACATACGGAAGGATTTTCTAAGATTAACAAAGAGCCTGTTTGTCAGGAATCTCCGGTCGAGTCTTGGGAAGATCTAGACCCTCAGGATCAGGAAGAATTAGAGGATGAGGCAGCCAAATATGATAGGGACAAATACCCTACTTTGGTGGCTATGGCTCAAGAAGGCGAGCAACCTGCAGGCACTGCACTTTCTTTTTCAGATCAGCTAAAGTAGATTCAGGGACAGTTGATAGAACTTAAAATTGCTGTAGATGGAGGAAATTGTCCCCGGGGTCCCCTGATTCCTTTTAGAGATCAATGGAATCCTCGGGGTAAAGATCCCCCCATAGTTAATCCCTCTGCACCACCTCCTGAGGAGCCCTCTATGTGGGGTCCTCCGCTGCAGCCTTCGGTTTGGGACATGCCTAATAAGTCTCCGGCAGATTATGTTGAGCCAGGGTCGGACTCTGTTGTGTGTTCCCCTCTTCAAATGACTTGTGAAGAAGCTAACAAGCAGGGGGAGTCTACAGAGCAATTTGGAATATATCCTATCTTTGAAAGGCTTGACCAGGCAGGGTGCAGGGTTAGAGAATGGAGGCCATTTCAATGGAAACAATTAAAGGAATTAAAGGAGGCTTGCACACGATATGGTAATATTGCCCTTTTCACCATGGCAATTTTGGATGCCCTGTCTAGTGAAGCTACCCCTGCAGAGGATTGGAAGCATATTGCTCATGCTTGCCTTTCTGGGGGCGACTATCTCTTATGGAAATCAGAGTATTACGAAAATTGCAAAAAGAAGGCTAATCAAAATGCCCTAAGGCAAATTCCTATTACTTTTGGCATGCTAGCAGGAGAAGGCATATATGCTGAATTAAGAAACCAGATGGGCTTTGCAGCGGGAGTTTATGCTCAAACCACTGCAGTGGCAAAAGACGCTTGGCGGATGTTGCCTGATTCTTCCTGCAAGGAGGAACATGTTTCTCACATAAGGCAGGGAGCAGATGAGCCTTTTCAGGAATTTGTGTCTCGCCTCAATACAGCCGCAGGGTGGATTTTTGGGCCATCAATTGCCACTCAGTCATTTATAATGCAGCTTGCTTATGAGAATGCTAATTCTACTTGTCAAGTGGTTATTAGACCATTTAGAAAAAAAGGAACATTATCTGACTATATTCGCTTGTGTGCGGATGTGGGATCCTCTTTTACCCAAGGCATAGCCATAGCAGCAGCTATACAAGGGAAGCCTATGAAAGAAATATTGTATCAACAGGCAAGACTCAATACAGAGAGTCGCTCTGGGACTTGTTTTACTTGTGAGAAATTGGGACATCGAGCTGCCCAATGCCCTCGTAAAGGAGAGTCTGAGAACTCGACCGCTCCTACAAAAAGCCTCCAGATATATGTCCTAAATGTAGGAGAGGAAAACATTGGGCCAATGAATGCAAATCCAAGACAGATAAAGATGGGAAACCCATCCAGGGAAACTGGGTGAGGGGCCAGCCCCTGGCCCTGAATCAACAATGTTATGGGGCACTACAGATCCCAGAACAGATGCAGGGACAGAAAGGGAATGAGCCTCTGAGAGAAATTATATCACAGATTTATTCCGAGCCACCTCAGGTAGCACAGGATTGGACCTCTGTTCCACCACCGACATCGTATTAACTCCTGAGATGGGAATGCAAGCATTGCCCACAGGGATCTTTGGGCCACTACCACTAAGAACTGTAGGTTTATTATTAGGAAGAAGTAGTTCCACTATGAAAGGGATTCAGGTTTCCCCGGGAATTATTGAGGAGGACTTTACTGGAGAAATTAAAATTATGACTCACTCACCTTTAAATATTTCAGTTATACCTGCTGGGACTCGCATAGCTCAGCTAATTATTTTACCTCGTATAAAAATAGGAAAAAATAGGCAAAGTCAGAAACGTGGAGACCGAGGATTCGGTTCCTCTGATGCTTATTGGGTTCAGGAAATAAAAAGAGATCTACCTGTTTTGCAGCTTAAAATTAATGGAAAAAGTTTTCAAGGGATTTTGGATACTGGAGCTGATGTATCCTGTATAGCTGTTGAACATTGGCCTTCCAGTTGGCCTATGCGATGCACTAATACAGACTTACAGGGCATAGGTCAGTCTCATTCCCCTAAGCAAAGCAGTAATTTATTGTCATGGCAAGATGAGGAAGGACATCAAGGGACTTTCCAGCCATACGTTGTCCCCGGTTTGCCCGTTAACCTATGGGGATGGGACATTATGAGCAATATGGGAGTTTATCTTTTTAGCCCAAGCACTCCAGTAACTCAGCAGATGTTTGATCAAGGGCTCCTCAAAGGACAAGGCTTAGGCACTGAGGGACAAGAACGTCAGGAACCTGTTTGCCTACCGCTAATTTACAAAAAACAGGTCTGGGATATTTTCCCCATGGGTCATAGATCTACCTGTACTCCACCAGAAAACTGCAGAAGCAATAAGTGGAAATCTGACATGCCTGTGTGGATAGATCAATGGCCCCTTACTCAAGAAAAAATATTAGCCGCTCAAGCGCTAGTACAGGAGCAGCTTGATAAGGGCCATGTAATTAAATCTACATCGCCCTGGATTCACCCATTTTTGTAATTAAGAAAAAATCGGGGAAATGGAGATTGTTGCAGGATTTGAGAAAAGTAAATGAAACTATGGAAGTTATGGGTGCTCTCCAGCCAGGATTACCTCATCCTTCTGCTATTCCAAAGGATACCTATAAAATAGTGCTAGATCTGAAAGAATGCTTTTATACTAACCACTCCATCCCCAAGATTGTAAGAGATTTGCTTTTAGTATTCCTAGCCCGAACTTCCAGGAACGTATGAAAAGATATCAATGGTGAGTCCTTCCCCAAGGTATGGCTAATAGCCCCACCTTGTGTCAGAAGTTTGTTAGTGAAGCAATTGATAACACCAGAAAACAGTTCCCTTCTGTGTATATCATTCATTATATGGATGACATCTTATTGACTTGTAAGAAAGAAGGAATGTTGTTAGCTTGCTTTGTAGATATAAAAAAGAATCTTCTGGCCTCGGGTCTTATTATTGCACCTGAGAAAGTACAGAGAAGTGAGCCTTATTCTTACTTGGGATTTCAGTTGTTTGCTCAGTATTTCACTCCACAAAAAATAGAGCTTAGGAAAGATCATCTCAAATCTCTTAATGATTTTCAGAAACTGTTGTGAGATATTAATTGGCTGCGCCCTTCTTTGGGACTAACTACTGGAGATCTTAAACCACTGTTTGAAATTTTAAAAGGAGATTCTGTTCCGACCTCCCCCAGGTCTCTTACTGAGCCTGCGCAGCAGGCTCTCTCTAAGGTTGAAGAAGCCATTCAGCAACAGCATGTTTCCTTTTTAGATTATTCTAAACCTCTATATGTGTATGTTTTGGACACCAAACATACACCCACAGCGGTGTTATGGCAAGAAGGGCCACTTAGATGGATACACCTCCATGTGGCTGCCCAAAAGAATCTTACTCCTTATTATGAATTTGTGGCCAGTTTAATTCAGGAGAGCCACTTGGAAGCTCAAAAATATTATGGAAAGGAGCCAGATTCTATTGTTATCCCTTTTACAAAAACACAGATTCAAGGCCTGATGCAGTTTACAAACAGTTTTCCTGTGCATTGGCTAATTTTGTGGGGACATTGGATAATCATTATCCCAAGCATAAATTGCTTCAATTTTTTCAACATCATGATCCAATTTTCCCTTCAATAGTGTCACATGCTCCTCTTCCTTCTGTACCTAATGTTTTTACTGATGGATCCAACAATGGTGTAGATTTGTTGTGGCCACAGCTAAACTCCAAAAAAACTTAAAACAGATAATGGCTCAGGTTATACCAGCAAAAAATTTTTTCTATTTTGCCAGCAATTTTCGATCAATCATGTTACTGGCATTCCTTACAATCCCCAAGGAAAAGGGATTGTTGAGCGCACTCATGGCACTTTGAAAGTCAATTTGCAAAAAATAAAGAAGGAGGAGTTATATCCCCTAACGCCTCATAATTATCTGTCTGATTCTCTCTTTATTCAAAATTTTTTGACCTTGGATGCCCATGGCAAGAGTTCTGCGGAGCGCTTTTGGCATCCTTCTACTGCCCCTCAGGCTTTGGTCAAATGGAAAGATCCACTTACGGGTTTCTGGCAAGGCCCAGATCCAGTCCTCATATGGGGACAAGGACATGTATGTGTTTTTCCACAGGATGCAGAAGGCCCCTGGTGGCTGCCAGAACGATTGGTGCGACATGTGGACCCTCTACCTATTGATGACACTGCTAGCCCTCAGCAATGCAGAAGACGACCAGACGTATTGGGACTATGTACCTGATCCACCAATCTTCCACCCCGCTGTGTGGGACGGTCCTGAGATTCCAGTCTATGTTAATGATACTCATGCCTTAGGACTGCCCTCTGATGGGCACATGAAACAGCAACTGGAGAAAAATTTCACTTATAATGGTATAGGAATAGGTTTGCCTATTAGTATTGCAAAAAATAGGTCAACATCTGGGTGTTTGCGTAGTTCTCCTGTCACTATGCACATTAATGACTCTTTAGTTGGATGGACTGTTTGTCTTAACATGCTAGGCGATTGGTCCGGAGGACGCAAGATAAATCTGCCCGTCCCTCCATCACGTCCATCTTGCAATAAAAGATTGAAATTAAATATTGAGACTGTCCCATGGAGAGACTGTCCTGGCAATGATCCTGTTTGTTATGACATCCCTGGAACAGGCAGATACATCATTGACTGGTCGAGAAGTAACTGGTCAGGATGGGCCCGAGAACTGACTTCTGGACTTTGGACTTCTGATATGCAGTATCAGCACAATTTATTATGGAGACTTATGGGAGTAATGGATGAAGTTATTCAAATAGTTGAGTTCTGTAAATCAGGCACTCCCTGCAGTCATGTGAGTGTCTTGAAACATGGGACTAGAGATTGGACTACTGTTGCTAAGACTGTTAATATATCTGCTTGTGTTCCTTCTCCTTATGCACTGTTGATTGGAAATGTTAATGTACACTTTATAGGAAATCAATTTAATGTATCCTGTAGTAATTGTTCTTTAGCAAATTGTATTTCTTGGGTACCATTAGGAACTCATGTTATGATACTTAAACAACCATCTTTTGTTATGCTTCCTGTTAATATTTCTGGGCCTTGGTATGCTGAAAGAAGTTTGCAGATTTTTAAAGAAATCGAGTATGCTTTGAGTAGACAAAAGCGGTTTATTGGAATTCTACTTGCACGAATTATGGCTTTGGTTACTATAATCGCAACTGCTGCTACAGCAGCTGTGGCTCTTTCTCAGACTATTCAAAATGCTCATTATGTTAATACTCTTTCAAAAAATGTTACTTTGGCTTTAGGGACCCAAGAAGCTATTAATGAGAAATTAGAGCAAAAAGTGTATGCCCTTTATGATACAGTTCAGTATATGGGAGATGTGATTCAGGTATGAAAGTTAAATCTCATTTAGAATGTCATTCAGAATATCATTGGATATGTGTTACTTCTAAAAAATATAATAATAGTCAATATGATTGGAATCGGGTTCGTTTACATCTTCAAGGAATTTGGTGTGATGCTAACCTATCTTTGGATATGCTTCAGGTTCACGATGAAATCCAAAGTATGAGAGATGCTGAACCCTTAAAATTTGATGCAGCTCAATCTGCTTCTGAGTTCATTGATGTTCTTAGGAATGTTTTGCCCTCTATGCCTTATATTACCCATTCTGTTATGACGTTCCTTACATTGGGCATCTGTGTCTGTTTGGTTCTGCGCCTACTCCCCATCCTCATTAGATGTTTCATCAGCAGAATGTTAGACTTACGAGCTGACATCCATCAGCTTGAGCTTAAGGTGAAGCCTTAAGCCTCTCTCCCCCGTGCATTATGAGGGACGGGTTAGTCAACGACGGGTAAATACTTGGGAGCTGCTTCAACACCTATGACAGGGCTTGTGTGATAAAATATGAGTACCAAAGACGGATAAGTTGAGGCAGGCATCCTGGGACACCTAAGACAAGCACCGTCACCTCGCCATCCTGGCTGGATGGATTTTGTTCCTATAAAATAAAAAAGGGGGAGATGTGGGGAGCCATGGTTACAGCTAACTCCAAGCCTTAATAGAATGGCTCGGTTTATGCTTAACTTGTTTCCTCCCCTGAGGCATTGTCTCTGCCTGCACCTGGGGGGAGCTTGCAGGCTGCTGAGGAATGTGGGAGCGGCCAGTCCCCAGACACAGAAGACTGATGGCTATTCAGGGTAATTGATAGGATAATTACTTTTGGGAGTTTCAGTGATTTTGTATCCTCTATGTAAAAGTTACAAATTTACATTTGCTAAGGTAATGCATACTTTCTTTGTTAAGTTGCACATACTCAAACTGCATATATTGGTGAAGAAGAATTAACTTGAGGCTTCAGCATCCCTGAAGCCCTGCAGCATTAGCATTTGTGTGAGTGTCTTTTATTTCATTCCCACTCCCCCATTTAGGTTCTGATCGACCTATGGCGGCTGGCTCGCCACACTTCTTTCTCATACTACACAGGCCCTTGGGCCCAGCCATAATGACTTGCCAGGAAACACCTTGCCACTTCAAAGAGGAGCGAAAACTGACATGCAGTTGATGTGAGTGCTGGTTCCAATATGTGGCCATGAAAGAGTGTTCCCTGATAAATGTGAGCTCCAGATAGAAGCAGATTGGGTTTTCTACTCTCTGATGGTGATTTTCACCAGAACCACTTATCACACCTACGAAGTTTGGTGTCAGGTTCTTGATAGTCCTCATCATGTGTGAGTAGTGTCAATGGATTATTAGTACATGGAGAGGAAGGATACACATTTGTATGGTGCTCTGTCAGTTCTGACAGGCAGGATGGGCTCCATGGTTCTGACATCTGAATTCCCAGATTAGTGCCTATCAAACAGCTGATTTCAGATGGGTGGATACAATTCAGCAGAGGTCAGGTTCGCCAGGAATTTCCTAATAAAGAAAGGAAGATCACACAGTGGGATTTATAGATAATGTAATACAGAATTGTACACCTGAAAGCTATGTAATTTTACTAACAATTGTCACCCCAATAAATTTAATTAAAAAAAAAAAAAAGAAAGGAAGATCCAGTTTATTTGTGTGTGGGCTCAGTAGTTGGGTCTGTATATACTGTAGTTCTTCATATTCTATTTGTCAAAGACACTGAATTTCTCCCGGGAAGTCACTCTCTGCCAATCCTTAACAGGTGACATGACAACTAATTGGAAGTCATGATAGATTCTCTGAGGACACATGTAACCCACATGCAAAATATGCAAACTCTATAAAAGTGTGAAAATAGGTAATTTTTCCTCAATTATGAATATCAGAGTATTTAAAAAAGCACATAACATGCCCAAAATGTAAAAGATTAAACTGAAAGGCATGCCATAGGAGGTCCTCGGTAACATTGAAGATAATGGATAGACACGGCACATCCGCAGCAATCCATGATTTAGCCTGATTGAGACTGCCCGTGCTTCAGGATTGACGAGGCTTGAACACCTCAAGAGACCATAGCCATTTCCCTGGTTCTCTGATCATACTTCCTTTCCACTGGAAGGAAATATCTATACTCACAGTTGAGGAGGCCCTTCACATTTTGTTTCATAGACTTCTTTCAATTTGTAAAGATTCTCTCTCTTTAAGTTCAAAGTGAACGAAACTGTGGAAACTCCATTCCAAAATTAGTGCTGTGTCTTAAAACATTAATCTACTCCTACAGGCAAATGACCACCACCACTCTTATTTCTAGCTGGAGCAGTTCTCCCTTTGGGACCTAAATTTCAATGGCAGTGTTTGTTTTTAGAACTGAGGAGCTTTCTCATGTAACCCAAGGGTCTAGGAGGTAGGGCCATCACACCATTACAAGACTTGTGGTTTAGGAGAGGTGCCCTACTGGGACTATCCCTTACATTGTTTTGGTAAAGTTCACATTTCCAGTTTGCCATTGGAACATTTAAAAAATACAATTCAGTTTTGTAATTTGCCTACAGTATTGTGCTTTCTTCAATCCTTGCTGTTTAATAACATTTTTTTCTGATTACAAACAATCATTAGAAACCCAAGCCATGCAACTTTCACTTGTCATTCATGCTGCCCCACACCTTGCACCCTGACAAACATTGACCTCCCTTCTTTCTCTGTGATTTTGACATTGTCGGTATGTTATCTTAATGGAGAGACAGGCGGTTGTGACCTTGGGAAGGTAGCTTTTTTCTCTTGCCAATTTCTCACGATACTGTCTTGCTGTGGCCAGTATCAGGACTTCAGTCACCTTTATGAGTGTATCTTGTTTCATTTTATACATATACCACCTTAGCTAATGCATTCAATTGTTGACCTGATATTGTGTCTCTGCATTTTTGCCATTATCTACAGTACAGTTCTCAATTCTGTTTAAGACATTCTGGCCATCCATATTAAACATTATTGTGTATATATCATGGTTAAGCGTATTGTTTATTCTCAACATACTGACAAATAGCGAACTGTTTTCCACGTTAACCATATCATTATAATTATCCATCAGAGACAAGTGAGCGTTCCAGTTATTCCACATCACATTGTCAACACACATGTGATCTTTTCTCTTTGGTTGATCACAGCATTGTTGAACGAGTCACAGAGTTTCTCATTGTGCTTTCCATTTCTCTCCCTGACAGATAAATTGTCCGATTTTCATAGTAGTATGTTATTGACTGTGTGTAATCAATAATAGATGTGAATTTCTCACAGTCCTGGAAGTCCAAGATGAAGATTCAACAAAGTTGCTTTCTCAGGATGGTCAGTCAACAGGAAAGTGCACAGAAGAAAATCACACTAGGGTTTTGGGAGGAAGGAAGAGCCCGAGCAGAGCCAGAGAATTTGCTCTCCTCACAGGCTCACAATCTGTTGTCTGCCCAGCACTGGAATTGTAATCTGTGCCCAGTAACCACCTGAACAATCACAATCAGTATCCTCATATGTCAACAAAAGATAATTTTTACATCATCATCCCTGTCCAGGAGGCCACAGCCACAGAGGTGCCTTGGAACATTTGCTGCCCAGAGACTTATGCTGGACTGTCCTTCAACTTGAAGCCCTCAGTCTAACTTCATGATTCTCTGTGCTCCATAGAGCCTTCTTTGTCATTCTACAGAGGCCCTTGGTCACAGACATAATGACTTGCCAGCCATCACCTTGGACTTCAAAGAGGAGCAAGAACTGACATGTAATTGGTGTGAGAACTGGCTTCAAAAAGTGCACCATCAAAGAGTCTCCTTGATGAATGTGAGCTCCACATAGAAGCAAATTGGGTCTTCTCATCTCTGTGGGTGATTTTCAAAAAGAACCACTTACTATACCTAGCAAGTCGGGGCATCTGGTTTTTGATTGCCCTCATCTTTGCTGAGTAGTGTTAAGGGAGTGTTGGTACATGGAAAAGAAGGATACACATTTGTATATTGCTCTCTCTGTTCTGACACGCAGGATGGGATCCATGGATAGGCCATGTGAATCTCTTGAGGCTTGTCTATCAATTGGCTGATTTCAGATAGTTGGATGTAATTCAGTAGAATTCAGGTTCTCAAGGAATTACCTAAGAAATAAAGGAAGGTCCCCTTTCTTGGTGTGTGGGCTCAGTAGCCGGCTCACTATATACTGTAGTTCTGCATATTCTACTTGTGAATGACACTGAATTTCTCTGGGGAAGACCCTCTCCACGACCCCTTCACAGGTGATGTATCAAAGAATTGTAAGTCAAGATAGATTCATTGGCCACACATGTAAGCTCACATGCAAAATGTACAGATTCCAGGAGTATAAGTGTGAAAACTGGGAATGTTTCCTCAATTATGAACATCAGAGTATTAAGGTAACACACACAACATGCACAAAATGTAAAAGATGAAGAAGATAGGCATTCCACAGGAATCCCTCAGTTATATTTAAGAGAATGGGAGAAGCACAGCAGATCTGCAAAAATAAGAGTTTGGGCCTGATATACACTCTAGGTCCTTCAGGATAGCCCAGGCTTGAACCTCGCAAGAGACCACAGCTATTGCCCTGGCTCTCTGACCAATCCTTCCTTTCCACTTGAAGGAAATTCTATGCTAACAAGTGAGGAGGCCAATCATATTTTGTTTCAGAGACTTCTTTCAATATGTAATCATTCTCTCCCTGTGAATGAAATCTGTGAAAACTCCTTTCCAAATCAACGTTCTCTCAGTAAAATTGTAATGTACTCTATCAGGTAAATATTTACCAACAATCTTATTTATAGCAATGGCACATCTCCCATTGAGACTTAAATTTTATTGGCAGTGTTTATTTCTAGAAATGAGGAGCTTTCTCATGAAGATCAAAGAGTCTAGTACGCAGTGCCATAACAACATTAGAAGACTTGTGGTGTAGGAGAGGTGACATACAGGGAATATCTCTTACATTGTTTTGGTAAAATTAACACCATCAGTTTGCCATTGAAAACTTAAAACATATAATTCAGTTTGAAATCAGGCTAACAGCATGGTGCTTTCCTCAATTGTTGCTGTCTAATACTATTTTTCTGATTACAAGCACTCAATAGAGACCCAAGCCATGAACCTTCACTTACCATCCACACTGCCCAACAACTGGAGCTCTGGCAAACACTGACATGCCTTCTTTCCCTATGAATTTGATATTGTCTTTCTGCTATCTTAATGAAGAGACAGCATATGTGGCCTTGGGATGCTAGCTTCTTTCTCTTGCCAATTTTCAAGATACTTTGTTGCAATGGACAGTGTCAGGACTTCTGTCACCTTTAGGACTGTGTTGTCTTTCATTTTATACATATATAACCTTCATTAATGCATTCATCAGTTGACCTAATATTGTGTTTCTACACTTTTGCCATTATCTACAGTGCAGTTCTGAATTCTGTTTAGGAGTTTCTTGGTATTTGTTTTAAACACTATTTTGTATATATCAATGGTCACGTGGTATGTTAAATCTCAAAATACTGAACAAATAGCGAAATGTTTTCCACGGTAACTACATCATTCTATGTATCCAATAGAGACATGAGAGTGTTCCTGTTCTTCCACATCACATTGTCAATGCACATGTGATATTTTTTCTTTGATTGATCACATCATTCTTCAAGGAGAAGCATATTGTCTCATTGTACTTTTGATTTTCCCTCCCTGAGTGATAAATTGGATGATTTTTGTAGCAAAATGTTATAGACTGTGTGGCTTCAATAACAAGTGTATTTCTCACTGTCCTGAAAGTCCAAGATGAAGGTACCAGAAGGTTTCTCTCTCAGGAGGTCTATCAACAGGAAACTGCTCAGTAAGATCTGACACTGAGGGTTTCTGGAGGAAGGAACAGCCCAAGGGGAGCCACAGAAGTCACTATCCTCACAGACTCACACTCTGTTGTCTGTCCAGCACTGGAGGTTTAATCATGCGCACAACTGGCTGGCCAATCATGTATCAGTATGCTCATCTGTCACAAGAAGACAACTGTGACAGCATCATCCGCTGTCCAGGAGGCCACAGCAACACAGATGTATTGGACATTTGCTGCCCAGAGACATATCCAGGAATGTCCTTTCACTTTCAGCCCTGAGTGAGACTTCACCATTCTCTGTGTTCCATAGAGCCATCTTCTCATACTATAGAGGCCATTTTGTCCAGTCGAAATGACTTGCCAGAAATCACCTTGCCACTTCAAAGAGGAGCAAGAACTGACATGCAGATGTTGTGAGCATTGATTGCAAAAGATGAATTCTGGAAGAGTCTTTCTAGATGAATTGATCTCCAGATAGAAGCAGAGTGCATCTTCTAGTCTCTGATGGTGATTTTCAATCAGAACCAGTATCGTACTTAGCAAGTTTGGTTATCAGGTTCTTGATAGACCTCATCATGTGCTGAGTAGTGTCAAGGTAGTGTTGGTACACGGATAGTTAGGATACACATCTGTATGGTGCTCTGTCAGTTCTGACAGGCAGGAAGGGCTCCATGTGTGTGCCATCTGAATTTCTTGATTCCTAACTATCAACTGTCTAATTTTAGATGGTTGGATGTAATTCAGCATGGGTCAGGTTTGCCATGAATTACCTAACAAAGAAAGGAAGATCCACTTTTTTGTGTGGGACTCAGTAGCTGGCTCAGTATATCCAGCAGTTCTCTGTATTCTACTTGTCAAAGACACTGAATTTCTCCAGGGAAGACACTTTCCGCCACCCATTATAAAGTGAGGTAACATGAATTGGAAGTTACGAAAGATTCACTGACCACACATGGTGTCTCACATGCACAATGTACAGATACTTTGAGTAAAATAATGAAACTTGGGAATGTTTCCTCAATCAAGAAGATCACAGTATTAATGTAACACACACAACATGCGCAAAATGTAAATGATGAAACAGATAGGCATGCCATAGGAGGCCCTCAAAAAAAGGAAGAGAATGGGAGAGGCATAGCAGATCCGTAGCAATCCGGGTTTTAGCCTGATTTAGACTCCATCTCCTTCAGGATAGCTCAGGCTTAAATTCCCAAAGAGATCACAGCCATTACCCTGGTTCTCTGACCAACCCTTCCTTTCCATTCAAAGGAAACATCTATGATCATAGGTGCGGAGGCCCATCACGTTTTGTTCCAGATACTTCTCTCAATGGGTAATGATTCTCTCCCTTTCAATTCACAATGAATGAAATCTGTGAAAACTGCTTTCCAAAATAAGTGCCCTCTCTAAAAACGCCAGCTACACCATCAGGCAAATACCGACCACCACACTTATTTCTATCAAGTGCACTTCTCCCATTGGGACTTAAATTTCATGGGTAGTGTTTACTTTTAGAACTGAGGAGCTTTTTTATGTAACTCAAAAGTTCTAGGCGCGAGGGCCATCACAACATTAGAAGACATGTGGTTCAGGAGAGGTGCCCTACTGGGAAAATCCCTTACTTTTTTTGGTAAAACTCACACCAACAGTTTGCCATTGGAACCTTTAAAAAATACAATTCAGTTCGGTAATATGCCAAGAGCATGGTTCTTTCCTCAATCTTTGCTGTATAATACAAATTTTCTCATTACAAGCAATCATCAGAAACCCAAGCCAGGCAACTTTCACTTCCCATGCACGCTGCACTATGTCTTCTGCCCTGGCAAACACTGACGTGCCTTCTTTCCCTATTAGTTTGACATTGTTTTTCTGTTATCTTAAAGGATAAACAGCATATTTTCCCTAGAGAAGCCAGCTTCTTTCTCTTGCCAATTTCTCAAGATTTTTTCTGCTGTGGCCAGTGTCAGGAATTCTGTTACCTTTATGACTGTATCTTGTTTCATTTTATGCCTATACAACCTCACTAATTCATTCATCAGTTGACATGATGTTGTGTTTCAACATTATTTCCCATTATCTACAGTGAAGTTCTGAATTATGTTTAGGAGTTTGAGGCAACCGCTTTAAACAGTATTGTGTGTATATCGATGGTCACATGATATTTTCATTCTCAATATTCTGGACACATAGTGAACTGATTTCTGCAGTAGCTATATCATTCTATGTGTACAACAAGACATCTAAGCATTCCTGTTCTTCCACATCGCATTGTCAACGCACAGGTGATCTTTTCTCTTTGGATGATCACAGCATTCTTGAAGGAGTAGCATTTTGTCTCATTGTACTTTCGATTGTCCCTCTCTGTCCTCCCTATTAAAAAGTGTCCGATTTTAATAGCAAAATGTTATAGACTGTATGGCTTTAATAATAAATTGTATTTCTTACCATCCTGAAAGTCCAAGATGAAGGTTACAGAATGTTGCTTTCTCAGGAGGCTCTGTCAACAGAAAACTGCTCTGCAAGGTATGATGCTGAGAGTGTCAGGAGGAAGGTACAGTCCGAGAAGAGCCGCAGAAGTCATTCTCTTCAGAGACTCACACACTTTTCTCTGCCCAGGACTGGAGCTGTAATCTGTGTCCAGCAGCAACCTGGCCAATCACATATCAGTATTCTCATGTGTGACAAAAAGACAACTGAGACATCATCCAACCTATCAAGGTGGCCTGCAGACACTGAGGTGCCTTTATCCATTTGCTGCACATTTACATATGCAGGACAGTCCTTCCAATTTGAGTTCTGAGTGTGACTTCTTCACTCTCTCTGTTCCCAGAGCTCTCTTTCTTTATCATACTATAGCGACCCTTCATCCCACACATAATTACTTGCTAGGAATCACCTTGCCACTTCAAAGAGGTGGAAGAACTGACATGCAGCTGGTGTGAGCAACGGCTCTAAAAAGTGCACCATCAAAGAGTGTTAATGGATGGATGTGATGTCCAGATAGAAGCAGATCTGGTCTTCTAATCTCTGATGGTGATTTTCAACAAGAACCACTTATTATACCTAGCAAATTGTGGTATCAGATTCTTGATTGTCTCCATCATTTGCTGAGTAGAGTCAAGGGAGTGTTGGTACATGGAGAGAAAGATACATATTCATATGGTGCTCTGTCAGTTCTGACAGGCAGGATGGGCTCATGGGTCTGCCATCTGAATTCCCCAATGTGTGCCTATATATTGGCTGATTTCAGCGAGGTGGATGTGATTCAGTACAGGTCAGGTTTGCCCAGAATTACCTAAGAAAGAAAGAAAGGTCCACTTTCTTTGTATGTTGGCTCAGTAACTGGCTCAGTATATACTGTAGTTCCCCATATTCTATTTGTCAAAGACACTGAATTTCTGCAGTGAAGACATTCTGTGTCACCCCTAGCAAGTGATGTAACAAAGAACTAGAAGTCATGATAAATTCTCTAACCACACGTGAAGTCGCACATACAAAATGTACAGACTCATGAATAAAAGTGTGAAATTGGGAATATGTCTGCAGTTATGAAGATCAGAGTATTAAAGTAACAAACACAACATTTGCAAATGTAAAAGATGAACCCGATAGGCATTCCACAGGAGTCCCTCAGTAACATGGAAGAGAATGGGAGAGGTACAGCAGATCTGCAGAAATCCGAGTTTTAGACTAATTTAGATTCTAGATCCTTCAGGATACCCCAGGCTTGAAACATAGGAGATCACAGCTGTCGTCCCGCCTGGCTGACCAATCCTTACTTTCCACTCGAAGGAAATATGCATGCTCACAGGTGAGGAAGCCCATTATCTTTTGTTTCACAGACTTCTTTCCATGTGTAATTATTCTCTTCCTTTCAATTCACATTGAATGAAATCTGTGAAACTTTACAAAATCAGTGCTCTCTGTAAAGCTGTATTCTGCTCCATCAGGCAAATATCCGCTATCAAACATATGTTAGCAAGGGCACATCTCCCATTGGGACTTAAATTTCACTGGCAGTGTTTGTGTTTAGAACTGAAGAGCTTTCTCATGTAGCCCAAAGGATCTAAGAGGCAGGACCATCACAACATTAGAGGACTTGTGGTTAAGAGAGGTGCCCTACTGGGACCATCTCTTACATTGTCTTAGTGAAATTCACACCACCATTTGCCATTAGAACCTTTAAACAATGGAATTCAGTTTTGTAATATGCCAACAGCATTGTGCTTTCCTCAATCCTTGCTGTCTAATACCATTTGTCTGATTACAAACAATCAATAGAAACCCAAGACATGCAACTTTCATTTCCCATCTATGCTGCCCATACCTTGCACCCTGTTAAACATGGACCTGCCGTCTCTCCCTATGAATTTGACATTTCTGGTCTTTATATTAATGGAGACACAGCATATGTGGTATTAGGTTGCTAGCTTCTTTCTCTTGTCAATTTCTCAACATATTTTCTTGCGGGTGCTACCTTCAGGACTTCTGTCATTTGTGACTGTACCTTGTTTCATTTTATTCATATAACAACTTCGTTAATGCATTCATCAGTTGACCTGATATTGTGCCACCACATTTTTCCATTATCTGCTTTGCAGTTGTGAATTCTGTTTAGGAGTTTATGGGCATCCCTTTAAAGACTATTATGTATATATCAATAGTCATGTGAATTTTTCATTCTCAACATACATGACAAATAGACAAAGATATACCACGGTAGCTATTACATTCTATGGATCCACCAGAATCATGTGAGCGTTCCAGTTCTTTCACATCTCATTGTCAATGCATATGTGATCTTTTCTCTTTGTTTGAGCATCCTTGAAATAGTAGCGTATTGTCTCATTGTGCTTTCTATTTTCCCTCCTTGACCGATAAAGTGTCCAATTTTCATAGCAAAATGTTATACACTGGTGGCTTCAATAGCAGAAGTGTATTTCTCACCATACTAAAAGTCCAAGAAGAGGATGCCAGAACAATGTTTCTCAGGAGGGTCTGTCAACAGGAAACTGCTCAGCAGGGTCTGATGCTGAGGGCAACGGGAGTAAGGAACAGCCCAAGCAGAGCCACAGAAGTCCCTCACTTCACAGACTCACACTTGGTTGTTCTGCCAGCCACTGCAGTTATAATCTGTGCCCAGCGTCTGCCTGGCCAATCACATATCAGTATCCACATGTGTCACAAAAAGACAACTGTAACATCATCATCCACTCTCCAGGATTCCGCAACCATAGAGTTGTCTTGGACCATTTACACCCAGAGAGTTATCCAGGACGGTCCTTTCACTTTGAGACCTGAGTGTGACTTTACCATTTCCTGTGCTCAATAGAGGCTTCAATCTCATACTACATTAGCCATGGGTCCCAGCCATAATGCTTTGCCCTGAATCACCTCGCTAATTCAAAGAGGAGCAAGAACTGAGATGCATTTGTTTTGAGCACTTCTTCCAAAAAGTGGCTCATCAAACAATATTCCTGGATGAATGAGAACTCAAGATAGAAGCATATTGGGTGTCCTAGTCTCTGATGTTTATTTTCAAACAGAAACACTTATCATACATAGCAAGTTTTGGCATCAGGTTCTTGGTAGTAGTCATTATGTGCTGTGTATTGTCAAGGGAGTGTTGCTACACGTAGAGGAAGGAAACACATTTGTATGGGGCTCTGTCATTTTTGACACTCAGGATGGGCTCCATGGATCTGCCAAATGAATTCCCCAAAACCTGCCTATCAAGTGGCCGATTTCAGAGGGTTCAATGTAATTCAGTTGAAGTCAGGTTCACCAGGAATTTCCTAGGAAAGAAAGGAAGGTCCACTCTCTTTGTGTGTGGGCTCAGAAGCTGGCACAGTATATACTGTAGTTCTCCATATTCTACTTGTCAAGACACTGAATTTCTTCAGGAAAGATACTCTCTGCCACCATTTAGCAGTTGACATAACATGGATTGAACTCACGATATATTCACTATCCTCACATAGAGGTCCATGTGCAAAATGTAGAGAATCTATTAGTAAAATGATCAAAATTCGGAATGTTTCCTCAATCATGAATAACAGAGTATTAAAGTAACACACACAACATGTGCAAAATGTAAAAGAAGAAACAGATGGATATGCCATAGGAGGCACTCAGTGAAATCGAAGGGAATGGGAGAGGCAGGCACAGCAGATCTGCAGCCATCAAGTTTTAGCCTGATTTAGAAGCAAGGTCCCTAAGGATAGCACAGGCTAGAACCACACAAGAGACCACAGCCGTTGCCCCGGCTTGCTGACCAATCCTTCCTTTCAACTCGAAGGAAATATCTATGATCACAGGTGTTAAGGCCCATCACACTTTGTTTCAGAGTCTTCTTTGAATGTGTAGTGATTCTCTCCCTTTCCATTCACAGTGAATGAAATCTGTGAGAACTTCTTTCCAAAATCAGTGCTCTCTCTGTAAAATGGTCAGCTATTCCACCAGGATACTATCCATTACCACACATTTCTAACAAGGAAATTTCTCCAGTTGGGACCTAAATTTCACTGGCAGTGTTTGTTTTTCGAACTGAATAGCTTTCTCATGTAGCCAAATGGTCAAAGTGGCTGGGCCATCACAACATTAGAGGACTTGTGGTTTAGGAGACGTACCCTACTAGGAATATCCTTTACATTGTTTGCTAATATTCACACCACAAGTTTGCCATTGGAACCTTTAAAAAATACAATTCTGTTTTGTAATATGACAACAGAATTGGGCTATCCTCATTCCTTGCTGTCTAGTACCATTTTGCTGATTACAAGCAATCAATAGAATCCCTAGACATGCAACCTCCACTTCCCATCCAAGCTGACCCACACCTTGAGCCATGGTAAACACTGACATGTCTTCTTCCCCTATGAATTTTTTATTTATTTATGGTGGTGACAATATTTAGTAAAATTTCATAGATTTCAGGTGCACAATTCTGTATTACATCTTCCATAATTATCATTGTGTGTTCACCACCAAGGGTCAATTCTCCTTCCATCACCATATATTTGATACCTCTTACCTTCATCACCCACCCCAACACCCATTACTCTTGTTGTTCCCTATGAATTTGACATTGTCTTTCTGTTATCTTAATTGAGAATCTTTGTATGTGGCCTTAAGATGCTAGCTTGTTTCTCTTGCCAATTTCTCAAGATTCTTTCTTACTGTGGCCACATCAGGACTTCTGTCACCTATATGACTGTATCTTGTTTATTTTATACATATACCACCTTCACTAACACATACACCAGTTGACCTGGCATTGTGTTTCTACATTTTTGACATTATCTCCAATGTAGTTCTGAATTATGTTTAGGATTTTCTGGGCATCCAATTTAAACACTATTGTGTTAAAACACTACTCTAGCAAAGGAACTTCTCCCATTGGGACCAAATTTCATTGGCCATGTTTTTTTTTTTGTTTGTTTTGTTTTGTTTTTCCAGAACTGAGGAGCTATATCATATAACCCAAAGGGTCTAGGGGTCAAGGCCATGAAAACATTATAGGACTTGTGGTGTATTAGAGGTGCCTTCTGGGAATATCCCTTACATTCTTTTGGTAAAATACACACCACCAGTTTACCATTGGAACCTTTAAAAAAATACAATTCAGTTTTGTAATATGTCAACTGCATTGTGGTTTCCTCAATCCTTGCTGTGTAGTACCCTTTTTCTGTTTACAAGCAATACATAGAACCCCAGGCATGCAACTTTTACTTGCTTTCCATGTGGCCCAACACCTTGAGCTTTGGCAAATAATAACCTGCTTCTTTCCCTATGATTTTGACACTGTTAGTCTGTGATCTTAATGGAGAGAGAGCCTATGTGGCCTTGGGATGATAGCTTATTTCTTGCCAATTTCTCAAGATTCTTTCTTAGTGTGGCCAGCGTGAAGTCTATTGTCACCTTTATGACTGTATCTTGTTTCATTTTATACATATACCACATTCACTAATGCATTCATCAGTTGACCTGGTATCGTGTTTCTACATTTTTGCCATTATCTTCAGTGCAGTTCTGAATTCTGTTTATGAGTTTCTGGGCATCCGTTTTAAACACTATTGTGTATATATCAACGGTCACGTGATGTCTTCCTTCTCAACATACTGGAAAAATACCTGTTTTCCACCATAGCTATATCATTCTATGCATCCAGCTGAGACATCAGAGCATTCCAGTTCCTCCACATCACATTGTCAACACACATGTGATCTGTCCTCTTTGGTTGATCACAGCATTCATGTAGGAGTAGTGTATTGTCTCATTGTGCTTTCCATTTTCCCTCCCTGACTGATAAAGTCTCCAATTTTCACAGAAAAATGTTATAGATTGTGTGGCTTCAATAACAGAAGTGTATTTCTCACCTGCCTGAATATCAAAGATGGAGGTGCCAGAACGGTCTTTCTCAGGAGTGTCTGTCAACAGGTAACTGCTCACAGGGTCTGATGCTGAGGAGGTCAGGAGGATGGAACAACCTGAGCAGAGCCACAAAAGTCACTCTCCTCACAGTCTCACACTCTGTTGTCTGCCCAGCACTTGAGCTGGAATCTGTGCCTAGTAGCTGCCTGGCCAATCACGTATCATTATTCTCATGTGTCACTAAAAGATAAATGTGACATCATCATCCTCTCTCCAGGAGGCCACATCCGCAGAGTTGTCTTGGACCATTTGCTGGCCAAGGGTTTATCCATGAGAGTTCATCCAGTTTGACCCCTGAATATGACTTCACCATTCTCTGTGCTCCATAGAACATTCTTTCTCATAAAAAGAGGCCCTTGACCCATACATAATGACTTGCAAGGAATCACTTTGTCACTTCAAGAGGAGCAAGAACTGACATGCAGTTGGTGTGAGCGCTAACTCCAAAAAGTGTCCCATCAAATATGTTCCCAAATGAATATGAGCTCCAGATAGAAGCAGACCGGGTCTTCTAGTCTCTGATGGTGATTTTCAACAAACCACTTATCAAACTTAGCAAGTTTGGGCATCAGGTTATTGATTGTCCTCATCTTTTGCTGAGTTGTGTCAAGGGCCTCTTGGTACACGGAGAGGAAGGATACATATTTTTATGGTGCTCTGTCTGTTCTGATGTCAGGGTAGGCTCCATGGGTCTGTCTTCTGAATTCCCTGATACCTGCCTATCAACTGACTGATTTCAGAGGGTTGGATGTAATTGATTAGATGTCATGTTTACCAGGGAATTAATGAAAAAGAAAGGAAGGTCCACTTTCTTTGTATGTGGGCTCAGTAGCTGGCTCCGTATATATGGTAGTTCTCCTTAACCTACTTGTCAAATACACTGAATTTCTCCATGGAAGACTCTCTCTGCCACCCCTTAGCAGGTGACATAACAAAGAATTGGAAGTCATGATAGATTCACTGACCACACATGGAGTACAACATGCAAAATATACAGACTCTATGAGTAAGAATGTGAATATTGGGACTGTTTCCTCAATTATGAAGATCAAGGTATTAAACTAATGCACACAACTTGTGCACAATGTAAAAGATGAAATAGATAGGCATGCCATAGGAGGCCCTCAGTAACATTGAAGAGAATGGGAGAGGCACAGCATATCTGTAGCAACCCGCGTTTTAGCCTGATTTAGACCCCAGGTCATTCAGATTAGACCATGCTTGAAACCCGCCTTGACCACAGTAATTGCCCTGGCTCTCAGAACAATTCTTCCTTTCAACTCAAAGGAAATGTCTATGCTCACAGGTGAGGAGGCCCAGAGGTATTGTTTCAGAGACTTCTTTCAATTTGTAATGATTCTCTCCTTTTCAATTCACAGTGAATGAAATCTGTGAAAACTCCTTTCCAAATCAGTGCTATCTCTCTAAAATCAGAGAGATATCCACAACCATACTTATTTCTATGAAGGGCACCTCTCCCATTGGGAATTAAATTTCACTGGCAGTGTTGTTTTAGAACTGAGGAACTTTCTCATGTAGCCCAAAGGTATAGGTGGTAGAGCCTTCACAACGTTAGAGGACTTTAATTTCGAACAGGTTACTTTCTGGGAATAACCCTTACAAATGTTTGGTAAAATTCACACCACCAGTTTGCCATTGGATCATTTAATAAATACAATTCAGTTTCGTAATATGACAACAGCATTGTGCTTTCTTCAGTCCTTGCTGTCTAAAACCATTTTTCTGATTACGAGCTATCAACAGAAACCCAAGACATAGAACTTTAACTTCCATCCATGCTACCCCACACCTTGCGCCATGATCAAACACTGATCTGTCTTCTTTCCCTATGAATTTGACATTGTTGTTCCGTTACGTTAATGGAGAGACAGCGTATGTGTCCTTTGGATTTTATCTTCTTTCTGTTGCCAATTTTTCTATTTTTCAAGATTCTTTCTTGCAGTCGCCAGAATCAGGACTTCTGTCACTTTTAAGAATGTATCTTGTATCATTTTATGCATATACCACATTCACTAACGCACTAATCAGTGACATATTGTGTTTCTACATTTTTGCCATTATCTGCAGTGCAGTTCTGAATTTAATTTGGGAGTTTCTAGGCATCCATTTTAACACTATTGTGTATATCAATGGTCTCGGGTAATTCCATTCTCAACATCCTGGACAAATAACAAACTGCTTTCCATGGTAACTATATCAATCTATGTATCCAGCAGAGACATTTGAGCATTCCAGTTCTTCTATATCACATTGTCATGATATATGTGATCATTTCTCTTTGGTTGAATACAGCATTCTTGAAGGAGTAGCATGTGTCTTACTATGCTTTAGATTATCACATCGTTACTCATAAAGCATCTGATTTTCATAGCAAAATGATATAGGCTTCAATAGCAGAAAGTGTATCTCACAACGTCCAGAAAGTCAAATATGAAGGTGCCAGAACTTTGCTTTCTCAGGAGGTTCTGTCAACAGGAAACTACTAATCAGGATCTGATCCTGAGGGTGTCAGGAGGAAGGAACAGCCCTAGCAGAGCCACAGAAGTTGCTCTCCTCACAGACTCACACTCCATTGTCCATCACTGGTATTTTAGTCCTAGCCCAGCATCCTCCTGTGAAATCACATATCAGTATCCTCATGTGTCACAAAAAGACAACTGTGACATCATCATCCCCTATGCAGGAGTCTGTAGCCACAAGTGTGCATTGGACTATTTGAGAACAGAGAGATATCCATGACTGTCCTTCCACTTTGTGCCCTGACAGTGACTTCACCATAGTCTGTGCTCTGTAGCACTTTCTTTCTCATACTACAGAGTCCCTTCGGTAAAGCCCTAATGACTTGCCAGTAATCACCTTGATGCTTCAAAGAGGAGCAGAACTGACATGCAGTTGCAGTGTGCGCAACTGTCTCCAAAAGTGACCCATCAAAGAGTGTTGTCTGATGAATGTGAGGTCCATATAAAAGCAGAATGGATCTTCTACTCTCTGATGGTGATTTTCAACTAGAACTACTTTTCATAGCTATTAAGTTGGGGCATCAGGTATTTGATGGTCTGATTCATTTGCTGAGCAGTGTCAAAGGAGTGTTGGTACAAGGAGAGAATGGATTGTGCTCTCTCAGTTCTGACAGGCAGGATGGGCTCCATGGGTCTGCCATCCGAATCCCCCAATGTGTGGCTATCCACCCACTGATTTCAGAGGGTTGGATGTAATTCAGTAGAGGTCAGGATCACCAGGAATTGCCTAACATAGAATGGAAGCTCCATTTTCTTTGTGTGTGGGCTCAGTAGCTGGCTTGTATATACTGTAGTTTTCCATATTCTACTTGGCAAATACACTGAATTTCTCTGAGAGAAACACTCTATGGCACTCCTTAGCAAGTAACCTATGAAGAATTGGAAGTCGCAATAGATTTACTGACCGCACATGGAGTCTCACATGCAAAATGTAGAGACTCTATGAGTAAGAGGTTGAAAATTGGGAATGTTTCCTCAATTATGAATGTCAGAGTATTAAAGAAACACACATAACATGAATAAAATGTAAAAGATGAAACAGATAGGCATGTCATAGGAGGCCATCAGTAACATGGAAGGGAATGGGAGAGGCACAACAGATCTTCAAAAATCAGAGTTTTAGCCTTATTAGACTCCATGTCCTTCAGGATGGCCCAGGCTTAACCCCGTAAGACATCACAGCTGTTGCCCCTGCTCTCTGAGCAATGCTTCCTTTATATCTGAAGGCAATATCTATGCTCACAGGTGAGTATGCCCATCACGTTTTGTTTAGGTAATTTCTTTGAATGAGTCATGATTCTCTTTTAATTAACAGTGAATGAAATCTGTGAAAACTCCTTTCCAAAATTAGTGCTCCCTCTGTAAAACAGCAAGCTACTCCATCAAGCAAATATGCACCACCGCAGTTATTTCCAGCATGGGCACTCCTCCCTTTCTACCCAAATTTCATCTCAGTGTTTGATTTAGAACTGAGGAGCTTTTACATGCAGCCCATAGGGTCTAGGACGTAGGGCCATCACAATATTAGAGGACTTGTGGTGCATGAGAGGTGACCTACTGAGATTAACTCTAACATTGTTTTGGTAAAATTCACACCACCATTTTGCCATTGGAATATTTAAATAATGCAATTAAGTTTTGTAATATGCCAACAGCTTTGTAGTTTCCTCAACCCTTGCTGTGTAATACCATTTTTTCTGATTACAAGCAATCAATAGAAACCCAAGCCATACAACATCCACATCACATCCATGCTGCCCCACACCTTGTGCCCTGGCAAACACTGACCTGCCTTCTTTCTCTATGAATTTGACATTGTCGGTCTGTTATCTTAATGGAGAGACAGCGTATGTTGCCTTTGGATGCTAGCTTCCCTCACTTGCCAATTTCTCAAATACTTTCCTGCTGTGGCTGTATTAAGTCTTCTGTCACATTTATGACTGTATCTTGTTTCATTTTATACATATAGAACTTTCACTTATGCATTCATCGGTTGACCTGATATTGAGTCTCTACATTTTTGCCATATCTGCAGTGCAGTACTGAATTCTGTTTAGGAGATTCTGTCATCCGTTTAAAACACTACATTGAATATATCAATGGTCTCATGATATTTTCATTCTCAACATACCGACAAATAGCGAGCCCTTTTCCAAGGTAGCTTTATCATTCTATATATCCAGGAGAGACATGTGAGCATTCCAGTTTTTCCACGTAGCATTTTTAATACACATGTGATCTTTTATCTTTGGTTGATCACAGCATTCTTGAAGGAGTAGCATATTGTCTCATTGTGCTCTCAATTTTCCATCCCTCACTGATAAAGTATATGATTTTCATAGCAAAATGTTAAAGACTGTGTGGCTTCAATAACAGAAGTGTATTTCTCACCATCCTGAAAGTCCAAGATGAGGCTGCCAGAACATTGTTTTCTCAGGAGTGTCTGTCAACAGGAAACTGCTCAGCAGGGTCTGAGGCTGAGGGACTCAGGACGAAGGAACAGCCCATGCAGAGCCACAGAATTTGGTCTCCTCTTACACGCACACTCTCTTGTCTGCCCACCACTTGACCTTTAATCAGTGCCCAGTAGCCTTCTGGCCAATCACAAATCAGTGGACTCATGTGTCACAGAAATCAAACTGTGACATAATCATCCCGTCTGCAAGAGGCCACAGCCACAGAGGTGCCTTCAACCATTTGCAGCACAGAGACTTATGCAGCACAATCTTCCACTTTGAAACCTGAGTGTCACTTCACCATTCTCCATTCTCTGTGCTCTGTAGAGCCTTCTTTCTCATACTGCAGAGGACCTTGGGCCCAGCCTTAAGGACTTGCCCAGAATCACCTTGCCACTTCAAAGAGGAGCAAGAACTGACATGCAGTTGGTGTCAGTGCTGGCTCCAAAAAGTGCCCCTTCAAAGAGTGTTACCAGATGAATGTGAGCTCCAGATAGAAGCAGATCGGGTCTTCTAGTCTTTGATGGTGATATTCAACAATAACCACTTATCATAATAAACAAGTTAAGGTATCAGGTTCTTGTTTGTCCTCATCAATTGCTGAGTAGTGTCAAGGGATTGTTTTTACATGGAAAGGAAAGACACACACTTGTGCTGTGTCAGTTCTGAAATGCAGGATGGGCTCCGTGGGACTACCATCTGAATTCCCCGATGTGTGCCTATCAACCGGCTGATTTCAGAGGGTTAGATGTAATTCAGCAGAGGTCAGGTTCTCCAGGAATTACCTAAGAAAGAAAGAAGGTCCAATTTCTTTATGTATAGGCTCAGTAGCTGGCTCACTATCTACTGTAGTTCTGCATTTTCTACCTGTCAAAGACAATGAATTTCTCTGGGGAAGTCACTCTGCCACTTCTTAGTTAATGATGTAACAAAGAATAGGCAGTTCCGATAGATTCAGTGACCACACATGGCTTTCCATATGCAAGATATACAGAGTCTATCAGTAAAAGGGTAAAAATTGGGAAAGTTGACACAATTATGAATGTCAGGGTATTAAAGAAACACACATAATATTGCAAAACTTAAAAGATGAAACAGATAGTTATGCCATAGGAGGCCCTCAGTAACATGGAAGAGAATGGGAGAAGCACAGCACATTCACAGCAATCCGAAGGTTAGCCTGATTAAGACTTCAGGTCCTTATGTATAAATGTTTTCAGATTTTTTTGGTAGATAGCCAGGAGAGGTGGTGAATACACAATGAGATTTATAGATAATGTAATACAGAATTGTACACCTGAAATCTATGTAATTTTACTAACAATTGTTTCCCCAATAAATTTAAAAAATAAATTAAAAAAAGACTTCAGGTCCTTCAGGATAACCCAGGCTTGAGCCCTCAAGAGACAACAGCTCCTACCACGGCTCTCTGACAAATCCTTCTTTTCCACTTGAAGGAAATATCTATGCTCAAATGTGAGGAAGCCCATCATGTTTTCTTTCATATAATTCTTTGAATGTGTAATGATTCTCTCCCTTTGTATTCACAGTGAATGAAATCTGTGAAAATTCCTTTCCATAATCAGTGCTGTTTCTGTAAAGCAGCAAGATACTCCATTAGGCAAATATCCACCAACACACTTATTTCTGTTTAGGGCACATCTCCCATTCGGACCTAAATGTCACTGGCAGTGTTTACTTGAGAACTGAGGAGCTTTCTCATGTATCCCACAGGGTCTAGGAGGCAATGCCATCACAACATTATAGGACTTGTGGATTAGGAGAGGTGACCTACAGGGAATATCCCTTACATTGTTTTGGTAAATTCATTACACCAGTTTGCTATTGGAAAGTTTAAAAAATGCAATTTGGTTTTGTAATATGACAACAGCATTGTGCTTTCCACAATACTTTCTGCCCATCCACTTTTCTGATTGCAAGCAATCAATAGAAACTCGAGCCATTCAACTTTCACTTCCCATCTATGCTCCCCATACCTTGCGCACTGGGAAACACTGATCTGCCTTATTTGTCAGAGGGATACATGTAATTCAGTAGAGGTCAGTTTCGCCAGGAATTACCTAACAAAGAAAGGAAGGTCCACTTTCTTTGTATGTGAGCTCAGTAGCTGGCTCAGGATATACTGTAGTTCTCTATATTCAAATTGTCAAATACACTGAATTACTCCAGGGAAGATACCCCTCCAACCCTTAGCAGGTGAGATAACAAAGAATTGGAAGTCACGATACATGCATTCACCACACGTGGAGACAGACATGCAAAATGTACAGACAGACTCCGAGTAAAAGGGTGAAAACTGGGAATGTTTCCTTAATTGTGAAGATTAGTGTATTAAAGTAAAGCACACAACATGAGCAAAATGTAAAAGATGAAACAGATAGGTATGCCATAGGAGGTCCTCAATAAAATTGAATAGAATGTGAAAGGCAAAACAGATCCAAAGCAATCCGAGTTTTAGCCTGATTTTGACTACAGGTCCCTCAGGATAGCCCAGGCTCAACTCCCAAAGAGACCACAGCCATTGCTTCAGCTCTCTATCCAACACTTCCTTTCCAAGTGAAGGAAATATTTATGCTTACATGTGAGGAGGCCCATCACATTTATTTCAGAGTCTTCTTTCAATGTGTAATTATTCTCTCTCTTTCAATTCACAGTGAATGAATGCTGTGAAAACTCTTTCCAAAACCATGCTCTCTATTTAAAATGGTTATCTCCTCCATCAGGAAAATATCTATCACCACACTTAATTCTAGCAAGGGCACTTACCCTATGGAGACCTAAATTTCACTGGAAGTGTTTGTTCTTAGAACTGAGGAACTTTCTCATGTAGCCCAAACGATATAGGAGGCAGGACCATCAGAATAGTAAAGGACTTGTGGTTTAGGAGAGTCCGCTACTGGACTATCCCTTACATTGTGTTGGTAAAACTCACACCAACAGTTTGCCTTTGGAACCTTTAAATACTAAATTTCAGTTTTGCAATATATCAACAGCAATTTGCTTTCCTCAATCCTTGCTGCCTAACACAATTTTTGTGATTACAAGTAATCAATAGAAACCCAAGCCATGCAACTTCCACTTCCCATCCACGGTGACCCACACTTGTGCCCTTGGCAAACACTGACCTGCCTTCTTTCCCTATGAATTTGACATTGTCGTTCTGTTATTAATGGAGAGACAGCGTAATTGGCCCTGGGATGCTAGCTTCTTTCATTCCAATTTCTTAAGATACTTTTTTATGGTGGCCAGTATCATGACTTCTGTCCAGTTTATGACTGTATCTTTTTCATTTTATACATATACCACCTTCGCTAATGCATTCATCAGATGACCTGATATTGTGTGTCTACATTTTTGCCATTATCTACAGTGAAGTTCTGAATTCTATTTAGAAGTTACTGGGCATCCCTTTTAAACACTACAGTGTACATATAAATGGTCACAGAATATTTTGATTCTCAACATACTGGACACATTGTGAACTGTTTTCCACGGTAACTATATCATACTATGTATCAGGCAGTGATATGTGAGAGTTCCAGTTTTTCCATATCACATTTTCACGCACATGTGATCTTTTTCTTTGGTTGAATTTTGATAGAGTAGCATGTTGTCTCATTTTGCTTTCGATTTTCCATCCATGACCAATAAAGTGTCCAATTTTCATAGCAAAATATTACAAACTGTGTGGCTTCAATAACAGAAGTGTATTTATCATTGTCTTGAAAGTCCAAGATGAAGGTGCCAAAAAATTGCTTTCTCAGGAGGGTCTGTCAACAGGAAACTACTCAGCAGGGTTTGACACTGATGGCATCAGGAGTAAGGAACAGCCTGAGCAGAGCCACAGAAGTCTCTCTCCTCACAGACTGAGACTCTCTTGTTTGCCTAGCACTGGAGCTATAATCCGTGCCCAGCAGCCACCTGACCAATCACATATCAGTATGCTTATGTGTCACAAAAAGACAACTGTGACATCATCATCCCATATCCAGGAGGCCTCAGCCACAGAGGTGCCTTGGAAAATTTGCTGCCCACAGACCTATCCAGGACACTCTTTCCACTTTGATTCCTGAGTGTGACTTAACCATTTTCTCTGTTCCATAGAAACTTCTATCTCATACTACAGATGCCCGTGGGCCCTGACATAATTACTTGCCAGGAATCACTTTGCACACTTCAAAGAGGAGCAAGAAATGACATGCTGTTGGTCTGAGCTCTAGATCAAAAAATGCCCCATCAAAGAGGGTATCCGGATGAATGTCAGTTTCAGATAGAAACAGATCAGGTTTTCTAGTCTCTGATGGTGAATTTCAATAAGAACCACTTATCGTAATTAGTAACATGAGACATTAGGTTATTTATTGTCCTCATCATTTGCTGAGTAGTTTCAAGAATGTGTTGGTACACAGAGAGGAAGGACACACATTTGTATGTTGTTCTGTCAGTTCTGACAGGCAGGATGAGTTCCATTGGTCTCCCATATGATTCCCTCATTCATTCTGATCAAGAGGCTGATATCAGTGGTTGGATATAATTCAGTAGTGGTGTGGTTTGCCAGGAATAACCGAAGAAAAAAGAAAGTTCCACTTTATTTGTGAGTGGGCCCATTTCCTGGCTCAATATATAAGGTCGTTCTACTATTCTACTTGTCAAATATACTGAATTTCTCCATGGGAAGACTCTGCCACCACTTAGCATGTGACATAAGAAAGAACTGGAAGTCACAATAGATTCTCTTACCACACAGGGATTCCCACATGGAGAATGTACAAAGTCTCATGAAATGGGAAAACTGGGAATACTTCTTCCATTATGAAGATGAGATTATTAAATAAATGCACATAAGATGTGCAAAATGTAAAAGATGAAACAGATAGGCAAGCTGTAGGAGGCCTTTAGTAAAATGAAAGAATGGGAGAGGCAGAGCAGATCCGCAGCAATCCGAGTTTTACCCTGATTTAGACTCCAGATCCCTCAGGATATCCCAGGCTTGAACACCAAAGAGACAGCAGCTGATGCTCCAACTCTCTGACCAATCTGTCCTTTCCACTCGAAGGAAATATCTATGCTCACAGGTGAGGAGGACCATCACATTTTGTTTCAGAGACTCCTTTCAAATGTAATGATGCTCTCCCTTTCAATTTACAGTGAATGAAATCTGTGAAAACTCCTTTCCAAAATCAGTGCCCTTTCTGTAAAACGGTAATATTCTCCATCAGGCAAAAATCCATCACCACACTTATTTATAGCAAGGCAGTTGTCCCATTGGGAACTAAATTTCACTGGAAGTGTTTGTTTTAGAACTGAGGTGCTTTCTCATGTAGCCCAGAAGGTCTAGGAGGCAGAGCCATTACAACATCAGAGGACCTGTGTTTTTGGAGAGGTGCCGTACGGCAAATATCCCTTACATTATTTTGGTAAAATTCACACCACAAGTTTGCCATTGGAACCTTTAAAAAATGCAATTCAGTCTTATTATGTGCCAACTGCATTGTGCTTTCCTCAATCCTTTGTGTCTAATACATTTTTTTCTGATTATAATCAATCAATAGAAAGCCAAGCCATGCAACTTGCAACTCCAAACCAAGCTGCCACACACATTGAATCCTGGAAAACACTGATTTGCCGCCTTTCCCTATGAATTTGACATTGTCCATCTGTTATCTTAATCAAAAGACAGCCTATAATACCTTGGGAGGGTAGCATCTTTCACTTGCCAATTTCTCAAGTAACTATCTTACAGTGGCCAGCATCAGGACAACTGTCACTTTTATGACAATTGTCCTGCATCAGGACACTGTCACTTTTATGTATCTTTTTTTTTCATTTTATACATTCACTAATGCATTTGCTAATGCATTCATCAGTTGACCTGATTTTGTGTTTCTACATTTGTGCTATTATCTACATTGCTGTTCTGAATTCTGTTTAGAAGTTTCTGGGTATCTGTATTAAACACTATTGTGTATATACCAATGGTCATGTGATATTTTCATTCTCAACATCCAGGACAAATAGTGAACTGTTTTCCAAAGTTGTTATGCCACTCTATGTATCTGGAAGAGACAAGTGTGCGTTCCAGTTCTTCCACATGACATTGTCAATGCACATGTGATCTTTTGTCTTTGGTTGATCACAGCATTCTTGAAGGAGAAGCATATTGTCTCATTGTACTTTCAATTTTCCCTCCCTGATTGATATATTGTCCGATTTTCAGAGCAAAACATTATAGACAACTGAGGCTTCAATAAGACAAGTGTATTTCTCACTGTCCTGAAAGTAAGAGGTAGGTACCAGAACATTGCTTTCTCAGGAGGGTCTGTCAACATGAAACTGCTCAGGAGCATCTGACCCTGAGAGGTACAGGAGGAAGGAACAGCCTTAGCAGAGCCACAAAATTCGATCTTTTCATGGACTCACACGGTGTTGTATAACCCTCATGGGAACTGTAATCTATGCCCAGCAACTGCCTGGGCAATCACATATCCGTGGCCTTATGTGTTACAAAAAGACAACTTTGAAATCAGTTGTCTGAAATAAGTTGGCTTCCTCTCCAGGAGGCCACAACCACAGAGGTGCCTTGTACCATTTGTGGCACATAGACTTAGCAAGGACACTCCTTCCACTTAGAGCCCCGGGTATGACTTCACCATTCTCTGTGCTCTACAGAGCCTTCTTACTGATACTACAAAGGCTTTTGGGCCCCATCTTAATGACTTTCTATGAATCAACTTTACACTTCAAAGAGGACAAAGATGTGACATAAAGTTGATGTGAACGCTGGCTCCAAAAAGTTCCCCATCAAAGAGTGTTACATGATGTCGATTATTTTTTTACATGTGAATGTATTTGACTTTTTCCTTGTTGTTATTGTTGTGCTTGGTGATTTGCTTTGTTCTGTAATTGCCCTACCAGTGCCCAGCTTAAGAGGCACAAGATTCAACATACCCAGCGGCCAACTCTAGACCAAGCCAGAGTACTACCGGGTTTGACCTACAAGTGATACACTCAGAGGGGATTCTTTACAGGCACATAGAGGCCAAAGGGCAAACCACATCTAAGCGGTCAATCCTCACGCAGCAGAATACCCTGCGTGGGCAAAGCCAAGTCTTACAACTAGTCAGCCTAGGAGTTAACTCCACCTACTCACAAGCGAAAAGCAATTAAGGATCTTCTTTAACAGGACAATATACACAACACAAGAGTCACTTTTAGAGCACACGTAGGGGAGAAGAACGAAGTAGTGCAAGTCAAATATAAAGGACATTTATTATATACTAATCCAGCAAGAACTAAGAACTCCAGGGCACCTATCTAATACATCGAAGCAAACACAGAGAGTCAGCCAGAATGAGGAAACAAAGAAACATATCCCAAATAAAAGAACAGAAGAAACCTTCAGAAATGGAACTAAATGAAGCAGAGGTAACCAAACTGTCAGAGACAGAGTTCAGAATACTGATGATAAGAATGTTTAAGGAACTTAGAGAGGACATCAAGAAGGATGTAGAAATCATAACGAACAACCAGTTAGAACTAAAGAACACAGTTACCGAAATAAAGAACTCACTTGAAGGAATTAACAGCAGGTTAGATGAAGCAGAGGATCGAATCAGCGACTTAGAAGACAAGTTAGCAGAGATCACCCAAACAGAACAACAGAAAGAAAAAAGAATAAAAAACAATGAAGATGGTTTAAGAGACCTATGGGATAACATCAAGCGCAACAACATGCGCATCATAGGAATACCAGAAGGTGAAGAGAAGAAACAAGGGATTGAGAACATATTTGAAGTAATAATGTCTGAAAATTTCCCTAACCTGATGAAGGAAACCAACATACAAGTCCAGGAAGTGCAGAGAGTTCCAACCAGGATAAACCCAAACAGGTCCACACCAAGACACATTATAGCTAAAATGGCAAAGATTAAAGACAAAGAGAGAATCCTAAAAGCAGCAAGAGAAAGACAGAGGGTTACATACAAGGGAACTCCCATAAGACTATCAAATGACTTTTCTGCAGAAACATTGAAGGCCAGGAGGGAGTGGCAGGAGATACTCAAAGTGATGGAAAACAAAGGCCTACAACCTAGGTTGCTTTATCCAGCAAGGCTATCACTTAAAATTGATGGGGAGATAAAGAGCTTCCCAGAAAAGAATAAGCTAAAGGAATTCATTACCACCAAGCCAGCATTGCAAGAAATACTAAAAGGACTTCTGTAAATAGAAGAAAGACGAAAACAATTTATCCACAAATTTAAAAATGGCAATAACTATGTACTTATCAATAATCACTTTAAATGTAAATGGTTTAAATGCTCCAATCAAGAGACATAGGGTGGCTGAATGGATAAGAAAGCAAGACCCTTGTATATGCTGTATACAAGAGACTCACCTCAGATCAAAAGACACACACAGGCTAAAAGTGAAGGGTTGGAGTAAGATATTCCATGCAAATGGAAATGAGAAAAAAGCTGGAGTTGCAATACTTATCTCTGACAAAATAGACTTTAAAATGAAGAAAATATTAAAAGACAAAGATGGACACTATATAATAATAAAGGGATCAATTCGACAAGAGGATATAACTCTAGTAAACATCTATGCACCCAACATAGGAGCACCTAAATATATAAAACAGATATTGACTGACATAAAGATGGAGATCAACAGTAACACTATCATAGTAGGGGACTTCAACACACCTCTGACAACAAGGGACAGGTCTTCCAGACAGAAAATCAATACGGAAACAACAGCCTTAAATGACACATTGGACCACTTGGATTTAACCGATATTTTCAGAGCATTCCACCCCAATGCTGCAGAATACACGTTCTTCTCAAGCGCACATGGAACATTCTCCAAGATAGACCATATGTTAGGCCACAAAGCAAGTCTGGATAAATTTAAGAAAATTGAAATCATACCAATTGTCTTCTCTGACCACAGTGCTATGAAATTAGAAATGAACTACAGGAAAAAGACTGGAAGACACACAAATTCATGGAGGCTGAATAATATGTTACTAAACAATGAATGGGTCAAACAGGAGATCAAGGAAGAAATCAAAAGATATCTCGAGACAAACGAAAATGAAAATACAACGACCCAAAATCTATGGGATGCAGCGAAAGCAGTCCTAAGAGGGAAGTTCATAGCACTGCAGGCCTACCTAAAGAAACAAGAAACATCACTAATCAACAGTTTATCTTCACACTTAAGGGATCTGGAAAAAGAACAACAAAATAAGCCCAAAGGGAGTACAAGGAAGGAGATAATAAAGATCAGAGCGGAAATAAATGAAATAGAAACCAGAAAAACAATACAAAAGATCAATGAATCCAAGAGTTGGTTCTTAGAGAAGATAAACAAAATTGACAAACCTTTAGCCAGACTCATTAAAAAAAAGAGAGAGAGGACCCAAATTAATAAAATCAGTAATGAAAGAGGAGAAGTGACAACAGACACCGCAGAGATACAAAAAATCCTAAGAAATTTCTATGAGCAACTGTATGCCAACAAATTTGACAACCTGGAAGAAATGGACAATTTCCTAGATGCATACAACCTCCCAAGGCTAACTCAAGAGGAGACAGAAAACCTGAATAGACTGATTACCACCAAGGAAATTGAATCAGTAATCAACAATCTCCCAACAAACAAAAGCCCTGGACCAGATGGCTTTACAGGTGAATTTTACAGAGCGTTCCAAAAAGAATTGTCACCTATTCTCCTCAAACTCTTCCAAAAAATCCAGAGAGAGGGAAGACTCCCAAACACTTTTTACGAAGCCACTATCACCCTGATCCCAAAATCAGACAAAGACACCACAAAGAAAGAAAACTACAGGCCGATATCGCTAATGAACATAGATGCAAAAATCCTCAACAAAATACTAGCAAACAGAATTCAGCAATATATTAAAAAGATTATACACCATGATCAAGTGGGATTCATCCCTGGCATGCAAGGGTGGTTCAACATCCGCAAATCAATTAATGTGATACACCACATTAACAAAATGAAAAATAAAAATCATATGATCATATCAATTGACGCAGAAAAAGCATTTGATAAAATTCAGCAGCCATTCATGATAAAAACCCTTAAGAAAGTGGGAATAGAGGGATCATATCTCAACATAATAAAGGCCATATATGATAGACCCACAGCTAACATCATACTCAATGGGGAAAAACTAAAACCATTCCCCTTAAAATCAGGAACAAGGCAAGGCTGCCCACTTTCTCCACTTCTATTCAACATAGTGCTGGAAGTTCTAGCCACAGCAATCAGACAAGAAAAAGAAATAAAAGGCATCCAAATCGGTAAGGAGGAAGTAAAACTGTCATTATATGCAGATGATATGATACTATATTTAGAGAACCCTAAAGACTCCACCAAGAAACTATTAGAGCTGATAGATGAATTTAGTAAAGTAGCAGGATACAAAATTAATATTCAGAAATCAGTTGCATTTGTATATACCAATAATAAAACATCAGAAGGAGAAATTAAAAAAGCAATTCCGTTTACAATTGCTCCAAAGACTATAAAATACCTGGGAATAAATTTAACCAAAGAAGTAAAAGATCTGTACTCAGAAAATTATAAGACACTGAAGAAAGAAATGAAAGAAGATACAAATAGATGGAAACACATACCATGTTCATGGATAGGAAGAATTAATATAGTTAAAATGTCCATACTGCCTAAGGCAATATATATATTCAACGCAATTCCTATCAAACTACCAACGACATTTTTCACAGAAATAGAACATATAATCCTAAAATTTATATGGGATAACAAAAGACCCCGGATATCTTCAACAATCTTGAGAAATAAGAACAAAGTGGGAGGTATAACAATACCTGACTTCAAATTATACTACAAGGCTACAGTAATCAAAACAGCATGGTACTGGCATAAAAACAGACCCATAGATCAATGGAACAGAATAGAGAGTCCAGAAATAAATCCATGCCTATATGGCCACTTAATCTATGACAATGGAAGCAAGAATGTACGGTGGGGTAAAGACAGTCTATTCAATAAATGGTGCTGGGAAACTTGGACAGACACATGCAAAAAGATGAAGCTGGATCACCTCCTTACACCACATACAAAAATAAATTCAAAATGGCTTAAAGATTTAAATGTAAGATCTGAAACCATAAAATTCCTAGAAGAAAATATAGGAAGAAACTTCACAGACATTACCCGGAGTAAGATTTTTACTGATATATCCCCTCGCGCGAGGGAAGTAAGAGGAAAAATAAACATGTGGGATTACATCAAACTAAAAAGCTTTTTCACAGCAAAGGAAACCATCAATAAAACAAAAAGGGATCCTACTGATTGGGAAAATATATTTGCCAATGATATATCTGATAAGGGGTTAATATCACAAATTTATAAAAAACTCACTCAACTCAACTCCAAAAAAACAAACAACCCAATTAAAAAATGGGCAGAGGACATGAAGAGACATTTTTCTAAAAAGGACACACAGATGGCAAACAGACATATGAAGAAATGTTCAACCTCACTAACCATTAGAGAAATGCAAATAAAAACCACAATGAGATACCACCTCACCCCAGTCAGGATGGCTATCATCAATAAATCAACAAACAACAAGTGCTGGCGTGGATGCGGAGAAAAGGGAACGCTGGTGCACTGTTGGTGGGAATGTAGATTGGTGCAGCCACTATGGAAAACAGTTTGGAGATATCTCAAAAATCTGAAAATGGAACTACCTTATGATCCAGCAATCCCACTCCTAGGTATCTATCCGGAGAAATCCAAAACACCAATTCAAAAATCTTTATGCACTCCTATGTTTATTGCAGCACTATATACAATAGCCAAGACCTGGAAACAACCGAAATGCCCATCAGTAGATGACTGGATTAAGAAACTGTGGTACATTTATACAATGGAGTATTACGCAGCCATAAAGAAGAAAGAAATCTTACCATTTGCAACAACATGGATGGACCTAGAAAACATTATGTTAAGTGAAATAAGTCAGAAAGAGAAAGACAAATACCATATGATCTCACTTATATGCGGAATCTAAAGAAAAGAATAAGTGAATGAACTAATCAGAAACAGTTTTGGAAACATGGAGGAAAAACAGAGGGTTGCTAGAGGGGCGGGGGGGTGGGGATAAGGGGAAGGTGAGAGGTTTTGGGAACGTACAGAGGGATAGTGGATGGGGGGAGGAGGGTTCACACAGTGTGAGGGATATAAATGATAAATGTCTAAGTTTTGCTTTGTCTTGTGCACCTGAAACTAATTAAAAAAAAAAAATAAATAAATAAAAAAAAAAAAAAAAAAAAAAAAAAAAAAAAAAAAAAAAAAAAAAAAAAAGAGTGTTACATGATGAATGTGAGCTCCAGATAGAAGCAGATCAGGTCTTCTAGTCTTTGCTGATTATTTTCCACAAGAACCACTTATCATACCTAACGAATCAGGGCATCTGTTCTGTATTGTCTTCATCTTTTGCTGAGTAGTGTCAAGGGAGTGTTGGTATATGCAGAGGAAGCATACACGTTTTTATGGTGCTCGATCAGTTCTGACAGGCAGAGTGGGCTCCATGGGTCTGCCATCAAAAGTCCCTCATGCATGCCTATCAAGCGGCTGATTTCAGAGGGTTGGATGTAATCAAGTAGAGGTCAGGTTCACCAGGAATTACCTAATAAAGAAAGGAAAGTCCATGTTCTTTGTGTGTTTTCTCAGTAGCTGGATCAGTATATACAGTAGTTCTCCAAATCCTATTTGTCAAAGACAATGAATTCTCTGGGGAAGACACTCTCTGCCAACCCTTAGAACTTTAAATCATGATAGATTCTCTGTCCACACATGGATTCCAGCATGGAAAATATACAGACTCTGTGAGTAAAAGTGTGATAATTTGGAATGTCTCCTCAATTATGAAGATCAGAGCATTAAAGAAATGCTCACAACATGCGCAATATGTATAAGATGAAACAATAGGCTGCCGTAGGAGGCTCTCAGTAACATGTAAGAGAATGGGAGAGGCATAGCAGATCCACAGCAATCTGAGTTTTAGCCTGATTTAGACTCCAGGTCCATCAGTATAGCCCAGCCTTGAACTCCGCAAGAGACCACAGCCATTTCTCCAGCTCTCTGACCGATCCTTCCTTTCCACTCAAAGGAAATAGCGATGGTCACAAGTGAGTAGTCCCATCGTGTTTTGTTTCAGAGACTTCTTACAATAGGTAATGATTCTCTACTTTTCATTTCACAGTGAATTAATCTGTGAAAACTCCATTCCAAAATCAGTGTTCTCGCTGTAAAATGGTAATGTACTCCATCAGGGAAATAATCAACACCACACTTATTTCCAGCAAGGACATTTCTCCAGTTGGGACCGACATTTCATGGCCAATGTTTGTTTATAGAACTGAGGAGCTTTCTCATGCAGGCCAAACCGTCTAGGAGGCAGGTCCTTCACAACATTAGAGGACTTGTAGTTTAGGAGAAGGACCCTACTGGGAATAAACCTTATAGTACTTTGCTAAAATTCACACTACCAGTTTGCCATTGGAAATTTAAAAAAATACAATTCAGTTTTGTAATATGCCAACAGCATTGGGCTTTCCTCACTACTTGCTGACTAATACCATTTTTTTCTGATTAGAAGCAATCAATAGAAACCCAAGCTATGCTACTTTCACTTCCCATGCACACTTCCCCACACCTTGCGTCCTGGCAAACGCTGACCTGCCTTCTATAACTATGAATAGGACATTGATGTCCTGTTACCTTAATGAAGAGACAGAGTATGTGGCCTTGGGATGCTAGCTTATTTCTCTTGCCAATTTCTCAAGATATTTTCTTGTGGTGCCCAGCACCAGGACTTCTGTTACTTTCATGATTGTATCTTGTTTCACTTTATACATATACCAACTTAACTAATGTATTCATCAGTTGACATTATATTGTGTTCCTACATTGTAGTCATAATCTACAGTGCAATTCCGATTCTGTTTAGGAGTTTCTGGGCATCCGTTTTTAAACAATTATGTATATATAATTGGTCACATGGAATTTTTTTTTTAATTAAATTTATTTGGGTGACAATTGTTAGTAAAATTACATAGATTTCAGGTGTACAATTCTGTATTACATCATCTATAAATCCCATTGTGTGTTCACCACCCAGAGTCAGTTCTCCTTCCATCACCATATATTCGATCCCCCTTACCCTCATCTCCCACCCCCCACCCCCCGCCCCCGTTACCCTCTGGCAACCACTAAACTATTGTCTGTGTCTATGAGTTTCTGTTTCTCATTTGTTTGTCTTGTTCTTTTGTTGTTTTTGGTTTATATACCACATATCAGTGAAATCACATGGTTCTCTGCTTTTTCTGTCTGACTTGTTTCGCTCAGCATTACTCTCTCAAGATCCATCCATGTTGTCACAAATGTTCCTATATCATCTTTTCTTACTGCCGAATAGTATTCCATTGTGTATATATACCACAACTTCTTTATCCATTCATCTATCGAAGGACATTTTGGTTGTTTCCATGTCTTGGCCACCGTAAACAAAGCTGCAATGAACATTGGAGCACACATGTCTTTATCTCTAAATGTTTTCAGATTTTTTGGGTAGATACCCAGAAGAGGGATTGCTGGGTCATATGGCAATTCTATTCGTAATTCTTTGAGAAACCTCCACACTGCCTTCCATAACGGCTGCACCAGTCTGCATTCCCACCAACAGTGTATGAGGGTTCCTTTTTCTCCACAGCCTCTCCAACATTTGTTATTGTTTGTCTTGTTGATGATAGCCATTCTGACTGGGGGTCACATGGAATTTTCATTCTCAACATTCCGGACAAATAGTGAACTGTTTTCCAAGGTAGCTATATTATTCTGTGTATTCAGCAGAGACATGTGAGATTTCCAGGTCTTCCACATTGCATTTTCGACACACATGTGATCTTTTCTATTTTGATGATCACAGCATTCTTGAAAGAGTAATATATTGTCTCATGGTGCTTTTGATTTTCATTCCATGACTCAGAAATGGTCCGATTTTCATAGCAAAATGTTACACATGTGTGGCTTCAATAACAGAAGTGTATTTCCCAGCGTCCCGAAAGTCCAAGATGAAGGTGCCACTCTTGCTTCCTCAGGAGTGTCTGTAAACAGGAAACTGCTCAGTAGGGTCTGACAATGAGCACACCAGGAGGAAAGAGAAGCCCAAGCATAGCCACAGAAGTCACTCTCCTCAAAGACTCACACTCTGTTGTTTGCCCAGCACTGGAGCTGCAATCTGTGCCCAGCAGTCGCCTGGCCTATCACATATCAGTATCCTCATGTATCACTAAATGACAACTGTGACATCATCCTCTCCTCTCCAAGAGGCCGCAGCCACAGAGGTGTCTTGGACAATTTGCTTCCCAGGTACTTATCCAGGACTGTCCATCCACTTTGAGCCCCGAATATGAATTCACCATTCTCTGTGATCAGTAGAGCCTTCTTTCTCAATCAACAGAGCCTCTTGGCCCCAGCCATAATGACTAGCAAGGAGTCAACTTGCCACTTCAAAGACAAGCAAGAACTGAAATACAGGTGGTATGAGCACTGGGTCCAAAAACTGCCCCATCAAAGACTGTTACTGGATGAATGTGAGACTGAGATAGAAGCATATCAGGTGTTCTCGCTCTGACATTGATTTTCAACAAGAACCATGTATCAAACTTAGCAAGTTGGCATATCAGGTTTTTTTTTTATTTTCCTCATCATGTGCTGAGTAGTGTCAAGTGTGGGTTGGTACACGGAGACGAAGGATACACATTTGTATGGTGCTCTATCAGTTGTGACAGGCAGGATGAGCTACATGGGTGTGCCATCTGTATCCTGTAAGGGTGCCTATCAACCGGCTGATTTCAGAGGTTTGGATGTAATTCCCTACAGGTGAGGTTCAACAGGAATTAACTAAGAAAGAAAGGAAGGTTTACTTTCTTTGTTAGTGGGTAGCTGCACCTGTATAAACTGTAGTTCTCCATATTCTACTTGTCAAAGACTCTCAATTTCTCTGGGGGAGACACTCACTGCCACCCTTCTGCAAGTGATGTAACAAAGAATTGGAAGTAACGATAGATTCTCTGACCACACATGGAGTTCCATATGCTAAAGGTACAGACTCTATGCATAAAAGTGTGAAAATAGGAAATGTTTCCTCAGTTATAAAGATCAGATTATTAAAGTTACGCACACAACATCACAAATTTCAAAAGATGAGACAGATAGGCATGCGGTAGGAGGACCTCAGTAACATGCAGGAGAATGGGAGAGGCACTGCAGATTCACAGCAATCCGAGTTTTAGCAAGAATTTGTCTCCAGATCATTCAGGATAGCCCAGGCTTGAATCCAGCAAGAGACTACAGCCATGTCTCCGGATAACTGACCAATCCATCTTTCCACTCGAGGGAAATATCTATTCTCATAGGTGAAGATGCCCATCACATTTTGCTTGAGAGATTTCTTTCCATGTGTAACGATTCTCTCCTTTTAATTCACAGTGAATGAAATCTGTGAAACCTCCCTTCCAATAACAGAATTCTCTCCGTAAAATTGAAATCTACTCCATCGGGCAAATATACACCACAACACATATTTCTAGCAAGGGCACCTCTCACATTGGGAACTAAATTTCATAGGCAGTGTTTGTTTTAGAACTGAGGAGCTTTCTCATGTAGCCCAAAGGGTCTAGGAGGCAGGGCCATCACAACAGGAGAGGACTTGTGATTTAGGAGAGGTGCTCTACTGGGAATATCCCTTACTTTTTGATGAAAGTCACACCATCAGTTAACCATTAGAAACTTTAAAAAATACAATTTAGTTTTGTAATATGCCAAGAGCATTGTGCTCTCCTCAATCCTTTCTGTGTAATACCATTTTTGAATCACTAATTTTTCTTTTTTGACTTTTTATTTTTTTATTAAATTTATTGGGGTGAAAATTGTTAGTAAAATTACATAGATTTAAGGTGTACAATTCTGTATTACATCATCTATAAATCCCATTGTGTGATCATCACACAGAGTCAGTTATCCTTCCATCACCAGATATTTGATCCCCCTTACCTTCATCTCCGACCCCCACCCACCACCCCCTTTACCCTCTGGTAACCACTAAACTATTGTCTGTGTCTATGAGTTTCTGTTTCTCATTTGTTTGTCTTGTTCTTTTGTTGATTTTGGTTTATATACCACATTTCAGTGAAATCACATGTTTCTCTGCTTTTTCTGACTGACTTATTTCGCTCAGCATTACACTCGAAAGATCCATCCATGTTGTCACAAATGTTCCTATATCATCTTTTCTTACCACCGAATAGTATTCCATTGTGTATATATACCACAACTTCTTTATCCATTCATCTATTCAAGGACATTTTGGTTGTTTCCATGTCTTGGCCACCATAAACAAAGCTGCAATGAACATTGGAGGACACGTGTCTTTATCTCTAAACATTTTCAGATTTTTGGGGTAGATACCCAGGAGAGGGATTGCTGGGTCATATGGCAATTCTATTTGTAATTCTTTGAGGAACCTCCAAATTGCCTTCCATAATGGCTGCAGCAGTCTGCATTCCCACCAACAGTGTATGAGGGTTCCTATTTCTGCACAGCCTCTCCAACACTTGTTACTATTTGTCTTGTTGATACTAGCCATTCTGACTGAGGTGAGGTGATATCTCATTGTTGTTTTGATTTGCATTTCTCTGATGATTAGTGATGTTGAGCATTTTTTCATATGTCTATTTGCCATTTGTATGTCCTCTTTGGAGAAATGTCTCTTCATGTCATCTGCCCATTTTTCAATTGGGTTGTTTGTTTTTTGTTGAGTTGCATGAGTTCCTTGTATATTCTGGATATTAGCCCCTTATCGGAGGCACTGTTTGCAAAAATCTTCTCCCATTCAGTTGGTGGCCTCTTTATTTTGGCAATGGTTTCTTTTGCTGTGCAGAAGCTTTTAAGTTTCATATAGTCCCATTCGTTTATTTTAGCTTTTACTTCCGTTGCCTTTGGAGTCAAATTCATAAAATGCTGTTTGAACCAAAGGTCCATAAGTTTAGTACCTATGTTTTCTTCTATGCAGTTTATTGTGTCAGGTCTTATGCTTAAGTCTTTGATCCGTTTTGAATTAACTTTGGTACATGGTGACAAATAGCAGTCCACTTTCATTATTTTGCACGTGGCTATCCAATTCTCCCATCACCATTTATTGAAGAGGCTGTCTTTGCTCCATTGTATGTTTTTAGCTTCTTTGTCAAAAACTATCTGTCCATATTTATGTTGTTTTATTTCTGGGTTCTCAATTCTGTTCCATTGGTCTATGTGTCTGTTTTGATGCCAATACCATGCTGTTTTGATTATTGTAGCCCTGTAGTACAAGCCAAAGTCATTAAATATGATACCTCCATTATTGTTCTTTTTTCTTAAGGTCGCTTTGGCTATTCGGAGTCTTTTGTGGTTCCAAACAAATATGATGATTTTTTGTTCTATTTCTTTAAAATATGCCATTGGGATTTTGATGTGAATGCATTGAATCTGTATATTGCTTTGGGTAATATGGCCATTTTAACTATGTTGAATCTTCCAATCCATTAGCACGGAATGTCTTTCCATTTCTTTGTGTCTTATTCAATTTCTTTCAAACATGTCTTATAATTTTCAGCATATTGGTCTTTCACGTCCTTGGTTAAGTTTATTGCTAGGTATTTTATTCTTTTTCCTGCAATTGCAAAGGAATTGTTTTTTTGTATTTCTTTTTCTGAGATTTCATTGTTAGTATATTGGAAGGCAATGGACTTTTTACGTTGCTTTTGTAGCTAGCAACTTTACCGTATTCGTTGATTGTTTCTAATAACTTTTTGGTGGAGTCTTTAGGGTTTTCTATATATAGCATCATGTCATCTTCAAAGAGTGATAATTTAACTTCTTCATTCCCAATTTGGATGCCTTTTATTTCTTTCTCTTGGCTGATTGCTCTGGCAAGGACTTCCAACACTATGTTGAAAAGCAGAGGTGATAGGGGACAGCTCTGTCGTGTTCCTGAACATAGATAAGGTGTCAGTTTTTCACCATTAATTATGAGAATAGCCGAGGGCTTGTCATATATGGCCTTTTTTTATGTTAAGGTATTTTCTTTCTATACCTATTTTATTAATTGTTTTAATCATAAATGGATGTTGTATCTCGTAAAATGCTTTTTCTGCATCAATTGATATAATCATATGATTTTTGTCCTTTATTTTGTTTATGTGATGTATCACATTGATAGATATGCGGGTGTTGAACCATCCTTGTGCCCCGCGAATGAACCCCACTTGGTCGTGATGAATAATATTTTTAATGCATTGTTGTATTCTATTTGCTAGAATTTTATTTAGGATTTTTGCATCTGTATTCATCAGAGATATTGGTCTGTGGTTTTCTTTTTTCTGCTGTCCTTACCACGTTTTGGTATCAGGGTAATGTTGGCCTAATAAAATGAGTTAGGGAGTACTATCTCTCCTTCAATATTTTGGAAGAGTTTGAGCAGGATTGGTATTAGACCCTCTTTGAAGGTTTGGTTAAATTCACTAGTGAAGCCATCTAGTCGCCGACTTTTGCTTTTGGGAAGGTTTTGGATGACTGATTCAATTTATTTACTGGTGATCGGTCTGTTTAGATTTTCCAGTTCTTCATGGTTCAGCCTTGGAAGGCTATATGTTTCTAAGTACTTGTCCATTTTTCTAGGTTGTTGAATTTTGTGGCATATAGTCCTTCGTAGTATTCTTGGATGACACTTTGAATTTCTGTGGTGTCTGTGACATCTTCCCCTTTTTCATTTCTGATTTTGTTAATTAGTGTCTTCTCTCTTTTTACCGTAGTGAGTCTAACCAAGGGTTTGTCAATTTTGTTAATCTTTTCAAAGAACCAGCACTTTGACACATTAGTATTTTCTATTGTATTTTTGTTCTCTATTTCATTTAGTTCTGCTCTGATTTTTGTTATTTCCTGTCTTCTGCTGAACTTGGGTTTTATTTGTTCTTCTTTTTCTAGTTATTTAAGGGGTAACATGAGGTTATTTATTTGGGATTTTTCTTGTTTCTTGGGATAGGGCTGTATGATATAAATTTCCCTCATAAAACTGCTTTTGCTGTGTCCCAAAAATTTTGGTAGGATGTATTTTCATCGTCATTTTTTTCTCTGTATCTTTTGATCTCTCCTCTAATTTCTTCTTTGACCCAGTATTCTTTAATAGTATGTTGTTTAATCTCCATGTATTTTTTTTTTTTTCCTGCTTTCTTTGTGCAGTTGATATTCAATTTCAAAACCATGTGGTCAGAGAATATGCTTGGTATGATTTCAATCTTCTTAAATTTCCTGAGTCTGATTTTGTGTCCCAATATATGGTCTATTCTTGAGAATGTTCCATGTACACTAGAACAGAATGAATAGTCTGATATTTTAGGAGGAAGTCCTCTATAAATGTTTAATTTATCAATTTCATCTAAAGTGTCATTTATGGCTGCTATTTAGTTATTTATTTTCTGTTTCGATGATCTATCCATAGCTGTCAATGATGTATTTAAGTCCCCTAGTATAATGGTGTTTGGTCAATTTCTCCCTTTAGTTCTGTTAGTAGTTGCTTGGTATATTTCGGTGCTCCCTGATTGGGGGCATAAATATTGATGACTGTTTTGTCTTCTTGTTGTATAGTCCCCTTCACCATTTGAAATGTCCATCTTTGTCTCTTGTTATCTTTTTCACCTTGAAGTCTGTTTCATCTGATATCATTATGCCTGCACCTGATTTTCTCTGGATACCATATGCTTGGAATGCCAATTTCCATGCTTTCACTTTGAGTGTATGCTTGTCCTTGTAGCTGAGATATGTCTCTTTGAGACATCATATGGTTGGGTTTAGTTTTTTTATCCAATCTGCTACTCTGTGCCTTTTTATTGGTGAGTTCAGTCCATTTACATTTAGGGGGATTATTGATATGTGAGGATTTCCTGTCATTCTATCTTTAGTTTTGTGGTAAGGCTGCATCTCCATTGTTTATCTGTCTTTTTGTTGCTGTCTATTATTTGTATGTGGTGGTATAGTATGATGTTTCCCTCTGTTTCTTCTTGTATTACAGTACGCATTTCAGTTCAGTATTTTTTTTTTTTTTTGAGTGGTTACCCTTAAGTTTATGTAAATTTAAGTTTGATATTTAGAGTATTCCATTTTCTTCAGCACGCTTACTTTCTCCATTCCCATATTCCGGTTCAGGCCTTTACTCTCCCCCTTTTTATGTTTTGGTTTCCACAAATTGTCCCTGTTGATGGTGGTCGAATTATCTCCTTTAGTATTTCTTGTAGTGCACGCCATGTATTAGAAAATTCCCTCAGCTTCTGTATGTCTGGAAAGGTCTTTATTCCTCCTTCATATCTAAAGGATATCTTTGCTGGATATATTATTCTTGGCTCATAATTTCTCTCCTACAGTAGTTGAATATTTGGTTCCACTCCCCTCTGGCTTGTATAGTTTCTGCTGAAAAATCTGATGATAATCTAATGGGCTTTCCTTTGTAAGTTACTGTCAAAATAACCTAAGCTGTTTATTTCATTCTTAATTTTTTCTATCGAGTTCTTATCTCTAGAAATTCTATTTTGTTCTTTTTTAAATTTTCAATCTCTTTCGTAAAATGCTCATGCTGTTCTTTGATTGTGTTTGTTAGTTCATTTAATGTCCTATCTGTGTTTTCTTGTATCTCATTGAGTTTTTTCAGAATTGCAATCTTGAATTCTCTGTCATTTAAGTCACATATTTCTGTATCTTTATGTGCCTTTTCTGTGTTCTTTTCACTTTTTTCTGAGCTGACCTTTTGCCTTGGTTATTCATGGCAATTACTGACTTACTATTTCTCTTTCTAGACATCTATAGGAGTTGATTCTGCAACAGGTTGATAGGAAGAGGTCTTTATTTTGTTTTCCAGTACTTTTTGGTAGAATGTTTTATTTTTTCTCCGAGCGCATCCTGTTTTTCTTCTCCTGCGCAGTAGTGCTATGTTTTCTGTGCACTATTCCAGCTTCTCACACAATCAGGGGATTCCCTGTTAGATTGGTTCTCCTCTGTTAATAGTTTGTCTATGTCACAGGGCGCAGTGTCCTGGTGGGTATGCGGAGAGCTTTTAATGTTCCACAGCTCTTCCAGCTCCAGATACAGAGATTGTATGTTTCAGCAGTTCTGTTTACTCATGCAGAGTTCCGCCCAGATACTTGGTGTCAGGGTTGGGGTGAGTTGTGAGAGGTGGCCCAGAGCAATGCCCGCGATCACCACCACAGCCGTTCCTGCTTCACAGCTCCCTCCCCTTTTTGGAACTAGTTGGGGTTCGAATTTGTGTCTGTGGTCCACAGATCTCAGAACAGCAAATATTCTATTATTTTGATATGACACAGCTACTGTTCTGTTTCTAGCACCGGGCAGGTGGGGGTGGGGCGAGCTCTGGGAGGGTAGGAAGGGGGTGGCTAGTCTCAGTGCCTAAGGCTTCCATTCTCTGCTTGGCAGTGAGGGCTTAAACCACCGTTTTCAGACTTCTTCCCTCAGTTTTTTCTCCGAGGTCTCTGCCGTGAGCGTCGGGTTCAGCCGTGTTATATGCTGTCCCCTCAGCCCTGTGGGCCATAAGCGGAGCCCAGTAGTCTGAGTTCTTCCATCTCCCACTGCTGCAGTAATTCCGGGATGGAGCGAGCTCCTAGCAGTGAGCTAGGTCTGCATCCTGCACCCGAGCGGCTCCATCTCCACGCACTTCTCCATTCCAGCCTCCCTGGCTCACGCGATTTGCCCACCTGTAGGTGACTTTGGTAGTCGGCCTCTTCGTCTTGCCTGTCTGCTCTGCACAGAGTCCTTTGTGGAGTTATTGTTGTTCGATTAGTTGTAAATTCCGGGGGAGCTTTACAGAGGCTCACCTCACGCCGCCATTTTGATCTGGAAGCCAAGTGTGATTTTCATAGTAAAATGTTATACACTGTGTGTTTCAATAACAGAAGTGTATTTCTAACTGGTCTAAAAGTTCAAGATAAAGGTTCCTGAACATTGCTTTCTCAGGAGATCTGTCAACAGGAAGCTGCTCAGCAGGGTCTGATGCTGAGGGCATCAGGAGGAAGAAACAGCCCTCACAGAGCAACAGAAGACACTCTCCTCACAGACTCACACTCTGTTGTCTGTGTAGCACTGGAGGTTTAATCGGTGTGCAGAAGCCACCTAGCCAATTACATATAAGGATCCTCATGTGTCACAAAAAGACAACTATGACATCGTCATCCTCTCTCCAGAAGGCCACAGCCACATTGGTGCCTTGACCATTTGCTGCCCAGATATTGTCCAAGACTGTCATTCCACTTTGAGCACTGAGTGTGACTTCACCATTCTCTGTGTTCCAGAGAGGTATCTTTCTCATGCTACAGAGGCCCTTGCGACCAGCCAAAATGTCTTGCCATGAAACAACTTGTCACTTCAAAGAGGAGCAAGAACTCATACTCTGTTGGTTTGAGCATTGCTTCCAAAAAGTGCCACATCAAAGAGGGTTCCCAAATGAATGTGAGCTCCAGATAGAAGCAGATTTGGTCTTCTAGTCTCTGATGGTGATTTTCAACCACAACAAGTTATCATATCTAGCAAGTTTGGGCATCAGTTTCCTGATAGTCCTCATCATGTGCTGAGTAGTGTCAAGGGATTGTTGGTACACATCGAGGAAGGATACACATTTCTATGTTACACTATCAGTTCTCACAGTCAGGATGGGCTCCATGGGTCTGGCATCTGAACACCCAAGTCATGCCTATCCACTGGCTGATATCAGAGGCTTGGACTAATTCAGTAGTAGTCATGTTCACCAGGAAATACCTAAGAAATAAATGAAGGCCCAAATTCTTTTTGCCCAGGCTCTGTTGCTGGCTCAGTATATACTGTAGTTCTCCATATTCTACTTGTCAAAGACACTGAATTTCTCTGCGGTTGTCACTCTCTGCCACCCCATAGAAGGTGATGTAACAGAGAGTTGGAAGTCAAGATAGATTCTCTGATCACACATGCAGTGCTACTTGCAAAATATATAGGCTCTATGAGTAAAAGGGTGAAAATTGGGAATGCTTCCTCAATTATGAAGATCAGAGTATTAAAGAAATGCACATAACATGTGCAAAATATAAAAGATGAAACAGATAGGCATGCCATAGGATGCCCTCAGTAAAATGGAATAGAATGGGAGAGGCACAACAGATCTGTAGCAATCTGAATTTTAGCCTGATTTAGACTGCAGGTTCTTCAGAATAGCCCATGCTTGAACCCTGCAACAGACCACAGCCATTGCCCTAGGTCCTGGCAAATCCTTCCTTTCCACTCAATGATATATCTATGCTTACAGGTGAGGAGGTCCATAGCGTTTTGTTTCAGAGACTCCTTTCAATGAGTAATGAATCTCTCCCTTTCAATTCACAGTGAATGAAATCTGTGAAAACACCATTCCAAAATCAGTGCTCTCTCTGTAAACCGGTAATCTACTGAATCAGGCAAATATCCACCTCCACACTTATTTCTAGCAAGGACACTTCTCCCATGGGACATAAATTTCACTGGTAGTGTTTGTATTTAGAACTAAGGAGCTTTTTCACATAGCCCAAAGAGTCTTGGAGTCAGGGCCATGGCACATTAGAGGAGTTGTGGATTATGAGTGGTGCCCTACTAGGAATATCCCTTACATGGTTTTGGTAAAATTCACATCACCAATATGCCATTGGAGACTCTAAAAAATCAATTTTGTTTTGTAATATGACACCAAATTGTGCTTTTCTCAACCCTTACTCTCTAATACCAACATTATGATTACAAAAAAGATCAATAGAAACACAAGACCTACAACTTTCAGGTCCCATCCACACTGCCCCACTCCTTGTGCTCTGGCAAACACTGACCTGTCTTCTTTCCCTATGAATTTGACAATGATGATCTGTTATCTTAATGGATAGACAGCATATGTGGTCTTGGGATGCTAGCATCTTTCTCTTGCCAGGACCACAAGATACTTTCTTGTGGTGGCCAGTTCAGAAATTCTGTCACATTTATGACTGTGTCTTCTTTCATATTATGCAAATAGCACCTTCGCTAATGCATTCATCAGTTGACCTACTATTGTGTTTCTACATTTTTGCCATTAACTACAGTGTGGTTCTGAATTGTGTTTATGAGTTTATGGGTATCCATTTTAAACACCATTGTGTATATCTTAATGGTCAAGTTAGAGCATTATTATCAACATCATGGTCAAATAACAAACAGTTTTCCACAGTAGCAATATAATTCTATGTATGAGCAGAGACATGTCAGCATTCCAGTTCTTCCACATCACATTGTCAATGGACATTATATCTTTTCTCTTTGGTGGATCACAGCATTCTTGAAGGAGTAGCATATTTTCTCATTGTGTTCTCGATTCTCCCTCCCTGAGTGATAAAGAGTCGATTTTCATAGCAAAATGTTATAGATGGTGTGGTTTCAATAACAGAAGTGTATTTCTCACCATCCTGAATGTCCAAGATGAAGGTGCCAGAACATTGCTTTCTCAGGAGGGTCTCTCAACAGGAAACTGCTTAGCAGGTTCTGATGTTGAGGTCATCAGAGTTGCGGAACAGCAGAGCAGAGCCACAGAATTTGCTCTCCTGACAGACTCACATCTTTTGTCTGCCCAGCACTGGAGCTGTAATCCATGACCAGTAGCTGCCTGGGCAATCACATCAGTATCCTCATGTATCACTAAAAGACAACAGTGATGTCATCATCCACTCTCCATGTGGCCTCAGCACCAGAGTAGTCTTGGACCATTTGTTGCCCAGGGACGTATCCAGGACGGTCATTCCACTTTGAGCCCTGAGTGTACTTCACCTTCATCTGAGTTTCACAGAGCCTTCTTTCTCTTACTAAAGATGCCCTTAGCCTGAGCCATAATTACTTGCCAGGAATTCCACTTTCCACTTCAAAGAGGAGCAAGAACTGATATGCAGTTGCTGTGAGCGCTATCTCCAAAAAGTGCCCTATCAAAGAGTGTTACCAGATGAATGTGAGCTCCAGATAGAAGCAGATCAGGTGTTCTAGTCTCTGATGGTGATTTTCAACAAGAACAACTTATCATACCTAGCAAGTTGGGGCATCAGGTTCGTTATTGTCCTCATCATTTGCTGAGTTCTGCAAAAGAGAGTTTGGGTACATGAAGAGGAAGAATACAGATTTGTATAACTCTCTGTCAGTTTTGACAGGCAGGATGAGCTCCATTGGTCTGCTATCTGAATTCTCCATTATGTGCCTATCAACTGGCTGATTTTGGAGGGTTGAATGTAATTCAGTAGAAGATAGGTTCTCCAGGAATTACCTAAGAAAGATAGGAAGGTCTAGTTTTGTTGGGTGTGGGCTCAGTGGCTGGATCAGTATATATTGTAGTTCTCCATATTCTACTTGTCAAAGACACTGAATTTCTCCGTGGAAGTCACATTCTTTCACCTCTTAGCAGGTGAGGTAACAAAGAATTGGAAGTCACAATAGTGTCAATGGCCACACATGGAGTGCTACATGCAAAAAGTACAGACTCTATGAGTAAAAGTGTGAATATTGGGAATGTTGCCTCAATTATGAATGTCAGAGTATTAAACAAACACACATAATATGTACAAAACGTAAAAGATGAAGCAGATAGGCATGCTATAGGAGGCCCTCAGTGACATGGAAGAGAATGGGAGAGGCACAACACATTCGCAGCAATCCTAACTTTAGACTGATTTAAACTCCAGGTCCATCAGGATAGTCAAGGCTTGAGCCCACAAGAGACCACAGCTCTTGCCATGGCTCTCTGACCAATCCTTCTTTCCACTCAAAAAAAACAAAAAAACAAAAACATCTATGCACAAAGGTGAGGAGACACATCATGTTTTGTTTCAGAGCCTTCTTTCTTTGAGTAATGATTCTTACTTTCAATTCACATCAGTGGATGTAATCTGTAAAAACTCCTTTCCAAAATATGTGCTCTCTCTGTAAAACGCTAATCTACTCCATCAGGCAAATATCCACACCACACTTATTTATAGCAAGGATACTTCTCCCAATGGGAACAAAATTTCACTGGCAGTGTTTGTTTTTCGAAAACAGGTGCATTCTTAGGTACCCAAAAGTTTCTAGGAGGCAGGGAGATCACAAATTTAGAGGACTCTGGTTTATGAGAGTTGCCCTACAGGGAATATTCCTTACAATGTTTTGCTAAAATTCACACCACCATTTTGTCATTGGAACCTTTAAAAAATACAATTCAGTTTGGTAATATGCAAACAGCATTTTGTTTTCCTCAAATCTTGTTGTCATTACTTTTTTACCGATTACAAGGAATCAATAGAAAACCAAGCCATGCAACTTCCACTTCCCATCCATGCTGCCCCACACTTTCACCTTGGAAACATTGACCTGCCTTCTTTCCATTTGAATTTGACATTGTGGTTCTGTTATCTTAATGGAGAGGCAGCATATGTGACCTTGGGATGCTAGCTTCTTTCTCTTGCAAATTACTAAAGGTAGCTTCTTGCTGAGGCCTGCATCAGGACTTCTGTCACCTCCATGTGTGTATTTTTTTTTTTTTTCATTTTATACATATACCACCATTCCTAATGCAGTCATCAGTTGAACTGATATGTGTTTCTACATTTTTCACATTACGCACTGTGCAGTACTGAATTCTGTTTAGAGTTTCTGGACATGCATTTTAAACACTAGTTTGTATGCATCAATTGTCACATGGTATTTTCATTCTCAACATACTGCACAAATAGTGAACTGTTTTCCACAGTAAGTATATAACTCTCTGTGTCCAGCAGAGACATGTGAGCATTCCAGTTTATCCACATCGCAATGTCAACACACATGTGATCTATCCTCTTTGGTTAATCACATCATTCTTAAAGGAGTAGCATATTTTCTCATTGTGGTTTCGATTTTCCCTCCCTGAGTAATAAATTGCCCGATTTTCATGTCAAAATGTTTTTGACTGTGTGCCTTCAATAACAGAAGTGTGTTACTCACCATCTTGAAAGTCCAAATGAAGGTGCCAGAAAGTTGATTTTTCAGGAGTGTGGGTCAACAGGAAACTACTCAGCAGTGTCTGATGCTGAGGGCATCAGGAGAAAGGAACAGACCGAGGAGAGCCACAGAAGTCACTCTCCTAACAGACTCACACTCTGTTCTCTGACCAGCAGTGGAGCTTTAATCTGTGCCCTGCGACTGCCTGGCCAATCACTTATCAGTATCCATATAAGTCACAAAAACACAACAGTGAAAACATCATCCACTCTCCAGGAGGCTGCAACCAAAGAATTGTCTTGGACCATTTGCTGCCCAGAGACTAATCCAGCACTGTCCTACTTGAGCTCTGAGTGTGACATCACCATTCTCTGTGCTCTGTAGAGCCATCTTTCTCATACTACGAAGGCCCTTGTACCCAGACTTAATGAATTCCCAGGAATCATCTCGCCACTTCAAAGAACTGACATGCAGTTGGTGTGAGTGCTGGTTCCAAAAACTGCCACATTAAAGTGTGATCCTGCATGAGTGAGCTCCAATAGAAGCAGACCCGGACTTCTAGTCTCTGATGGTGATTTTCAACCAGAATAACTTATCATACCTAGCAAGTTTAGGCATCAGGTTCTTGATACTCCTCATCATGTGCTGAGTAGTGTCAAGGGAGTGTTGGTACACGGAGAAGAAGGACTCATATTTGTATGGTGCACAATCAGTGCTAACAGGCAGGATCAGATTCTTGGGTATGCCTTCTCAATTCCCCAGTATGTGCTAATCAACCGGCTGATTTCATAGGGTTGGATGTAATTCAGTAGAGGTCATTTTTGCCAGGAGTTACCAAAGGAAGAAAGGAAGTTCCACTTTCTTTTGTTTAGGTTCAATAGCTGGCTCAATATATACTGTAGTTCTCCATATTCTACTTCTCAAAGGCACTGAATTTCTCTGGAAAAACACTCTCTGCCACCACTTAGCAGGTGATGTAACAAAGAATTGGAAGTCACGATACATTCACTGACCATAATAGAGTCCCACATGCATAATGTACAGAATCTATGAGTAAAAGGTTGAAAATTTGGAATATGTCCTCAATTATGATGATCAAATTATTAAATTATCGCACAAAATATTAGTAAAATGTAAAAGATGAAATAGAGAGGTACGCTCTAGGAGGCCCTCAGTAACAGAAAGAAGAAAGAAAATGGGAGAGCCTCGGCAGATCCGCAGCAATCTGAATTTTAAGACTTATTTAGACTCCAGATGCTTCAGATTAGCCCAGGCTTGAAGCGGAAGAGACCACAGCCCTTGTGCCGGCTCTTTGACAATTGCTTCCTTTCCACTCGATGGAAATATCCATGGTCACAGGTGAGGAGGGCCATCACATTTTGTTTCAGAGACTTCTTTCAATGTGTAATGATTCTTTCCGTTTCCCATTCACAGTGAATGAAATCTGCAAAAACTCCTTTCCAAAATCAGTGCTCCTCTGTAAAATGGCAAGCTACTACATCAGGCAAATATTCACCATCAGATTTATTTCTACCTAGGTAACTACTCCCATTCGGGCATAAATATCACTGGCAGTTTTTGTTTGTTGAACTGAGGAGCTTTCTCATGTAGCCCAAATGGACCAGGAGACAGGGCCATCACAACATAAGAGGACTTGTTGTTTATGAGAGGTGCCCTCCTGGGAATATGCCTTACATTATTTTAGTAAAATACTCCCCATCAATTTGCAATTGGACAATTTTAAGATACAAATCTGTGTTGTAATTGTCAACAGCATAGTGCTTTTCTCAACCCTTGCTGTCTAACACCATTCTTCTGATTAAAAGCAATCAATAGCAACCCAAGACATGCAACTTTCATTTCCTATCCACGCTGCCCCACAACTTGCGCCTTGGCAATCACTGACCTTCCTTCTTTCCCTATGAATTTGACATTGTCGGTTTGTCACCTAAATGGAGAGACATTATATGTGGACTTGGGATGCTGGCTTCTTTCCTTGGCAATTTTTCAAGAACTTTCTTGAGGTATCCAGTATCAGGACTTCTGTTACCTTTATGTCTGTAATGTGTTTCATTTTATACACATATTACTTTCACTAATGTATTTATCAGTTGATGTGATATTGTGTCTCTATGTTTAGCCTTGTTCTACAATGCGGTTCTGAATATTATTTAGGAGTTTCTGGGCATCTGTTTTAAACACTATTGTGTATATATGAATGATCACGTGATATTTTCATTCTCAACATACTGGACAATTAGCAAACTGTTTTCCATGGTAACTATATCATTCTATGTATCCAGCAGAGACATGTGAGCCTTCCAGTTCTTCCACATCACACTGTCAATGCACATGTGCTCTTTTCTCTTTGTTTGATCACTGCATTTTTGAAGGAGTAGCATATTGTCTCACTGTGCTTTCCATTTTCCATCCATGACTGATAAAGTGTCCAACTCTCTTAGCAAAATTTTATGGACTATGTGGCTTCAATAACAGGGGTGTATTTCTCACTGACCTGAAAGTCCAAGATGAAGGTTCTAGAACATTGCTTTCCCAGGCAGGTCTGTCAACAGGAAACTTCTCAGCAGGGTCTGACGCTGAGGGCATCAGGAGGAAGAAACAGCCTGAGCCGAGCTGCAGAATTTGCTCTCCTCAACGACTCATGCAATTTTGTCTGCCCAGAACAAGAGCTTTAATCTGTTCCCAGGAGCTGCCTGGCCAATCTCACATCAGTATCCTCATGTTTCACTAAAAGACAACTGTGACATCATCATCCCATCTCTAGGAGGCTGCAGCCACAGAGGTGCCTTGAACTTTTGCTCCCAGATAGTTATCCAGGATAGTCCTTCCACTTTGAGCGCTGAGTATGTCTTCACCATTCTCTGTGCACTGTAGAGCTCTTTTTTCTCAAAGTTCAGAGGCCATAGGCCCAGTCAGAATGACTTGTCAGGTATCACGTTGCCCCTTCAAAGGACAGCAAGAACTTACATGCAATTGGTTTGTGTGCTGGCTCCTAAAAGTGCCCATCAATTGGGTTACAGGATGAATGTGATCTCCAGATAGAAGCAGATCATGTCTACTAGTCTCTCGTGGTGATTTTCAAAAAAAATTACATCATACTTAGCAAGTCAGGGCATCAGGTTCTTGATTGTCCTCATCATTTGCTGAGTAGTGTCAAGGGAGTATTGGTACACGAAGAGCAAGGAATAACATTTGTATATTGCTCTGTCAGTTCTGACAGGCAGGATGGGCACTATACATCTGCTATCTGAATTTGATGATTCATGTCTATCAGTTGATTAATTTCAGAAGGTTCAATGTAATTCAGTCAAGGTAAGGTTCACCAGGGATTACATGAGAAAAACAGAAGGTCCACTTTCCTCGTGTGTGGGCTCAGTAGCTGGCTCAGTACGTACAGAGGTTCTCCATATTCTACTTGTCAAAGACACTGAGTTTCTCCAGGGGAAGAGACTCTGTGCCACACTTAGCGGGTCATATAACAAATAATTGGAAGTCACAATAGATGCTCTGACCTCACATGGAGTCCAACATTCAAAGGGTACAGACTTTATCAGTAAAAATTTGAAAATTGGGAATGTTTCCTCAATTATGAAACTCACAGTATTAAAGTAACACACAAAACGTGCACAAAATGTAAAAGATGAAAGAGATTGGCATGTCATAGGAGGTCCTCAGGAACATGGAAGAGAATGAGAGAGGCTAAGCAGATCTGGAACAATCCGAGTTTTAGCCTGATTTAGACTCCAGTTCCTTTAGGATAGCCCAGATTGAAACCATGGAAGAGATCTCAACCACTGCCCCAGCTCCCTTACCAATCCTTCCTTCCATTTGAAGGAAATATTTTTGGTTACAGGTGAGGAGGCCCATCACGTTTTTTTTTTGTTTTTTTTCAGAGACTTCTTTCAATGTGTAATGATTCTCTCCCTTTCAATTTGCAGTGAATGAAATCTGAAAACTCCTTTACAAAATCACTGCTGAGACTTTAAAAAGGTAATCTACTGTATCAGGCAAATATCCATAACCACACATATTTCTAGGAAGCGTACTTCTCCCATTGGGACCTCAATTTCACAGGCAGGGTTTATTTTTAAAACTGAGGAGCTTTCTCATATATCCCAAAGGGTCTAGGAGGCAGTGCCATCACAACATTAGAAGACAGGGGTTATAGGAGAAGTGGCCTTCTGGGAATATCCCTTACATTGTTTCATAAAATTCACATCACCAGTTTAACATTGGATCCTTTAAAAGATGCTATTCAGTTTTGTAATATGCCAACAGCATTGTGCTTTCCTCAATCCTGGCTGTGTAATACCATATTTTTTATTACAAACAATCAATAGAAACCCAAGCCATGCAACTTTCACTTCCCATCCACGCTGTCCCATACCTTGTGCCATGGCAAACACTGCCCTTCCTTCTTTCCCTATGAATTTGACACTGTAGTTATGTTATCTTAATGGAGAGACAGCATATGTTGTCATGGGATCCTACCTTCTTTCTCTTGCCAATTGTTCAAGCTTACTTCTTTGTGTGTCCAGTATCAGGAGGTCTGTCACCTTTATCACTGTATCTGGTTTCATTTTATACATTACCACCTTCGCTACTGCATTCATCATTTGGCCTGATATTGTGATTCTACATTTTTACCATTATCTACAGTGCAGTTCTGATTTCTGTTTAGGAGTTTCTGGGCATCTGTTTTAAACACTATTGTGTATATATCAATGGTCACATGAAATTGTCATTATCAAAATCATGGATAAATAGTGAATTGATTTCCATGGCAGCTATATTAATCTATGTATCCAGCAGAGACATGTGAGCTTACCAGTTCTTCCAAATCGCATTGTCAATGCACATGAGATCTTTTGCTTTGGTCGATCATAGCAATCTTGAAGGAATAGCATATTGTCTCATTGTGCTTTTGACTTTCCCTCCCTGACAGATAAATTGTCTGATTTTCATAGCAAAATGTTATGGACTGTGTGGCTTCAATAAGAGAAGTGTATTTCTCACTGTAGTGAAAGTCCAACATAAAGGTACAAGAATGTTGCTATTATACACTGTGTGGATTCAATAACAGAAGTGTATTCCTCATTGCCCAGAAAGTCCCAGATGAAGGTGCCAGAAGGTTGCTTTCCCATGAAGGTCTGTCAACAGAAAACTGCTCAGTAGGGTCTGAAGCTGAGGGTCTCAAGAGGAAGGAACAGCCTCAGCAGAGCCACAGAAGTCGCTCTCCTCACTGACTCACAATTTGTTTTCTGCAAATCACTGGAGGTGTAATCCATGCCCAGTGGCCACGTGGCCAACAATATATCAGTGTCCTCATGTGTCACTAAAAGACAAGTGTGACATCATCATCCCCATCCAGGAGGTTGCAGCCACAGAGTTGTCTTGGGCCATTTGCTGCCCAGGGACTTATGCTTGAAAGTCCTTCGATTTTGAAACCTGACTGTGACTCCACCATTCTCTGTGTTCTGCAGAGCCTTCTTTCTCATACAACATACACCCTGGGCTCAGCCATAATGACTTGCCAAGAATCAGCTTTCCACTTCAAAGAGCAGTAAGAACAGACATGCATTTGATGTGAGCACTTCTCCAAAAACTGTCCCTTCAAAGAGTGTTACTCGAAGAATGTGAGCTCCACATAGGAGCAAATCGGGTCCTCTAGTCTCTGATGGTGATTTTCACCAAGAGCCACTTATCATACCTAGAGAGTTGGAGCATCAGATTCTTGATTGTCCTCAATATTGGCTAAGTAGTGCCAAAGGCATTTGGTACATGTACAGGAAGGATAGACATTTGAATGGTGCTCTGTCAGTTCTAATAGACAGCATGGGTTCTATGGGTCTGCCGTCTGAATCACCCAATATGTGCCTATGAACTAGCTGATTTCAGAGAGTTAGATGTAATTCAGTAATGGTCAGGTTCACTAGGAATTACCTAAGAAAAATGAAAGGTTCACTCTCATTGTGTGTGGCCTCAGTAACTGGCTCAGTATATATTGTAGTTCTCCATATTCTACTTGAAAAAGACACTGAATTTCTCCAGAGAAGACGCTCTGTGCCACCTCTTAGCAGGTGAGGTAACAAAGAATTGGAAGTCACGATAGATTCTCTGACCGTACATGGAATCCCACATGCATAATATACAGAATCTATGAGTAAAGGTTGAAAATTGGAAATGTTTCCTCAATTATGAAGATCAAAGTATTAAAGTAACATACACAACATGCACAAATTGTAAAAGAAGAAACAGGTAAGCATCTGCCAGATGCCCTCAGTATCATGAAAGAGAATGAGAGAGGCACACCAGATCCACATCTATCCGAGTTTTACCTGATTTAGAATGCAGTTCCTTCCAGATAGTCCAAGATTGATCCCCGCAAGAGACCATAGCTGGTGCCCCATCTTTCTAACCAATCCTTCCTTTCCACTCCAAGAAAATATCTATGCTCACATCTGACGAGGCCCCTCCAGTTTTTTCAGAAACTTCTTTCAAAGTGTAAGGATTCTCTCCTTTTCAATTTGCAGTGAATGAAATCTGTGGAAACGCCTTTCAAAAATCAGTGCTCTCTCTGTAAAACAGTAATCTACTCCATCAGGCAAATATCAACAAACACACTTATTTCTAGCAGGGCACGTCTCCCATTGGGATTTAATTTTACTGGATATGTTTGTTTTTAGAATGGAGTAGCTTTCTCATGTAGCCCAAAGATTATAGGTGGCAGGGTCATCACAACATTAGAGGACTTGTGGTTTAGGAGAGGTTCCTAAAAGGGACTATCCCTTATATTGTTTTGGTAAATTTCAAACCACCAGTTTGCTTTGGAACATTTAAAGATACATTACAATCTTGTAATATGAAAACAGCACTGTGCTTTCCTCAACCCTTGCTGTCTAGTACCATTTTTCTGATTACAAGCAATCAATAGAAACACAAGCCATGCAACTTCCACTTCCCATGTATGCTGCACCAAATCTTGCGCCCTGGCAAACACTGACCTGACTTCTTTCACTATGAATTTGATGTTGTCAGACTGTTTACTAATGGAGAGCCAGCGTATGTGTCCTTGGGATGCTAGCTTCTATCTTGCCAATTTCTCATGATAATTTCTTGCGGTGGTGAGCATCAGGACTTCAGCCACCTTTATGACTATATCTTCTTTCATTTTATACATATACCACCTTCACTAATGTATTCATCAGTTGACCTGATATTGTGTTTCTACATTATTTCCTTTATCTGCAGTGCAGTTCAAAATTATGTGGAGGAGTTTCTGGGCATCCGTTTTAAGCACTAATTTTTATATATCAATGGGCACAAGATATTTCCATTCTCAACACCCTGGACAAATAACAAACTGTTTTGTACAGTAGCTATATTATTCTATTTATCCAGCAGAGTCACGTGAGCATTCAAATTCTTCCACATTGTGTTATCGATGCACATGTGATCTTTTCTCTTTGGTTGATCACAGCATTCTTGAAGGAGTAGTATATTGTCTCACTGTGCTTTCGATTTTCCCTCCCTGACTGATAAAATCTCTGATTGTCATATAAAATGCTATAGAATGTGTGGCTTCAATAATAGAAGGGTATTTCCTCCATCCAGAAGCCCACGATGAACATGCTAGGACATTGCTTTCTCTGTAGTGTCTGTCAACAGGACATTACTCAGCACGGTCTGATGCTGAGGGTGTCATGAGGAAGTAACAGCCCGAGCAGAACCACAGAAGTGACTCTATTCACAGATACACAGACTCACACTCTGTTTTGTGCCTAGCACAGGAGCTGTAATCTGTGCCCAGTAACTGCCTGGTGAATCACATATCATTATATTCATGTGTCACAGAAAGACAACTGTGACATCATCATCCCCTCTCCAGGAGGCCACAACCACTGTGGTGTCTTGGACCGTTTGCAGCCCAGAGACTTATCCAGGAAAGTCCTTCCACTTCGAGCCATGAGTGTGATGTCATTATTCTCTGTGCTCCATATAGACATCTTTCTCATACTAGAGAGGCCCTTGAGCCCAGCAAAAATGACATTCCTGGTATCACCTTGCCACTTCAAAGAGGAACAAGAACTTATATGCAGTGGGTGTGAGTACAGTCTCCAAAAAGTGCCATCAAAGAGTGTTCCCAGATGAATGTGAGCTCCAAATAGAAGAAAATCAGGTCTTCTAGTCTCTGATGGTGATTTTCAAAAAGAACCACTTATCATATCTTGCAAGTAGGGCATCAGGTTCTTGATTGCCCTCATCATTTGATGAGTGGTGTCAAGAAAGTGTTGGAACATAGAGAGTAACGAAACATTTGTATGGTGCTCTGTCAGTCCTGAAAGGAAGAATGGGCTCCATAGGTCAGATATCTGCATTCCCTGATACATGCCTATCAAACAGCTGATTTCAGAAGGTTGGATGTAATTCAGTAGACTTCAGATTCACCAGGAATTACCTGAGATAGGAAGGAAGATCCACTTTCTTTGAGAGTGGGCTTAGAAGCAAGCTCAGTATATACTGAAGTTCTCCATATTCTACTTGTCGAAGACATAGAATTTCACGATGGAAGTCACTCTTTACCACCCCTTAGCAGGTGACATAACAAATAATTGGAAGTCACGATAGATTATTTGACCGCACTGGAATCCAACATGCAAAATATACAGACTCTATTTTTTAATTTATTGGGGTGAAAATTGTCAGTGATATTACATAGATTTCAGGTATACAACTCTGTGTTACATCATCTATAAATCCCATTGTGTGTTCACAATTCAGAGACAGTCTCCTTCCATCAGCATATATTTGATCCTCCTTACCCTCATCTCCCAACTCCCACCCCTCTTACACTTTGGTAACAACCAAACTATTGTCTGTGTCTATCAGTTTTTGTTTCTCATTTTTTTTGTATAAACCAAAAACAACAAAAGAATGGGACCTATATTACACTGGCAGTATTTGTTTTTAAAACTGAGGAGGTTTCTCATGTAGCCCAAAGTGTCTCATAGGCAGGGCAGTCACTACATTAGAGGATTTGTAGTTTATGAGAGGTGTCCTACTGGGATTAACCCTTACATTGTTTTGGAAAATACACATCACCAGTTTGCCATTGGGACCTTTAAAAAGTACAATTCAGTTGTGTAATATGCCAACATCATTGTGCTTTCCTCAATTCTTGATGTCTAAAAGAATTTATCTGATTACAACCAATCAATAGAAAACCAAAACATGCAACTTTCAGTTCCCATCCACGCTGCCCTACAACTTGCACTCTGGCAAAACTGGCCTGCCTTTTTTCTCTATGAATTATACATTGTCATTCTGTTATCTGAATGGAGAGACACGTATGTGGCCTTATGGTGCTAGGTTCTTTCACTTGCCAATTTCTCAAGATACGTTCTTGCTGTGGCCAGTATCAGAAATTCTGTCACCCTTATGACTGTGTCTTGTTTCATTTATACACATACCACCTTCACTAATGCTTGTATCAGTTGACCTCATATTGTTTGTCTACATTTTTACCATTATCTACAGTGGCATGTTGAATTCTGTTTAGGAGTTTCTGTGCATCATTTAAACTCTACTGTGTATATTTCCATGGTCACATGATATTTTCATTCTCAGCATACTGGACAAATAGCAAAGTGTTTTGCATGGTAGCTATATCATTCTATGTATCCAAATGAAATATGTGAACGTCCTACTTCTTCAACATCACATTGTCAACGCACATGTGATATTTTCTCTTTGTCTGATCACAGCGTTTGGTCAGGAGTGTGATATTGTCCCCTTGTGCTTTCCATTTTCCCTCGCTGACCAACAAATTGTCCGATTTGCATAGCAACATGTTATAGACTGTGTGGCTTCAATAACAGAAGTGAATTTCTAACATTCTAGAAAGTTCAAGATGAAGGTGCCCGAAAGTTGCTTTCTCAGGAGGGTCTGTCCACAGGAAACTGCTCATCAGTGTCTGATGCTGAGAGTTGTCAGGCAGAATGAACAGCCAGAGCAGAGCCAGAGTAGTCACTATACTCACAAACTCACACTCTGTTCTTTGCCCAGCACTGAAGCTATAATCCGTGCCCAGCAGCCACCTGGCAAAACACATATCAGTATACTAATGTGTCACTAAATACTACATCATCATCCTCTCTCCAGGAGATTGCAGCCACAGAGGTGCCTTGGACCATTTACTGCCCACAGACTAATCCAGGATACTCCTTCCACTATGAGCCCTTAGTGTGACTTCACCATTCTGTGTGCTCCATAGACCCTGGTTTCTCATACTACAGAGGCCCTTTGGCCGAGCCGTAATGACTTTCCAGGAATCACCTTTCCACTTCAAAGTGGAGCAAGAACTAATATGCAGTTGTTTTGAATGCTGGCTCCAAAAAGTGCCCCATCAAAAAGTGTTCCCTGATGAATGTGAGTTCCTGATAGAAGCAGATCTCGTCTTCTAGTCTATGATGGTGATTTTCAAGAATAACCACTATCAAACCTACCAAGTTTGGGCATCAGGTTCTTGGTTATCCTCATTATTTGCTGAGTAGTGTCAAGGGAGTATTGGTACACGCAGAGGAAGGATACATATTTGTATGGTGTTCTGTCAGTTCTGACAGGCAGGATGGACTCCATGGTCTGCCCTCTGAATTCCCCAATATGTGCCTACCAACCAGGTGATTTCAGAGGTTTGGATGTAATTCAATAGCGGTCAGGTTGTCCAGGATTTACCTAGGATAGAAAGGAAGGTCCACTTTCTTTGTGTGTGGGCTCAATACCTGACTCAGAACATACAGTAGTTCTCCCTATTCTACTTGCAAAGACACTGAATTTCTCCTGGGAAGACATTCTCTGCCATCCCTTGCAGGTGATGTAACACAGAATTGGAAGTCACGATAGTTTCTCTGACCACACACAGAGTCCCAAATGCAAAATGTACAGAGTCTCTGAGTAAAAGGTTGAAAATGGGAATGTTTCCTCAATTATAAAGATAAGAGTATTAAAGAAACGGACATAACATGCCCAAAATGTAAAAGATGAAACAGAAAAGCATGTCATAGGAGGGCCTCAGTAAAAATGGAAGAGAATGGGAGAGGGACTGCAGATATGCAGCAATACGAGATTTAGCCTGATTTAGACTCTAGGTCATTCAGGATAGACTTAGGTTGAACACCAAAGAGACCACAGCCATTGCCCTGGCTCTCCGACCAGTCCTTCCTTTCCATTAAAAGGAAATATCTACATTCACAGGTGAGAAGTCCCATCAAATTTCATTTCAGCGACATCTTTGAATGTGAAATGATTCTCTCCATTTCAATTCACAGTGAACGATATCTGTGAAAACTGCTTTCCAGAATCAGTGCTTACTCTGTAAAATAACAATCTATTCCATCAGTCAAATATGTTCCACCACACTTATTTCTGGCAAGGGCACTTCTCCCATTAGGACCTAATTTTAACTGGCAATGTTTGTTTTACGAAATCAGGAGCTTACTCATGTGGCCCAAAGGGTCAAGGAGGCAGGTAAATCACAACATTAGACAACTTGTGGTTTTTGAGAGATGCCCTTCTGAAAATATCCCCTACGTTGTTTTGGTAAAATTCACACTTCCAGTTTACCATTGGTACCTTAAAAAATACAATTCAGTTTTGTAATATGCCACCAGCATTGTGCTTTCCTCAATCCTTGTTGTCTTTACCATTTTTCTGACTACAAGCAATCAATAGAAATTGAGGCTATGCAACCTTCACTTCCCATCCATGCTGCTCACACCTTGTGCCCTGGCAAACACTGATCTTCCTTCTCCCTTCCCTATGAATATGATATTGTCATTCTGTTAACACAATCAAAAGACAGTGTATGCGGCCTAGGTTGGCAACTTCTTACTCTTGCCAATTTCTCAAAAACTGTCTTGCTGTGGCCAGTATCAGGACTTCTGTCACCTTTATGAATGTATCTTGTTTCATTTTTTACCTATACAACATTAGCAAATACATTCATCAGTTGACGTGATATTCTGTCTACATTTTTACCATTATCTACAGAGTCAGTAGAATTCTGTTTAGGAGTTTCTTGGCATCAGTTTTAAACACTACTGTGTATATATTCATGGTTAGGTTACACTTTCATTCTCAACATACTGGACAAATAGCGAACTCTTTTCCACGTTAGCTATATCATTCTATGTATCCAATAGAGACATGTGAGCATTCCAGTTCTTCTTCATCGCTTGTCAATGCACATGTGATCTTTTCTCTTTGATGATCACAGCATTCTTGATGGAGTAGCATATTGTCTCATTGTGCTCTTGATTTTCTCTCCCTGAGTGACAAAGTGTCTGATTTTCATAGCAAAATGTTGTGGACTGTGTGGCTTCAATCACAGAAGTGTATTTCTCATCGTCCTGAATGTCCAATAAGACAATGCCAGAACATTTTTTCTCTGGAGGTTCTGTCTACAGGAATATGCTCAGCAAGATCTGATACTGAGGGCATCAGGATTTAAGAACAGCCCGAGGAGAACCACAAAATTTGATCTACTCACAGACTCATACTCTGTCATCTGCCCAGCACTGGAGATGTAATCTGTGCCCATCATTTGCCTGAGCAATCATATATCAGTATCCTCATGTGTCACAAAGAGACAACTGTGACATCATCATCCCATCTTCAGGAGGTGGCAGACACAAGGAACTTTGGAACATTTGCTGCCCAGGGACTTATCCAGGACAGTACTTCCACTTTGAGCCCTGAGTGTGACTCCACCATACTCCGTGCTCCATTGCACCTTTTTTCTCATACTATAGAGGCCCTTGTTCCATCCATAATGACCTGCCAAGCCTCACATTGCCACTTCAAAGAGGATCAAGAACTGACATGGAGTTAGGGTGAGTGCTGGCTCCTAAAAGTGCCCCAACAAAGAGAGCTCCCGAATGAATCTGAGTTCCACAGTTAAGCAGATTATGTCTTTTAGTCTATCATGGTGATGTTAAAAAAAACTACTTATCATACCTAGCAAGTCGGGACATCAGATTCTTGATTGTCCTCATCATTTGCTGAGTAGTATCAAGGGAGTGTTGGTACACGGAGAGGGAGGATATACATTTGTGTGGTGCTCTGTTAGTTCTGACAGGCAGGATGGGCTCCATGGGACTGCCATCTGAATTCCCAGATACATGCCTATCAACCGGCTGATTTCAGAGTGTTGCATGTAATTCAGCAGAGGTCAGGTTCACCAGGAATTAACTAACAAAGAAAGGAAGATCCACTCTCTTTGTCTTTGGGATCAGTAGCTGTCAGTATATACTGTAGTTCTCCATATTCTACTTGTCAAAGACACTGAATTTCTCCGAGGAAGACACTCTCTGCCACCCCTTAGCTGGTGATGTAACAAATAACTGAGAGTCACGATAGATTCTCTATGACACATGGAGATCCACATGCAAAATGTACAGAATCTATGCGTAAAAGGATGAAAATTGGGAATGTTTCCTCAGTAAAGGATTAGAGTATTAAAGTAAAGCTCACAACATGCATTAAATTTAACAGATGAAACATATAGGCATGCCATAGGAGGCCCTCAGTAACATGGAAGACAATGGGAGAAGTAGAGCAAATCCACAGCAATCTGAGTGTTAGGCTGATTTAAACTCCAGGTCCTTCAGGATAGCCCAAGCTTGAACCCTGCAAGAGACCACACCTGTTGCCCAATCTCTCTGACAAATCTTTCCTTTCCACTTGAAGGAAATATCTATGTTCAATGTGAGGAGGCCCATCACATTTTTTTCCAAGACTTGTTTCAATGTGTAATGATTCTCTCCCTTTCAATTCATAGTGAGTTAAATCTTTGAAAACTCCTTTGCAAAATCAGTTCTCTCTCTGTAAAGTGTAATTCACTTCATAGGGAAATATTGACGTCCACACTAAATTCTAGCAAAGACATTTCTCCCTTTGGGACCTAATTTCATTCACATTGGTTGTTTTTAGAACTGAGGAGCTTTCTCATGTAGCCCAAAGGGTCTAAGAGGCAGTTCCATCACAATATTAGAGAACTCGTGGTGTATGAGAGGTGCCCTACTGGGAATATCCCTTACATTGTTTTGGTAAAATTCACACCACCATTTTGAAATTGTATGGTTTAAAAGATAAACTCAGTTTTGTAATATGCTACCAGCATTGTGTTTTCCTCAATCCTTGCCTTCTAATACCATTTTTCTGATTAGAAGCAATCAATAGCAACCCAAGCCATACAATTTCCACTTCCCTCCATGCAGCCCCACACCTTGCACCCTGGCATACACTGACCTGTCTTCTTTCCCTATGAATTTTGACATTGTCGGTCTGTTGTTATCTTAATGGAGATAAAATGTATGTGGTCTTGGGATGCTAGCATTCCTCTATTGTCAATTTTTCAAGACCCTTTCTTGCTGTGGCCAGTATCAGGTGTTCTGTCACCTTTATGACTGTATCTTTTTTCATTTTATATATATACCACCTTCGCTAATGCATTCATTGGTTGAATTGACATTGTTTCTCTACATTTTTGCCTTTATCTATACTGCAGTTCTGAATTCTGTTCAGGAGTTTCTGGGCATCCATTTAAACACTATTGTGTATAAATTGAAGGTCACATGATATTTTCATTCCCAACATACTGGACAAATAGCGAATTGTTTTGCATGGTAGCTATATCATTCTATGTATCCACCAGAGACATGTGAGAATTCTAGGGATTGCACATCACATTGTCAATTCACATGTAGTCTTTTCTCTTTGGTTGATCACAGCATTCTTGAAGGAGTAGCATATTGTCTGCTTGTGGTTTTGATTTTCCCTCCCTGTACTGATAAAGTGTCCAATTTTCATAGCAAAATGTTATAGAATGTGGTTCTAATAACAGAAGTGTATTTCCCACCACTCTAAAAGTCCAAGATGAAGGTGCCGGAATGTTGCTTTCCCAGGAGGGTCTGTCAACGGGAAACTGCTCAGCAGGGTCTGACACTGAGGGCATCAAGACTGAGGAATAAACCAAGCCAAGCCACATAAGTCATTCTCCTCACAGATTCACACCCTGTTGTGTACCCAGCACCGGGCTTTACTCCGTGCCCAGCAGCCCCCTGCCAATCACACACAGAAAGACAACTTTGACATCAATATCCCCGCTCCAGGAGGCCGCAGTGACAGTGGTGCCTTGGACCATTTGCTGCCCACAGTCTTATCCAGGACACTCCTTACACTTTGTGCCCTGAGGATGACTTCACCATTCTCTGTGCTACATAAAGACTTCTTTCTCATGCTACAGAGGCCCTTGGGCCCAGACATGATGACTTGCCAGGAATCACCTTGCCACTTCGAAGGGGAGGAAGAACTGATACAGAGTTCCTGTGAGCGCTGGCTCTAAAAAGTGCCCCATCAAAGAGTGTTACCAGATGAATGTGGACTCCAGAAAGAAGCAGATAGGGTCTTCTAGTCTCTGACGGTGATTTTCAAAACGAACCACTAATCAAAACTAACAAGTTGGGGGCATCATATTCTCAGGTTTTCTCATCATTTGCTGAGTAGTGTCACGTGAGTGTAGGGAAATGGAGAAGGAAGGATACATATTTGTATGGTGCTCTATCAGTTCTGACAGGCAGGATGGGCTCCATGGATCTGCCATTTGAATCCCTGATGTATGCCTATCAACTGGCCGATTTTGAGCGTTGGATGTAATACAGTAGAGGTCAGGTTCACCAGGAATTACTTAGGAGAGAAAGGAAGGTCCACTTTCTCTGTCTGTGGGCTCAGTGCCTTGCTCAGTATATAAGGTAGTTCTCCTTAATCTACTTGTCAAAGACCCTGAATTTCTCCATGGAAGACACTCTCTGCCACCCCTTAGCAGGTGACATAACAAAGAATTGGAAATCACAAGAGACTTTCTAACCACACATGGAGTCCCACATGAAGGATGTACAGACTCCCTGAGACAAAGTGTGAAAATTGGGAATGTTTCCTCAATTATGATGATCAGATTATTAAAGTATCACACACAACATGCACAAAAAATAAAAAGATGAAACAGATAGGTATGCCATAAGAGACCCTCATTAACATGGAAGGGAATGGGAGAGGCACAGCAGATCCACAGCAATCCGAGGTTTAGCCTGATTTAGACTCCAGGTCCTTCAGGACAGACCAGTCTGAACCGCGCAAGAGACCACAGCTATTGCCCCGGTGCTCTGACCAATCCTTCCTTTCCACTCGAAGGAAATATCTATGCTTACCGGTGAGGAGACCCATCATGTTTTCTTTCAGAGACTTCTTATAATGGGTAATTATTCTCTCCCTTTCGATTCACAGCAAATGAAATCAGTGAAAACTCATTTCCAAAATCATTGTTCTCTCTTTAAAACTGTAATCCACCCCTTCAGGCAAATATCACCAACCACACTTTATTATAGCAAGGCCAGTTCTCCCATTGGGATGTATATTTCACCGGGATTTTTTGTTTTTAAAATGAGGAGCTTTCTCATGCAACCCGAAAGAATCTAGAAGGCAGGGCCATCACAATATTAGAGGACTTGTGGCTGATGAGAGGTGCCCTACTGGTTATAGTCTTTACATTATTTTGGTAAAATTCACAGACCTAGATTTTTATTGTAATCTTTAAAAAGTACAATTCCGTTTTGCAACATCCCAAAAGCATTGTGATTTCACAAATCCTGGCTGTCCAATACTATTTGTTTGATTACAAGCAATCAATAGAAACCCAGGTATGCAACTTTCACTTCCCATCAATGACCCCCACACCTTGCACCTGACAAACATTGACCTGCCTTCTCTCCCTATGAATTTCACATTGTCATTTTGTTATCTTAATGGAGAGACAGAGTATGTGGACTTGGGTTGCTAGCATCTTTCCTATTCCCAATTTCTCAAGACGCTTTCTTGCTGTGGCCAGTATCAGGACTTCGGTTACATTTATGACTCAATCTTGTTTCATGTTATACATATAACACCTTCTATAATGCGTTCGTCAGTTTACTTGATATTGTGTTTCTACATTTTGCCATTATCTACAGTGCAGTTCTGAATTCTGTTTAGGAGTTTTGGGGCATCCATTGTAAACACTATTGTGTATATATCAATGGTCACGTTATATTTTCATTCTCAACATCCAGAAAAATAGTGAACCACTTTTCAGTGTAGCTACATCATTCTATGTATCCAGAGAGACACGTGAGCGTTACAGTTCTTCCACATCACATTCTCAGCAAACATGTGATCTTTTCTCTTTGGTTGATCACAGCATTCTTGAAGTAATAGCATATTGTTTCATTGTGCTTTCCATTTTCCCTCCCTGACCCATAAAATGTCTGATTTTCATGGGAAAAAGTTATACATTGTGTGGTTTCAATAACAGTAGTGTATTTCTCACTGTCCTGAAAGTCCAATATGAAGGTGCCAGAACATTGTTACTCACAGGGTCTGTCAACAGGAAGCTGGTCAGCATGGTCTGACACTGAGGTCTTCAGGAGGGAGGAACAGCCCGAGCAGAGCCACAGAAGTAGCTTTCCTGGAAAATTTTGTCTGCCCAGCACTAGAGATGTAATCCATTCCCAGCAGCACCCTGGCCAATCACAAATCAGTATACTCATGTGTCACAAGTAGACAACTGTTACATCATAACCTCTTCCACAGGAGGCTGCAGTCACAGAGGTGCCTTGGACCATTTGCTGCCCACAACTTAACCAGGACAGTACTTTAACTTTCAGCCCAAAGTGTGACTTCTCCATATTTTATATCCATAAAGCCTTCTTTCTCATACTTTAGAGGCCATTTCTCCCACCCATATGACTTGCCATGAATCACCCTGAAACTTCAAAGAGGAGCAATAACTGACATGATGTTGGTGAGCGCTGCCTCCAAAAAATTCCCCATTAAAGACTACTACTAGATGAATGTGAGCTACAGATAGAAACAGATTGGGACTTCTAGTCTCTGATGGTGATTTTCAACAAGAACCACTTATCATACATAGCATGTTTGGGCATCAGGTTCTTGATTGTCCTAATCATATGTTGAGTAGTGTGAAGGGAGTGTTGGTACATGGAGAGGAAGGATACACATTTGTATGATGCCGTGTCAGTACTGACAGTGTGGTTGGGCTCCATGGGTCTGCCAACTGAAATCCCTGAAGCTTGCCTGTCCATTGGCTGATTTCAGAGTGTTGGATGTAATCCAGTAGAGGGCAGGTTCACCAATAATTACCCAAGAAAGAAAGGACGGTTCACTTTCTTTGTGTGTTGGATCAGTAGTTGGCTCAGTGTATACTGTGGTCCTCCATATTCTACTTGTCAAAGACACTGAATTTCTCCAGGGGAAGAAACTCTCTTCCACCAATTAGCAGGTGATGAAACAAAGGTTTGGAAGTTACAATAGATTCTCTGACCACACATGGAGTCCCACATACAAAATGTACAGACTCTATGTGTAAAAGTGTGAAAATTGGGATGTTTCCTCAATTATGAAGATCAGTGTCTTAAAGTAACGAACACAACATACGAAAAATGTAAAAGATGAAACCGATAGGCATGCCACAGGAGGCTCTCAGTAACATGGAATGGATTGGGAAAGGCACACAGATCCACTGTAAACAAAGTTTTAGCCTGATTTTTGTTTCAGGGCCTTCAGAATAGCCCACGTTTGAACTTGGCAAGAGACCACTACCATTGCCCGGCTTTCTGACCAATCCTTCCTTTCCACTTGAAGGAAATATCTAGGCTCACAGGTGAGGAGGCCCATCACGTTTGTTTCAGAATCTTCTTTCAATGTGTAATGATTCTGTCTCTTTCATTTCACAGTGAATGAAACCTGTGAAAACTACTTTCCAAAATCAGTGCTCTCTCTGTAAAATGGCCAGCCAATCCATCAGGAAAATATCCAGCATCTCACTTATTTCTAGTAAGGTTACTTCTCCCATTGGGACCTAAACTTCACTGGCAGTGTTTTTGGAACTGACATGTAGCACAAAGGGTCTAGGAGGCAGGGCCATCACAACATTATAGGACTTGTGGTTTAGGAGAGGTGCCCTGCTAGGAACACCCTTACATTGTTTTGGCAAAATTCACACCACCAAGTTTCCATTGGAACCTTAAAAAATACAATTCATTTTTGTAAAATGCTAACAGCATTGTGCTTTCCTCAAGCCTTTTTATCTAATATAATTTTTCTGATTAAAAGCAAAATATAGAAACACAAGCCATGCAACTTTCACTTCCTAAGCACAGTGTCCCACACCTTGCTCCCTGGCAAACCCTGACCTGTCCTTTCCCCTATGCATTGCACACTCTCAGTCTGTTATCTTAATGGAGAGATGGTATATTTGGCCTTGGTATGCTAGCTTCCCGCTCTTGCCAATTTCTCAAAAACTTTCTTGCTGTGGCCTGTAACACGAATTCTGTCACCTTTATGGCTGTGTCCTGTTTCATTTTATACATATACCACCATCACTAATTCATTCATCAGTTGACCTGGTATTGTGTTTCTACGTTTTTGCCATTATCTACATTGCAGTTCTGAATTAGGTTTAGGAGTTTCTGGGCATCCATTTAAACACTATTGTACATACATCAAAGGTCATTAAATATTTTCATTTGCAACAATCTGGACAAATAGTGAACAATTTCCCATGGTAGCTACATAATTCTATGTATCCAGCGGAGCCATGCGAGTGTTCCAGTTCTTACTCATCGCATGTCAATGCACATATGATATTTTCTCTTTCATTGATCACAGCATTCTTGAAGGAACAGCATATTATCTCATTGTGCTTTCAATTTATACTCACTGAGTGATAAAATGTACAATTTTCATAGCAAAATTATATAGACTGTTTGGCTCCAATAACAAGTGTATTTCTCACCATCCTGAAAGTCCAAGATGAAGGTGCCAGAACGTTGCTTTCTGGGGAGGTTCTGTCAGCAGGAAACTTCTCAGCAGGATCTGAAGTTGAGGGTGTCAAGAGGAAGGAACAGCCTGGCAGAATCGCCAAAGTCACTCTCCTCACTGATCCACACTCTGTTTTCTGCTCAGCACTAGAGCTGTAATCCATGCCCAGCAGACGCCTGGCCAATCACATATCAGTATTCTCATGTGTCACAAAAGGACAACTGTGACATTATTATCCACTCTCTAGCAGCCCGCAGCCACAGAGGTGCCTTGGACCATTTGCTGCCCAGAGACTTATCAGGACAGTTGTTATACTTTGAGTCCTGAACGTGACTTCAACATTCTCTGTGCTCCCTAGAACCTTCTTTCTCATACTACAGAGACCCTTGGGCCCCCCATAATGATTTACCTAGAATCATCTTGCCACTTCAAACAGGAGCAACAACTGACATGTAGTTGGTTTGAGCGCTGGCTACAAAAAATGCCCCATCAGTAAATGATAACAGAAGTTTGTGAGCTCCTGATAGATACAGATTGCATCTTCTAGACTCTCATAGTGACTTTCAACAAGAACCACTTATCATACCTAGCAAGTTTGGGCATCAGGTTATTGATTGTACTCATCATTTGCTGAGTAGTGCCAAGGGAGTGTTGGTACACGGAGAGGAGGAAGCACAATTATACAGAGCACTGTCAGTTTTGAAGGGCAGATGGGCTCTATGGGTATGGCTTCAGAAATGCCAGATAAGTGCCTGTCATCCGGCTGATTTCAGAGGTTTGGATATAACTCAGTAGAATTCAGGTTTGGCAGGAATTACCTAAGAAAGAAATGAAGGTCCACTTTCTTTGTGTGTGGGCTCAGTAGCTGTCTCAGTATATACTGTATTTCTCCATATTCTAATTGTCAAGGACACTGAATTTCTCTGGGGAAAGACACTCTGTGCCACCAATTAACAGGAGATATACCAAGAATTGGAGGTCTCTATAGATTATCTGACAACATATTGAGTCGTACTGCAAAATGTACAGACTCTATGAGTAAAAGTGTGAAAATTGGGAATGTTTCTGCAATCATGAAAATCAGAGTATTAAAGTAATGCACAACATGGGCAAAATGTAAAAGATGAAACAGATAGGCAGGCCATAGGTGTCCCTCGCTAACATGAAAGAGAATGGCAGAGGAACAGCAAATCCACAGCAATCTGAGTGTTAGCCTGATTAAACTTCAGCTCCTTCATGATAGCCCAGGCTTGATCACTGCATGAGACCACAGCCATTGCCCTGGCTCTCTGACCAATCCTTCCCTTACATTGTTTTCGTAAAATTCACATTATCAGTTTGCCATTGGAACCTTTAAGAAATGCAACTCATCACCAAATATTTTACTAACAATTGTCACCCCAATAAATTTAACTTAAAAAAAAAAAAAAAAGAAATGCAACTCAGACTGACATCATCAAAATATCGGCATGAGATGAGCCTCTCTAAATCTGGAATTTACAACTAATTGAACAAGTATAACACAAAAAAGCACTCACTGAAGAGCAGACAGGCAAGATGAAGAGGCCCATTACTGAGTTCACCTATGGTGGGCGAATCGTGTGAGTGGAGTACGCGGGATGGCAGAAGTGCAGTGACAGAGCTGCACGGGCACAGGACTCTGACCTAGGTCAGTGCTCCGAGCTCGCTGCATCCCAGAACTAGCACAGCTGCTGTAGAAAGAAGTACTCAGACTCCTATGGCTCCATGTATGGCCCACAAGGGCTGAGGGGATAGCAAATAACACGGCTAAAACAATGCTCATGGTAGAGACCTCTGAGAAAATACTGAGTGAAGAAGGCTGAAAACAGTGATTTAAGCCCTCTCTGCAGAGGAGAGAACTGAAGCCTTAGGCACTGAGACTAATCGCCCCCTCCCTACCCTCCCAGACCTTGCCGCAACCCTACCTGCCAGGTTTTGGAAGCGGAAGGGTAGCAGTATCAGACCAAAAGAATAGAATATTTGCTGTTCTGAGAACTGTGGACTGCAGACACAGATTCACAGCACAACAAGTTCCCACAAAGGGGAGGGAGCTGTGGATGCAGGACCGGCTGTGCTGGTTGTCACTACCATTGCTCTGGGCCACATCTCACAACCCAACCTTCCCCTGGGCCACCTATCTGGGCACATCTTGCAGGAGTAAACAGAACTTCTGAAACATAAGGGTTCTGAATCTGGTGCAGGAAGAGCTTTGGGAATTCAAATGCTCTCAGCATACCCACATGGACACTGTGCCCTGTGACTCAGGCGAACTATTAAAAGAGGAGAAGCCCATCTCCCAGGGAATCCACCCATTGTGTTAGCAGCTGGAATAGTGCAGAGAAAACATAACACAACCGATGAGAGAGAAAAAAGACTGCAGTAGGAGAGAAAATAAAACATTGTACCAACAAGTACTGGAAAACAAAAGAAAGACCTCTTCCTATCATCCTGTTGCAGAAGTCACTCCTGTAGATGTCTAGGAAGAGAAATAAATCAGTAATTGCCATGAATAATCAGGGCAACAAGGCACCTCAGAAAGAAAGTGAAAAATCTCCAGAAAAGGAACTTAAATATATGAAAATATGTTACATAAATGACAGAGAATTCAAGATTGCAGTTCGGAAAAAAACTAAACGAGATGCAAGAAAACTCAGAAAAGCAGTTTAATAAACTCAGAAACACAATCAAAGAACAATATGAGCATTTTAATAAAGAGATTGATATTTTAAAAATGAACCAAATAGAATTTCTGGAAATTAAGAACTCAGTAGAAGAAATTAAGACTGAAATAACCAGCTTAGGTTGTAGAGGTGACCAATTGGAGGAAAGAATCAGTGACATCGAAGATAGAAACCTGGAAATTACACAGATGGAAGAAGAAAGAGACGTGAGACTTAAAAGAATTGAAAGAACTCTACAGGAAATTTCTGACTCCATCAGAAAAAACAGTATAAGAATAATGGGCATATCAGAAGGAGAAGAAAAAGACAAGGGAACAGAGAATATATTCAAACAAATTGTTGATGAGAACTTCCCAAATTTTGGCTAGAAATGGATCCTCGAATCCCAGAAGCAAATAGAACACCTAATTACCTCAATGCCAACAGGCTTTCTCCAAGGCAAATTGTATTGAAGCTGTCTAAAATCAATGACAAACACAGTATCCTCAAGGCAGCCAGGGAAAAAAAGACGGTACCCTACAAAGGAAAGCCCATTAGATTATCATCAGATTTTTCAGCAGAAAGTCTACAAGCAAGGAGGGAATGGAACCAAATATTCAAACTATTGAAAGAGAGAAATCATGAGCCAAGAATAATATATCCAGCAAAGATATCCTTTAGGTATGAAGGAGGAATAAAAACCTTTCCAGACATACGGAAGCTGAGAGAATTTTCTAATACAGGACTTGCATTAAAAGAAATACTAAAGAAGGCTATTCAATCACCATCAATAGGGACAATCTGTGGCAACCAAAACATAAAAAAATGTGGGAGAGTAAAGGCCGGAACCGGAATATGGGAATGGTGAAAGTGAGCTTGATGAAGAAAATGGAATACTCTAGAAAATATCAAACTTTCTTTTACATAAACTTAAGGGTAACAACACACACAAAAAAAATCTGGAGCTGAAATATATACTGTAATAAAAGAAGAAACAGAGAGAAGCAACATAGAATACAATGACACAGAAAAAATATACAACAACAAAAAGGTAAAGAAACAATGGCGACACAGCCTTACAGGAAAACTGAAGATAGAATGACAGGAAATCCTGATATATCAATGATAACCCCAAATGTAAATGGACTGAACACACCAATAAAAAGTCACAGAGCAGCAAATTGTATCAAAAACCGAAACCCAACCATATACTGTCTCCAAAAGACACATCTCAACTTCAAGGACAAGTATAGATTCAAAGTGAAGGGGTGGAAATTGACACTCCAAGCAAATGGTATCCAGAGAAAATCAGGTGTACCCATATGGATATCAGATGAAACAGACTTCAGGGTGAAAAAGATAATAAGAAACAAAGATGGAAGTTTCATAATGGTAAAGGGGATTATACAACAAGAAGACATAACAGTCATCAATATTTATGCCCCCAATCAGGGAGCACCAAAAAATACAAGCAACTACTCACAGAACTAAAGGGAGAAATTGACCAAAACACAATTATACTAGGGGACTTAAATAAATCAGTGACAGCTATGGATAAATCATCCAAAGAGAAAATAAATAATGAAATAGCAGCCCTAAATGACACATAAGATGAAATGGACATAATTGGCATTTATAGAGTACTTCATTCTAAAACATCAAACTACACATTCTTTTCTAGTGTACAAGGAACATTCTCAAGGATATACCACATATTGGGACATAAAATTAGCCTCTCAAATTTAAGAAGATTGAAATCATACAAAGCATATTCTCTGATCACAAGCTTTGAAATTGGATATCAACTGCAAAAAGGAAGTGGGAAAAAACATAAATACATGGACATTAAACAACATAATTTTAAAGAACGACTGGGTCAAAGAAGCAGTTAGAGGAGTGATCAAAAGATACATAGAAACAAATGACAATGCAAATATATCCTACCAAAATTTTTGGGATGAAGCGAAATCAGTTTTAAGAGGGAAATTTATATCATTACATGCCTATCTCAAGAAATAAGAAAATCCCAAATAAATAACCTCATGTTACAACTGAAACAACTAGAAAAAGAAGAACAAGTGAAACCCAACGTCAGGAGAAGAAAGGAAATAACAAAAATCAGAGCAGAACAAAATGACATAGGGAACAAAAACACAACAGAAAAAATTAACGTTACAAAGAGCTGTTTTTTTGAAAAGATGACCAAAATTCACAAACCCTTGGTTAGACTCACTAATTAACAAAATCAGAAATGAAAAAGGGGAAGTTATCACAAACACCACAGAAATACAAAGCTTCCTCCAAGAATGCTATGAAGGAGTATATGCTACCATATTCAATAACCTAGAAGAAATGGACAAGTTCTTAGAAACATATAGCCTTCCAAGGCTGAACGATGAAGAACTGGAAAATCTAAACTGTCCAATCAACAGTAACAAAATTGAATTAGGCTTCCAAAACCTTTCCAAAGTAAAAGTCCGGGACCAAATGCCTTCACTAATGAATTCTACCAAACCTTCAAAGAGGATCTAATACCAATCCTGCTCAAACTCTTCCAAAAAATTGAAGAAGAGACGGTACTCCCTAACTCATTTTATGAGGCCAACATAACCCTAATACCAAAACCTGGTAAGGACAGCACAAAAAAAGAAAACTACAGACCAATATCTCTGATGAATACAGATGCAAAAATCCTAAATAAAATTCTACTAAATTGAATACAACAATGCATTAAAAAGATTATACATCACGACCAAGTGGGGTTCATCCCTGGGGCACAAGGATGGTTCTACATACGCAAATCCATCAATGTCATACATCACATAAAATAAAGGACAAAAATCATATGATTATATCAATTGATGCCGAAAAAGCATTCAACATAGTGTTGGAAGTCCTTGCCAGAGCAATCAGGCAAGAGAAAGAAATAAACGGCATCCAAATTGGGAATGAAGAAGTTAAATTATCACTCTTTGCAGATGACATGATGCTATATATAGAAATGCCTAAAGACTCCACCAAAAAGCTGTTAGAAATAATCAACAGAAACTCATAGACACAGACAATAGTTTAGTTGTTGCCAGAGGGTAAGGGGGGCGGGGGGTGGGGGGTGGGAGATGAGGGTAAGGGGGATTGAATGTATGGTGATGGAAGAAGTGCTGGCTCTGGGTGATGGACACACGGTGGGATTTGTGGATGATGTGGTGCAGAATTGTACACCTGGGGTCTGAGTGATTTTACTAACAATTGTCACCCCAATAAATTTAATTTAAAAAAAAAAGAAATAATCAACAGATTCAGTAATGTTGCTGGCTACAAAATAAATCTACAAAACTCTATTGCCTCCCTATATACTAATAATGAAATCTCTGAAAAAGAAATGCAAAAACAATTCCTTTTGCAATTGCAGCAAAAAAGTAAAATACCTAGGAATAAACTTAACTGAAGATGTGTAGGACCTATATGCTGAAAACTGTAAGAAATTTTTGAAAGAAATAGAAGAAGACACAAAGAAATGGAAAGACATTCCATGCTCATGGATTGGAAGAATCAACATAGTTAAAATGGCCATATTACCCAAAGCAATATACAGATTCAATGCAATCCCCATCAAAATCCCAATGGCATATTTTAAAGAAATAGAACAAAAAATCGTTGGATTTGTTTGGAACCACCAAAGATCCCAAATAGCCAAATAAATCTTAAGAAAAAAGAACAATAATGGAGGTATCACACTTCCTGATTTTAGCTTGTACTATAGGGCTACAATAATCAAACTGCATGGTATTGGCAGAAAAGCAGACACATAGACCAATGGAATAGTATGGAGAACCCCAAAATAAAACCACATAAATATGGATAGATAATTTTTGACAAAGAAGCTAAAAACATTCAATGGAGCAAAGACAGTCTCTTCAATAAATGGTGCTGGGAGAATTGGGTAGCCATGTGCAAAAGAATGAAACTGGACTGCTATTTGTCACCATGTACCAAAATTAATTCAAAGTGGATCAAAGTCTTAAGCATAAGACCTGACACAATAAACTGCATAGAAGAAAACATAGGTACTAAACTTATGGACCTTGGGTTCAAAGAGCATTTTATGAACTTGACTCCAAAGGCAATGGAAGTAAAAGCTAAAATAAACGAATGGGGCTATATGAAACTTAAAAGCTTCTGCACAGCAAAAGAAACCATCGACAAAATAAAGAGGCCACCAACTGAATGGGAGAAGATTTTTGCAAACAGTGCCTCCGATAAGGGGCTAGTATCCAGAATATACAAGGAACTCATGCAACTCAGCAACAAAAAGCAAACAACCCAATTGAAAAATGGGCAGAGGACTTGAAGAGACATTTCTCCAAAGAGGACATACAAATGGCAAATAGACATATGAAAAAATGGTCAACATCACTAATCATCAGAGAAATGCAAATCAAAACCACAATGAGATATCACCTCACCCCAGTCAGAGTGGCTATCATCAACAAGACAAATAGCAACAAATGTTGGAGAAGCTGTGGAGAAAAAGGAACCCTCGTACACTGTTGGTGGGAATGAAGACTGGTGCAGCTGTTATGGAAGGCAGTGTGGAGGTTCCTCAAAAAATTAGGAATAGAATTGCCATATGACCCAGCAATACCTCTCTGGGTATCTACCCAAAAAATCTGAAAACATTTAGAGATAAAGACACGTGTGCTCCAATGTTCATTGAAGCTTTGTTTACGGTGGCCAAGACATGTAAACAACCAAAATGTCCTTCGATAGATGAATGGATAAAGAAGTTGTGGTATATATACACAATGGAATACTATTCAGCAGTAAGATCACAGGGTTCTTGAAGGAGTAGCATACGGTCTCATTGTGCTTTCGATATTCCCTGCCTGACAGATAATGTGTCCGATTTTTATCACAAAACTTTATACACTGTGTGGGTTCAATAAGATAAGTGTGTTTCTCAGCCTCCTGAAAGACCAAAATGAAGGTGCTAGAATTTTGCTTTCTCGGGAGGGTCTATAAACAGGAAACTGCTCAGCAGGGTCTGATACTGAGGGTGTCAGGAGGAAGGAATAGCCTGTGTAGAGCCACAGAAGTTTCTCTCCTCATAGACTCAAACACTGTTGTCTTCCCAGCACTGGAGCTGTAATCCGTGACAGCAGCCACTGGGCCAATCACATAACAGTGTCCTCATGTGCCAGAAAAAACAACTGTGACATCATCATCCTCTCTCCCGGAAGCTGCAAACACAGAGGTGCCTTGGACCATTTGAGCCCAGAGAGTTATCCAGGATAGACCTTCCGCTTTCACCCTTGAATGTGAACTAACCATTCTCTGTGATCTATAGAGGCTCCTTTCTCATTCTGCAGAGGCCTTTGGGCAAAACCATGATGACTTGCCTGGAATCATCTTGCCACTTTAAAGATGAGCAAGAACTGACACGCAGTTGATGTGAACACTGGCTCCAAAAACTGCCCTAATAAAGAGTGTTAGCATATGAATGTGAGCTCCAGATAGAAGCAGCTCAGGTCTTCAAGTCTCTGCTGCTGATTTTCAATAAGAACCACTTATCGTACCTAGCAAGTCCGTTCAACAGATTCTTGATTGTCCTCGTCATTTGCTTAGTAGTGCCACGGGAGTGTTGGTATACAGAGAGGAATGATACACATTTGTATGTTGCTCTGTCAAGTCTGAAAGGCAAGATGGGCTCCATGGCTCTGCCCTCTGAATTTCCAGATGCATGCCTATCAACCAGCTAATTTCAGAATGTTGCAAGTAATTCAGTAGATGTCAGGTTCACCAGGAATTACCTAAGAAAGAAAGTAAGGGCCACTCTCTTTGTGTGTTGTCTCAGTAACTGGCTCAGTATATACTGTAGTTTTCCATATTCTACTTGTCACAGACACTGAATTTATCTGGGGAAGACACTCTCTGCCACCCCTTAGCAGGTGATGTAAGAAAAATTGGAAGTCACGATAGATTCTCTGACACACAGGGGGCCCCATCAGCAAAAGATACATACTCTGTGAGTAAAAGTGTGAAAGTTGGGAATCTTTCCTCAGTTTAGAAGAACAGTGCATTAAAGTAATACAGACAACAGCACAAAATGTAAAAGATCAAACAGATAGGCATACTGCACGAGGCCCTCATTAACATGGAAGAGAATGTGAGAGGCAGAGAAAATCAAAGCAACCCAAGTATTAGCCTGATTTATACTCCAGGTCCTTCAGGATAGCCCAGGCTTGAACCCAGCAAGAGATCACAGCTGTTGCCCTGGCTCTCTGACAAATCCTTCCTTTCCAATAAAAGGAAACATCTATGCTCACAGGTGAAGAGGCCCATCATATTTTGTTTCAGAGACTTCTTTCAATGTCTAGTGATTTGATCCCTTTCAATTGAAAGTAAATTCAACCTGTGAAAACTCCTTTCCAAAATCAGTCTGTCTCTGTAAAATGTTAATCTGTTCCTACAAGCAAATATCCACAGGGACACTTATTTCCAACAAAGGCACTTCACACATTGGGACCTAAATTTCACTGGCAGTGTTTGTTTTTAGAACTGAGGAACTTTCTCATGTAGCCCAAGGGTCTGGGAGGCAGGGCCATCACAACATGACAGGACGTGTGGTTAAGGAGAGGGGCAGTACTGGGAATGTCCCTTACATTCTTTTGGTAAAGAAAACACCTCCGGTTTGCCATTGGAACCTTTAAAAAATATGATTCAGTTTTGTAATAGCCTACAGCATTGTGCTTTCCTCAACCCTTGTTGTCTAATACCATTTTTCTGATTACAAGCAATCAATAGAAAACCATGCCATGCAACTTTCATTTCCCATCCATGCTTTCCCACACTTTGCGCCCTGTGCATCACTGATCTGTCATCTTTCCCTATGAATTTGAAATTTTCATTCTGTTATCTTATTCAAGAGTGGGCATATATGGCATTGGGATGCTAGCTTCTTTCTCTTGTGAATTTTCCAGATACTTTCTTGCTGTTGCCAGCATCAGGACTGCTGTCAGCTTCATGACTGAATCTTGTTTCATCATGTACCTACACGATCTTCGCTAATTTATTCATCACTTGATCTGATACTGCATTTCTGCATTTCTGCCTTTCTCTACAGTGCAGTTCGGAATTCTGTTTAGGATTTTTTTGGTATATGTTTTAAACACAATTGTGTATATACCAATGGACATGTGATATCTTCATTCTTAACAACCTGGATAAATAGCAAAGTTTTTCCATGGTAGCTATATAATTCTATGTGTCAGCAGAGACATGTGAGCATTCCAGTTCTTCCACATCACATTGTCAACACATTGTGATCTTTTCTCCTTGGTTGATGACAGCATTCTTGAAGAAGTATCATATTGTCTCAGTGTGCTTTTCATTTTCCCGCCATGACCAATAAACTGTTCGATTTTCATAGCAAAATATTATAGCTTGTGTGGTTTCAATAACAGAAGTGTATTTCTCACTGCCTTGAAAGTCCAAGTTGAAGGTGCCAGAATGTAGCTTTCTCAGGAGGGTTTGTCAACAGGAAACTTATGAGCAGGGTCTGATACTGAGGGAATCCGTAGGAAGAAAAAAAAAAGAGCACACTTACAGAATTTTCTTTCCTAACAGACTCACATTTTGTTGTCTGCCCAGCACAGGAGCTATGGCCAATTACATATCAGTATCCTCATGTGTCACAAAAAGACAACTGTGTCATCATCATCCCTTTTCCAGGAGGCTGCAGCCACAGATGTGCCATGGACCATTTGAGCCCAGATAGTTATCCAGGACTGTCCTTCCACTTTGTGCCTTGAGTGTCAATTCACATTATCTGTGCTTTGTAGAGCCATAATTCTCATACTGCAGAGACCCTTTGGCCCAGCCCAGAAGAATTGCCTGGGATCACCTTGCCACTTCAAAGATGAGAATAACTGACATGCAGTTGGTGTTAGCATTAGCTCCAAAAAGTGTCCCATTAAAGAGTGTTCCCTGATGAATGTGAGCTACAGATAGGAGCAGATCAGCTATTCTAGTCTCTGATGGTGATTTTCAAAAAGAACCACTAGTCATACCTAGAAAGTTGAGGCATCAGGTTCTTCATTGTCCTCATATTTGCTGAGTAGTTTCAAGGGAGTGTTGATACACGGAGAAGAAAGATTCACATTTGTCTGGTGCTCTGTCAGTTGTGACAGGTGGGATTGGCTCCATGGGTTGCCATCTGAAATCCCTAAAGCATGCCTATAAAATGGTTGCTTTCAGAGGTGTGTTTGTAATTCAGCAGATATCAGTTTGCCAGAAATTACCTAAGGAAGAAAGGAAGGTCCACTTTCTTTGTTTGTGGTCTCAGCAGTTGGCTCAGTATATGCTGTAGTTCTGCATATTCTACTTGTCAGACACTGAATTTCCCTTTCAATTCACAGTGAATGAAATCTGTGACAACTCCTTTCTAAAATCATAACTCTCTCTGTAAAACGGCTATGTACTCCATCAGGAAAATATCCACCACCGGACTTATTTCTACCAAGGGCACTTCTCCCATTGGGACCTAAATTTCACTATCAGTGTTTATTTTTAGAACTAAGGAGCATTGTATTGAAGTCCAAAGTGCCTAGGAGCCATGGACATCACAACATTAGAAGAATTGTCATTTAGGAGAGGTCCATGCTGAGAATATTCCTTACATAGTTTTGGAAACTTCACTCCACCAGTTTGCATTAGAGCCTTTAAATAATACAATTCAGTTTGTAATATGTCAACAGCATTATGCTTACCTTAGTCCTTACTGTCTAATACCAATTTTCTGACTACAAGCAATCAATAGATACCCTAGCCATGCAACTTTCTCTTCCCATCCATGCTGCCCCAAACCTTGAGCTCTGGGAAACACGGACCTGCCTTTTTTCCCTATGAATTTGACGCTGCTGTTCTGTTATCTTAATGGAGTTGCAGCGTGTATCACCTTGGGACGCTAGCATTTTCTCTTGCTAATTTCTCAATGTGCTTTCTTGCAGTGGCCTGCATCAGGACTTCTGTCACCTTCATGACTGTACCTTGTTTCATTTTGTACATATACCTCTGTCACTAATACATTCATCAGTTGACCTTATATTGTGTTTCTATATTTTTTCCATTAACTACAGTGGAGTTCTGATTTCTGTTTAGGAGTTTCTGGGCATCCATTTTAAACACTATTTTATATATAGCAATGGTCACATGATGTTTACATTCTCAACATCCTGGACAAATAACGAACTGATTTTTATAGTAGCTATATCATTCTGTGTATCCAGGAGTGACATGTCAGAGTTCCAGGTCTTCCATATTACATTGTCAATGCACAAGTGATCTTTTCTCTTCGATTGATCACAACATTCTTGAAGGAGTAAGATATTGTTACATGTGCTATCAATTTTCCATCTCTGACTGATAAAGTGTCCAAAATTCATAGCAAAATGTTATAGACTGTGTGGCTTCAATAAAAGAAGTGTGTTTCTCACCATCCTGAAAGTCCTAGATGAAGGTGCAAGAACATTGATTTTTCAGGAGGGTCTGTCAACAGGAAACTGCTCAGCAGGTTCTCAGGCTGAGGGCTTCAGGAGGAAGGAACAGCCCGAGCAGAGCCACAGAAGTCGCTCTCCTCACAGACACACACCCTGTTGCCTCCCCAGCACTGGAGCTGAGATCCATGTCCAGCAGCTGCCAGACCAATCACAGATCAGTATCCTCATGGGTCACAAATAGACAACTGTGACATCATCATCCCCTCTCTAGGAGTCTGCAGCCACAGAGGTGCCTTGAAACTTTTTCCTGCCCAGAGATGTATACAGGACAGTCCTTCCATTTTGAGCCCTGTTTATGACTTCACCATTCTCTGTACTACATAGAGACATGTTTCTCATACTACAGAATTCTTTGGACCCAGACATAATTACTTCCCAGGAATCACCTTGCCACTTCAAAGAGGAGCAAGAACTGTCACGTAGTTGGTATGAGTGCTGGCTCCAAAAAATGCCCCATGAAAGAGTGTTTCTGGATGAATGTGAGCACCAGATAGAAGCAGTTCAGGCCTCCTGGAATCTGATCATGATTCTCAACAAGAATCATGACAACAAGAATCATGCAAGTTGGGGAATCAGGTTCTTGACTCACCTCATCATTTGCTGAGTAGTATCGAAAGACTGTTGGTACATGGAGAAGAAGGATACAGATTGGTGTGGTGCTCTGTCAGTTCTGACAGTCAGGATTGGCTCCATGCGTCTGTCATGTGAATTACCAGATGTGTGCCTATCCAACAGCTGATTTCAGAACGTTGGATGTAATTCAGTAGATGTCAGTTTCACAAGGAATTATGTAAGAAAGAAAGGGAGGTCTACTTGCTTTGTGTTTGGGACCAGGAACTGTCTCTGCATATACTGTAGTTCTCCATATTCTCCTTGTCAAGGACACTGAATTCCTCCTGGGAAGACATTCTCAGTGAACCCTTAGTAGGTGACTTAACAAAGAATTGGATGTCATGATAGATTCTCTGACCAAACATGGAGTCCCTCAGGTAAAAGGTACAGACTCTATGAGCATAAGGGTAAAAATTGGGTTGTTTCCTCAATCTGAAGATCAGAGTACTAAAGTAACACATACAACATGTGAAAAATTTAAAAGATGACACAGATAAACATGCAGTAGTATGTCCTCAGTAAAACGGGAGAGAATGGGAAAGGCAGAGCAGATTCACAGCAATCCAAGTTTCAGCCTGATATAGACTCCAGGTCCTTCAGGATAGCCCAGGTTTGAACCCTGAAGGGACCACAGCCATTACTACACTTATCTGACCAATCCTTCCATTCCGCTCATTGGAAACATCTATGCTGATAGGTGAGGAGGAACTTCACGTTTTGTTTCAGATACTTCTTTCAATGGGTAATGATTCTCAACATTTCAAATCACAGTGAATGAAATCAATGAAAACTCCTTTCCAAAATCAGTGTTCTCTCTGTAAAATGGTAATCTAAACCATTAGGCAAATATCCGCAATACACTTATTTCTTGCTAGGGCTGTTCTCCCATTGGAATTTAAATTTCACTGGCAGTGTTTGTTTCTAGAAATGAGGAGCTTTCTCATGTAGCCCAAAGGTTCTAGTAGGCAGACCAATCGCAACATTAGAGGACTTGTGGTTTAGGAAGTTGGCCTACTGGAATATCCCTTACATTGTTTTGGTAAAATTCACACCTGCAGTTTGCCATTGGAACCTTAAAAAAATACAATTCAGTTTAGTCATATGACAACCGCATTGTGCTTTCCTGAGTCCTTGCTGTTTAATAGAATTTTTATATTACAAGACATCAATAGAAACACAAGCCATACAACTTTCACTTCCCTTTCACATGATGGACCACACCTTGCACCCTGGCAAACACTGTCCTGCCTTCTTTCCCTATGAATTTGACACTGTCATTCTGTTATCTTAATGGAGAGACAGAATATGTGTCCTTGGATGCTAGTTCTTTTCTCTGCCAATTTCTCAAGATATTCTCTGGTGGCGGCCCATTTCAGGACATCTGTCACCTTGATGACTGTACCTTGTTTCATTGTATACATATACCACCTTCACTAATGCTTTCACCTGATACTGTATTTCTACATTTTTGCTATTAACTAGAGTGTGGTTCTGAATTATGTTTAGGAGTTTCTGGGCATCTATCAGGTATATATCAATGATCAGGTGATATTTTCATTCTCAACATACTGGACAAATAGAAAACTGTATTCCACGATAGCTATATCATTCTATGTATCCAGCAGAGACAATTGAGTGTTCCAGTTCTTCCACATCGCATTGTCAACACACATATGATCTTTTCTATTTGATTGATAACAGCATTCTTGAAACAGTAGTATATTGTATCATTGTGTTTTCAGTTTTCCCTACCGGACCAATACAGTTTCCAATTTTCATAGCAATATGTTATAGACTGTGTGGCTTTAATAACAGAAGTGTATTTCTCACCATCCTGAAAGTCCAACATGAAGGTGCCAGAACATTGCTTTCTCAGGAGGGTGTGTCCACAGAAAACTGCAAAGCAAGGTCTGATGCTGAGGGCTTCAGAAGAAAGGAACATCTTGAGCAGAGCCACAGAATTTGGTCTCTTCACAGACACACCCTCTCTTGTCTGCCGTGCAGTGGAGCCTTAATCCATGTCCAGAAACCACCTGGCCAATCACATATCAGTGTCCTCATGTATCACAGAAAGACAACTGTGATATCATCATCCCCTTTCCAGAAGGCCACAGCCACTGAAGTGCCTTCAAAGTGGGAAGACTGTCTTGTATAAGTCTATGGACAGCAAATGGTCCAAGGCACCTCTGTGGCTGCAGCCCTTTGGAGAGGGGATAATGACGTCACAATTGTCTTTTTGTGACACATAGTATACTGATATGAGATACTCCAGGTGTCTGCTGAGGATGGAGTAAATTTCCAGTCCAGGGCACACAACAGAGTGTGAGTCTGTGAAGAGAGCACATTCTGTGTCTCTTCTCAGGATGTTCCTTCCTACTGATTACTCAGTGTCAGACCCTGCTGAGCAGTGTCCTTTTGACAGACCCTCCTGATAAAAATGTTCTGGCACCTTCATCTTAGATTTTCAGGATGGTGAGAAATACACTTCTGTTATTGAAGCCACATAGTATATTACAATTGCAATGAAAACCAAACACTCTGTCAGTAGGGAGAGTAAATCAAAAGCACAATGAGACAATATGCTACTCCTTCAAGCATGCTGTGATCAACCAAAGAGAACAGATCACATGTTCATTGACAATGTGATGTGGAAGTACTGGAATGCTCACATGCCTCAGGTGGATACATAGAAAAATATAGCTACCATGCAAAACATTTATCTATTTGTCCAGGATGCTGAGAATGAAAATATCACGTGCCCATTGATATATACACAATAGTGTTTAAAACGTATGCCCAGAAACTCCAAAGAGATTTCAGAACTGAAATGTAGACAATGGCAAAAATGTAGAGGCACAATATCAGGTCAACTGATTAATGTAATAGTGAAGGTGATATATGTATAAAATGAAACAAGATACAGTCATAAAGGTGACATAAGTCCTGATATTGGCAACAGCAAGAAAATATCTTGAGAAACTGGCTAGAGAAAGACAATAGCATTCCAAGGACAAATATGCTGTCTCTCCATTAAGATAACAGAACAACAGTGTCAAATTCATAGGGAAAAAGGCAGGTCAATGTTAGCCAGGGCACATGTGTGGGGCAGCATGGATGGGAAGTGGAAGTGGCATCTCTTAGGTTTCGGTTGAGTGCTTGTAACCAGAATCATCGTATTAGACAGTAAGGATTGTGGAAAGGACAATGTTGGTGGCATATTGCAAAACTGAATTGTATTTTTTAAAGGTTCCAATGGCAAACTGGTGGTATGAATTTTACCAAAACAATGTAAGGGATATTCACTGTAGGGCATTTCTCATAAACTACAAGTCCTTTAACGTTGTGAAGGCCCTAACTCTTAGACACTTAGTGCTACAAGAGAAAGCTCAACAGTTCTAAAAACAAGCACTGCCAGTAAAATTTAGGTCCCAGTGGGAGAGGTGCCCTTGCTAGAAACAAGTGTGTTGGTGTATGTTTGCCTGTTGGAGTAGATTACTGTTTTCCAGAGAGAGGACTGATTTTTGAAAGGAGTATTTCCAGATTTCATTCACTGTGAATTGAAAGGAAAGAATCATTACACATTGAAAAAAATCTCTGAAACAAATATGATGGGCCTTCTCACCTGTGAGCATAGATATTTCCTTTGAGTGGAACAGAAGGATTGGTTGGAGAGCCTGGGCAAAGGCTGTGGTCTCTTGCCGGTTTCAAGCCTGTGCTATCCTGAAGGACCTGGAGTCTAACTAAAGCTAAAACACGGATGCTGCGGATTTGCTGTGGCTCTCCCATTCTCTTCCATGTTACTGAGGGCCTCCTATGGCATGTCTATCTGTTTCATCTTTTACATTTTGCCCATGTTGTGCATTACTTTAATACTCTGATTTTCATAATTGAGGAAACATTCCCAATTTAAACCGCTTCCTCATAGTGTCTTTACATTTTGGACGGGGGGCTCCATGTGCGGTCAAAGCATCTATCGTGACTTCCAATTCTTTGCTAGGTCACATGCTAAACGTTGGCAGAGAGGGTGTTTCTCAGACAAATTCAGTATCTTTCGCAATAGAATATGAGAAACTACAGTATATACTGAGCCAGCTACTGAGCCAACATCCAAAGAAAGTGGACCTTCCTTTATCCGTAGGTAATTCCTGGTGAACCGGTCCTCTACTGAATTATATCTTACCCTCTGAAATCATCCGGTTTATAAGCATGCTTCGGAGAATTCAGATGGCATACCCATGAGCCTATACTGCATGTCAGAATTGACAGACCAAATTAAATGTGTATCCTTCCTATCTCTGTACCAACACACCCCTGAAACTACTCAGCAAATGAAAAGGACAATCAAGAACATGGTCTATGATAAATGGTTCTTGTTGAAAATCACCTTCAGAGACTAGACGACCCGATCTGCTTCTATCTGGAGCTCATATTCATTAGATAACCCTCTTTGATGGGGCACTTTTTGGAGCCAGCACTCACACCAAATGCATGTCTGTTCTTGCTCCGCTTTGAAGTGGCAAGGTGATAGCAGACAAGTCATTAGGGCTGGACCCAAGGGCCTCTGTGTTGTAAGAAAGAAGTATGTATAAATCACATAGAGAGTTGAAGTCACACACAGGGCTCAAAGTAGTAGTGCTCTCCTGGATGAGTCTCTGGGCAGCAAGTTTTCAAAGGCTCCACTATGGTGGCTTCCTCCTGGAGAGGGGATGATGATGTCACAGGTGTCTTTTTGTGACACATGAAGATACTGATAAATAGTTGGTTAGGCTTCTGCTAGGAACACATTACACCTCCAGTGATAGAGTGTGAGTCGGTGAGAAGAACGACTTCTGTGTCTCTAGTTAAGCAGTTCCTTCCTCCAGACGCCATCATCATCAGACCCTGCTGTGCAGTTTCCTGCTGACAGACCCTCATGAGAAAACAACGTTCTGGCACCTTCATCTTGGACTTTCAGGACGGTGAGAAATACAATTCTGTTATTGAAGCCACACAGTCTATAATAATTTGCTTGATAATCGGTTACTTTTTTGGTCATGGAGGGAAAATCGAAAGCGCAATGAGAAAATATGTTACTCCTGCAAAATGGCTGTAATCAACCAAAGAGAAAAGACACATGTGCATTGACAATGTGATGTCGAAGAACTGGAATGCTCACAAGTCCTGGTAGACACATAGAATGATATAGCTACTCTGGAAAACAGTTCGCTATTTGTCCAGTATGTTCAGAATGAAAATATCTTGTACCATTGAAATATGCTAAATAGTGTTTAAAATAGATGCCCAGAAACTCCTAAACAGAATTCAGAACTGTACTGTAGATAATTGCAAAAATGTAGAAACACAATATCAGATCAACCGATGAATGCATTAGCCAAGGTGGTATATGTATAAAATAAAACAAGATACAGTCACAAATGTGACAGAAGTTCTCATTCTGGCCACAGCACGAAAGTATCTAGAGAAATTCACAACAGAGGGAACCTAGCATCCCAAGGCCACATACGCTGTCTCTCCATTAAAATAACCAACCGACAATTCAAATTCATAAAGAAAGAAGGACTGACAGTGTTTGCCATGGCGTAAGGTGTGGGCCAGCGTGGATGGGAAGTGAAAGTTGCATGGGTTGGGTTTTTATGATTGTTTGTAATTAGAAAAGAAAGCATTGAGGAAAAGCACAATGCTGGTGTATTAGATAGCAAGGATTGAGGAAAGCACAATTCTGGTGGCATATTTCAAAACAGAATTGCATTTTTAAAGTTCAATGGCAAACACGTGGTGTGAATTTACCAAAACAATGTAAGTGATATTCCCAATAGGGCACCTCTCCTAAGTCACAAGTCCTCTAATGTTGTGATGGCCCTGCCTGTTAGACCCTTTGGGTTACATGAGAAAACTCCTCAGTTCTAAAAACAAACACTGCAGTGAACCTTCCATTCCAATGGGAGAAGTGTCCTAGCTAGAAATAAGTGTAGTGGTGGATATTTGCCTGATGGAATACATTACTGTTTTACAGAGAGAGCACTGATATTGGAAAGGATTTTCACAGTTGTCATTCACTGCAAATTGAAAGGTAGAGAGAATCATTACACTTTGAAAGAAGTCTCTGAAACAAAACGTGATGGCCCTCCTCACTTGTGAACATAGATATTTCCTTTGAGTGGAAAGGAAGGAGTGGTCATAGAGCTGGGGCACCAGCTGTGATCTCTTGTGGGGTCAAACCTGGGATATCCAGATGGACCTAGAGTCTAAATCAGACTTAAACTCGGATTGGTGCGGATCGGCTGTGCCTCCACCATTCTCTTCCATGTTAGTAAGGGCCTCCTAAGGCATGCCTATCAGTTTCAAATTTACATTTTGCTCATGTAATGTGCCTTTCTTTAATACTCTGACGTTCATAATTGAGGAAACATTCCGAAATAACACACTTTTACTCACAGTGTCTTTACATTTTGCATATGGGAGTACATGTGTGGTGAGAGACTCTATCGTGACTTCCAATTCTTTGTTATGTCATTGCTAAGGGGTGGCAGAGAATCTTACATAACCAGATAAGAATGGCAGAGAGGGTCTTCCCGGGGGAAATTCAGTGTCTTTGACAAGTAAAATATGGATAATTACAGTATATAGTGAGCCAGATACTGAGCCCATACACAAAGAAAGTGGACCTTTTTTTTCTTTCTTAGCTAATTCCTTGTGAACCTGAACTCTACTGAATTGAATCCAACCCTTGGAAATCAGCCGCTTATAGGCAAACATCTGGGAATTCAGATGGCAGACCCATGGAGCCTATCCTGCCTATCAGAACTGACAGAGCAACATACAAATATGTATCCTTCCTCTACATGTGCCTACACTCCCAGGACACTCCTCAGAAAATGATGAGCACCATCAAGAACCTGATGTCCCAACATGGTAGGTATGATAACTGGCTCTTGTTGAAAATCACCACCAGAGACTAAAAGACCAAGTCTACTTCTATCTGGAGCTCATATTCTTCCAGGAACACTCTTCGATGGGGCACTTTTTGGAGCCAGCACTCACACTGAATGCATGTCAGTTCTTGCTCCTCTTTAAAGTGGCAAGGTGATTCCTGGCAAGTCAATATTGCTGGACACAAGGACCGCTGTAGTATGAGAAAGAAAGCTCTATGAAGTACAGAGAATGATGAAGTCACACACAAGTTTCAAAATGGAAGGACTGTCCTCCTGGATAAGTCTCTGGGCAGGAAATCATCCCAGGCACGTCTGTGGCTGCAGCCTCCTGGAGAGGGTATGATGATGTCACAGTTTTCATTTTGTGACATATGAGGACACTGATATGTGATTGGCCATGCAGCTGCTAGGCTTTAATTAGAGCTCCAATGCTGGGCAGAGAACAGAGTTGAGTCTGCGAGGAGAGACACTTATATGGCTGTGCTTGGGCTGTTCCTCCCTCCTGATGCCCTCAGCATCAGACTACGCTTAGCAGTTTCATGTTGACAGACACTCATGAAAAGAAATGTTCTGGTACCTTCATATTGGACATTTGGGATGGTGAAAAATGCACTTCTGTTATTGAAGCTACGCAGTCTGTAACAATATGCTATGAAATCGGACACTTCATTGGTCAGAAATGCCAAATCAAAATCATAATAAGACAATATGCTACTCCTTCAAGAATGCTGTGATCAACCAAAGATAAAAGATCACATGTGCGATGACAATGTGATTTGGAAGAACCTGAATGCTCACATGTCTCTGGTGGATACATAGAATGATATAGGCATCATGAAAAACACTTCGCTATTTGTCCAGTATGTTGAGAATGAAAATATCATGTGACGATTGATATATACACAATAATGTTTAAAACGGATGTCCAGAAACTCCTATAAAGAATTCAGAACTGCACTGTAGATAATGGTAAAATGTAGAGACACAATGTCAGGTCATCTTATGAATGCATAAGCAAAGCTGGTATGTTTATAAAATTAAATGAGATACAAACATAAAGGTGACAGAAGTCCTGATACTGTCCACAACAAGAAATTATCTAGAGAAATTGGCAAGAGAGGGAAGCTAGCATCCCAAGACCACATACTTTGTCTCTCTATGAAGATATCACAATGACATTGTCAAAATTCATAGGGAAAGAAGGCAGGTCAGTGTTTGCCAGGGCACAAGGTGAGGGGCATCGTGGATGGGAAGTGGAAGTTTCATGGCTTGTGTTTCTCTTGATTGGTTGTTATCACAAAAATGATATTATACATGAAGAATTGAGGGAAAAACAATGTTTTTGGCATATTACAAAACTGAATTGTATTTTTTAAATGTTCCAATGGTAAAGAAGAGGTGAAAATTTAACCAAAACAATGTAAGGTTTATTCCCAGTAGGTCACCTCTCCTAAACCACATGTCCTCTAATGTTCTGATGACCCTGCCTCCTAGACACTTTGAGCTTTATGAGAACACTCCTCAGTTCTAAAAACAAACACTGGCAGTGAAATTTAGGTCCCAAAGGGAGAACCACCCTTGCTAGAAATAAGTGAGTTGTTGGATATTTGCATAATGGGGTTCTTTACCGTTTTACAGAGAGAGCACTAATTTTGGAAAGGAGTTTTCACAGATGTCATTCACTGCAAATTGAATAGGAGAGAATCATTACACAGTGAAAAGAAGTCTCTGAAACAAAATGTGGTGGGCCTCCTCACCTGTGAAAGTAGATATTTACTTCGAATAGAAAGAAAGGATTGGATCGAGCTGGTGTTCTGGCTGTGGTCTTTGCGGGATTCAAGCGTAGGCTATACAGAAGGACCTGGAGTCTAAATTGGGCTAAAATTTGGACAGCTGTAAGTTTCATGTGCCTCTCCCATTCTCTTCCACGTTACTGAGGGCCTTATGCAGAACGCCTATCTGTTTCATCATTTATATTTTGCTCATGATGTGTGCATTACTTTTTTTTTCTTTTTAATTAAATTTATTGGGGTGACAATTGTTAGTAAAATTACATAGATTTCAGGTGTATAATTCTGTATTACATCATCTATAAATCCCATTGTGTGTTCATCACCCAGAGTCAGTTCTCCTTCCATCACCATATATGTGATCCCCCTTACCCTCATCTTCCACCCCCCACCCCTACCCCCCTTACCCTCTGGCAACCACCAAACCATTGTCTGTGTCTATGAGTTTCTGTTTCTCATTTGTTTGTCTTGTTCTTTTGTTGTTTTTGGTTTATATACCACATATCAGTGAAATCACATGGTTCTCTGCTTTTACTGTCTGACTTGTTTCGCTCAGCATTACTCTCTCAAGATCCATCCATGTTGTCACAAATGTTCCTATATCATCTTTTCTTACCGCCAAATAGTATTCCATTGTGTATATACATCACAACTTCTTCATCCATTCATCTATCGAAGGACATTTTGGTTGTTTCCATGTCTTGGCCACCGTAAACAAAGCTGCAATGAACATTGGAGCACACGTGTCTTTATATCTAAATGTTTCCAGATTTTATGGGTAGATACCCAGGAGAGGGATTGCTGGGTCATATGGCAATTCTATTCGTAATTTTTTGAGGAACCTCCACACCGCCTTCCATAACGGCTGCACCAGTCTGCATTCCCACCAACAGTGTATGAGGGTTCCTTTTTCTCCACAGCCTCTCCAACATTTGTTACTATTTGTCTTGTTGATGATAGCCATTCTGAATGCGGTGAGGTGTATCTCATTGTGGTTTTGATTTGCATTTCTCTGATGATTAGTGATGTTGAGCATTTTTTCATATGTCTATTTGCCATTTGTATGTCCTCTTTGAAGAAATGTCTCTTCAAGTCCTCTGCCCATTTTTCAATTGGGTGGTTTGTTTTTTTGTCGTTGAGTTGCTTGAGTTCCTTGTATATCCTGGATACTAGCCCCTTATCGGAGGCACTGTTTGCAAAAATTTTCTCCCATTCAGTTGGTGGTCTCTTTATTTTGTCAATGGTTTCTTTTGCTGTGCAGAAGCTTTTAAGTTTCATATAGTCCCATTCGTTTATTTTAGCTTTTACTTCCATTGCCTTTGGAGTCAAGTTCATAAAATGCTCTTTGAACCCAAGGTCCATAAGTTTAGTACCTATGTTTTATTCTATGCAGTTTATTGTGTCAGGTGTTATGCTTAAGTCTTTGATCCATTTTGAATTAACTTTGGTACATGGTGACAAATAGCAGTCCAGTTTCATTCTTTTGCACGTGGCTATCCAATTCTCCCAGCACCATTTATTGAAGAGGCTGTCTTTGCTCCATTGTATGTTTTTAGCTTCTTTGTCAAAAATTTTCTGTCCTTATTTATGTGGTTTTATTTCTGGGTTCTCAAATCTATTCCATTGGTCTATGTGTCTGTTTTTCTGCCAATACCATGCTGTTTTGATTATTGTAGCCCTGTAGTACAAGCCAAAGTCAGGAAGTGTGATACCTCCATTATTGTTCTTTTTTCTTAAGATTGCTTTGGCTATTCGGGGTCTTTTGTGGTTCAAAACAAATCCGATGATTTTTTGTTCTATTTCTTTCAAATATGCCATTGGGATTTTGATGGGGATTGCGTTGAATCTGTATATTGCTTTGGGTAATATGGCCATTTTAACTATGTTAATTCTTCCAATCCATGAGCACGGAATGTATTTCCATTTCTTTGTGTCTTCTTCAATTTCTTTCAAAAATGTCTTATAGTTTTCAGCATATAGGTCTTTCACATCCTTGGTTAAGTTTATTCCTAGGTATTTTATTCTTTTTGTTGCAATTGCAAAAGGAATTGTTTTTTGAATTATTTTTCTGAGATTTCATTGTTGGTATATAGGAAGGCAATGGACTTTTGTGCGTTGATTTTGTAGCCAGCAACTTTACTGTATTCGTTGATTGTTTCTAATAGCTTTTTGGTGGAGTCTTTAGGGTGTTCTATATATAGTATCATGTCATCTGCAAAGAGTGATAATTTACCTTCTTCATTCCCAATTTGGATGCCTTTTATTTCTTTCTCTTGCCTGATTGCTCTGGCGAGGACTTCCAACACGATGTTGAAAAGCAGAGGTGATAGGGGACATCCCTGTCATGTTCCTGAACGTAGAGCAAAGGGCTTCGGTTTTTCTTCATTAATTATGAGATTAGCAGAGGGCTTGTCATATATGGCCTTTATTATGCTAAGATATTTTCCTTCTATACCTATTTTATGAAGTGTTTTAATCATAAATGGATGTTGTATCTTGTCAAATGCTTTTTCTGCATCAATTGATATAATCATATGATTTTTGTCCTTTATTTTGGTTATATGATGTATCACTTTGATGGATTTGCGTATGTTGAACCATCCTTGTGCCCCGTAGATGAACCCCACTGGGTCGTGATGAATAATCTTTTTAATGCATTGTTGTATTCGATTTGCTAGAATTTTATTTAGGATTTTTGCATCGGTACTCATCAGAGATATTGGTCTGTAGTTTTCTTTATTTGTGCTGTCCTTACCAGGTTTTCGTATCAGGGTAATGTTGGCCTCATAAAATGAGTTGGGGAGTACTGTTTCTTCTTCAATTTTTTGGAAGAGTTTGTGCAGAATTGGTATTAGATCCTCTTTGAAGGTTTGGTAGAATTTACTAGTGAAGCCATCTGGTCCCGGACTTTTGCTTTTGGGAAGGTTTTGGATGACTGATTCAATTTCCTTACTGGTGATCGGTCTGTTTAGATTTTCCAGTTCTTCATGGTTCAGGCTTGGAAGGCTATATGTTTCTAAGAACTTATCCATTTCTTCTAGGTTGTTGAATTTGGTGGCATATAGTCCTTCACAGTATTCTTGGATGATCCTTTGTATTTCTGTTATGTCCGTGATAACTTCCCCTTTTACGTTTCTGATTTTGTTAATCAGTGTATTCTCTCTTTTTATCTTAGTAAGTCTAGCCAAGGGTTTGTCAGTTTTGTTAATCTTCTCAACGAACCAGCTCTGTGTCACATTAATTTTTTCTATTGTCTTTTTCTTCTCTATTTCATTTAGTTCTGCTCTAATTTTTGTTATTTCTTTTCTTCTGCTGACCTTGGGTTTTACTTGTTCTTCTTTTTCTAGTTCTTTAAGGTGTAACATGAGGTTGTTTATTTGGGAGTTTTCTTGTTTCTTGAGATAGGCCTGTAATGAGATAAATTTCCATCTTTAAACTGCTTTTGCTGCATCCCAAAAATTTTAGTAGGATGTATTTTTATTGTCATTTGTTTCTATGTATCTTTTGATCTCTCCTCTAATTTCTTCTTTGACCCAGTCCTTCTTTAAAAGTATGTTGGTTAGTCTCCATGTATTTGTGTTTATTCCTGCTTTCTTTTTACAGTTGATATCCAATTTCGAAGTCTTGTGATCAAAGAAAATGCTTGATATTATTTCAATCTTCTTAAATTTGTTGAGACTGATTTTATGTCCCAGTATATGGTGTATCCTTGAGAATGTTCCGTGTACACGAGAAAAGAATGTATAGTCTGATGTTTTAGGATGAAGTGCTCTATAAATGTCAATTATGTCCATTTCATCTAATGTGTCATTTAGGGCTACTATTTCATTATTTATTTTCTGTTTGGATGATCTATCCATAGCTGTCAATGATGTATTTAAGTCCCCTAGTATAATTGTGTTTTGGTCAATTTCTCCCTTTAGTTCTGTCAGTAGTTGCTTGGTGTATTTCGGTGCTCCCTGATTGGGGGCATAAATATTGATGACTGTTATGTCTTCTTGTTGTACAGTCAGCTTCACCATTATGAAATGTCCATCTTTGTCTCTTGTTATCTTTTTCACCTTGAAGTCTGTTTATCTGATATCATTATGGCTATACCATTTGCTTGCAGTGTCAATTTCCACCCTTTCTTTTTGAGTCTCTGCTGGTCCTTGTAGCTGAGTTGTGTCTCTTGGAGACAGCATATGGTTGGGTTTCGTTTTTTTTTACAATCTGCTTCTCTGTGCCTTTTTATTGGTGAGTTCAGTCCATTTACATTTAGGGTGATTATTGATATGTGAGGACTTCCTGTCATTTTATCTTTAGTTTTCTGGTAAGGCTGTGTCTCCATTGTTTCTTTGCCTTTTTGTTGTTGTCTATTATTTCTCTGTGGTGGTATTCTATGATGTTTTCCTCTGTTTCTTCTTTTATTTCAGTATATATTTCAGTTCTGGATTTTTTTTGAGTAGTGACCTTAAGTTTATGTAAAAGAAAGTTTGATATTTAGAGTATTCCATTATCTTCAGCATGCTTACTTTCCCCATTCCCATATTCTGTTTCAGTCCTTTACTCTCCCCCTTTTTATGTTTTTGTTGCCACAAATTGTCCCTGTTGATGGTGGTCGAATAGCCTCCTTTGTATTTCTTGTAGTGCAGGTCGTGTATTAGAAAATTCCCTCAGCCTCTGTATGTCTGGAAAGGTCTTTATTCCTCCTTCATATCTAAAGTATATCTTTGCTGGATATATTATTCTTGGCTCATGGTTTCTCTCTTTCAATAGTTTGAACATTTGTTTCCACTCCCTCCTGGCTTGTAGAGTTTCTGCTGAAAAATCTGATAATGATCTAATGGGCTTTCCTATATAAGTTACTGTCTTCTTTTCCCTGGCTGCCTTGAGGATTCTTTCTTTGTCGTTGATTTTACAGCTTCAATACAATGTGCCTTGGAGAAAGCCTGTTGGGATTGAGGTAACTAGGTGTTCTATTTGCTTCTTGGATTCGAGGGTCCTGTTCTTCCACAAGTTTGGGAAATTCTCATCGACAATTTGTTTGAATATATTCTCCGTTCCCTTCTCGCTTTCTTCTCCTTCTGGTATGCCCATTATTCTTATATTGCTCTTTCTGATGGAGTCAGAAAGTTCTTGTAGATTTCTTTCATTTCTTTTAAGTCTCAAGTCTCTTTCTTCTTCCATCTATCATTTCCAGGTTTCTATCTTCGATGTCACTGATTCTTTCCTTCATCCTGTCAACTCTACTATCTAAGCTGGTTGTTTCATTTTTAATTTCTTCTATTGAGTTCTTAATCTCCAGAAATTCTATTTCGTTCTTTTTTTTTAAATATTCGATCTCTTTCGTAAAATGCTCATTCTGTTCTTATATTGAGTTTCTGAGTTCATTTAACTGACTCTTTTTGTTTTCTTGTATCTCGTTGAGTTTTTCGGAACTGCAATCTTGAATTCTCTGTCATTTAAGTAACATATTTCTGTATCTTTAAGTGCCTTTTCTGGAGATTTTTCACTTTCTTTCTGAGCTATCTTGTTGCCTTGTTTATTCATGACGATTACTGGTTTACTATTTCTCGTTCTAGACATCTACAGCAGTGACTTCTGCAACACGTTGATAGGAAGAGGTCTTTCTTTTGTTTTCCAGTACTTTTTGGTAAAATGTTTTACTTTTTCTCTGACTGCAGGCTTTTTCTCTCTCACAAGGTAGTGCTATTTTTTTCTCTGCCCTACTCTAGCTTCTAAAAGAATGGAGGGATTCCCTGGGATACAGGCTTCTCCTCTGTTAATATTTCATCTAGGTCACAGGGCACAGTGTCCCGGTGGGTATCCGGAGAGCTTTTGATGTTCCAAAGCTCTTCCAGCTCCTGATTCATAGCCGGTATGCTTCAGCAGTTCTGTTTCCTCCTGCAGAGATCCACCCAGATAGGTGGGGTCAGGGGCGGGGTGAGTTGTGAGAGGTGGTCCAGAACAATGGTGGTGACCACCACCACTGTCCGTCCTGCTTCCACAGATCCCTCCCGTTTTGCCGGAACTAGTTGGGCTGTAAATTTGTGTCTGCGGTCCACAGTTCTCAAAACAGCAAATTTTCTGTTGTTTTGATCTAACACTGCTACTGTTTTGCTTCTAGCACCGGGCAGGTGGGGGTGGGACGAGTTCTGGGAGGGGAAGGAGGAGGCTTCTAGTCTCAGTGCCTAAAGCTCCATTCTGTGCTTGGCAGTGTGGGCTTAAACCACCGTTTTCAGCCTTTTCCCCTCAGTCTTTTCTCCGAGATCTCTGCCGTGAGCGTTGGGTTCAGTCGTGTTATATGCTGTCCCCTCAGCCCTGTGGAGCCCTGGCGTAGCCCTAGCAGTCCGATCTCCCGCAGCTGCGGTAGTTCAGGGAAGCAGCGAGCTCGGAACACTGAGTTAGGTCTGCGTCCTGTGCCCACGCATCTCTGTCTTCGCACACTTCTCCGTTTCCTCCTCCCCCAACTTGCGCGAATCTCCCTCCTGTATGTGATTTCAGTCGGTAGTGGGCCTCTTCCTCTTGCCTGTCTGCTGTGCAGGGAGTCCTTTGTGGAGTTTTTGTTGTTCGATTCTTTGTAAATTCCAGGGGAGCCTTACAGAGGCTCACCTCACGCCGCCATTTTTTCGTACTCGACCTTCATTTGTTTTTCATACAATCATGCTTAGTACTTAATCCCTTCAGTAATCTGTGGTTTTTCCATAGACATTGATTTGCCTGTTTGTTTGTTTGTTGTTGTTTGTTTGTTGTTGTTTGTTTGTTTTGTTGTTGTTGTTATTCCAAAGCATCCACTAGTGAGCCTAAGTATCCTTGCAGGTGCAACCTAGTGGTTAGGAGAATCACCTGATACCTCTGATAGCTTTTGGATGTGTTTTTTTCCATCCCATTGTGGTCCGGTAAGTACTCTGTATAACACAGATCACTCTCTGGTGCCCACACTGTGATCCTAATCATCGTAGGGTAACATCAGTTAACTGGAGCACCACCTGAATATCTTAAAACCTCTCTGGTGGCCTTGTGCCCCTCATGCTTTTTCCTGTTAAAGGACAGGTGTTTTTGAGTGCCTTCTTGTGCTGCTGAGTGCTTTTCATGTTTTAATAGTGCTTTCTCATCCCACCGTGAAAACTGGTTGATTCTAACACAACTCTCCTGGTAGTCTACTGTGTCTCTTGATCAGCACATGTATTATCCTGACAGACCCTTGATTGTGCCAATAGTCCCATGATTGTTGTGAGAGACCAGTAGTTGTCCTCAACACCCCAGGATTGTATAGATGTTTCATGTGATGATTAATGCCTGGTGTGTCACAAGGTCTTCTAGCAATCATGACCTGCACTCAGTAATCCACATACACCTGTGGATGTGATCATTGTATACGTTCTAAACTGTATCATCAGCATGTAGTTATTAATGCTCCCAGGTTGTCTGATATCCCCCTGTAGTTCTGAGTGACTAAAAGTGATCATGGTTGTTACCAGCTGGCTGTAGTGCACACAGGGTATTATGGCACCCCACTGAATGCCTTGAGTGCTTCTGGTGTTCCTAAGGGACTTCTGTTTAACTTGAGTACTTTTTGGGTGTTTTGGGTACCTACTGGTAGTTTTGAGTGACTCCAAGTGGTCCCGTGTCACCTGCAACTCGGGATCAGTCAGAGGCAAAAGCCCTACCTAAGGGACAGACACACCCTCATCCAAGGCGTCCATTGTCTCTGCGCCACAGTCGCACCCTTGATGCTGTGAGGGAAGGACCAGGTGGTGGCTGGCTAGTACAGGAGTCAGGAAAACCAGGGGCCAGATCATTCAGGAAATATTCCTAATGGAGCCAAGCCCTGGCTTATGAATGCAGTCTTGCAACTCTTACCCTGAAAACTTGGGGACTGCATGGATCTTGTGCACAGGTTGGAAGTTCCTGGGCTCTAGCAGCAGAGGTCCAAATCAAATTACGAATAACACGAGTGCTATTCATACCAAACTGGTGTGCGACTCAGTTTCCCTTCTGGATAGAGATACAGGCATGGGAATCTGAATGTCCATCTCTTCTGTCAGAACCAGGCATGTGTGGTATCCGAACATAAGTGGCTTCTGTCCAGGTCGGGGCACACAGGTGTCAGGTGGAGGTGAAGTGTCCTCAGGAAATTGTGCCTCATTGTGTTTGTGCACAGACATGTAGCACCCAGGGGGACGCCGCAGGCCTTGTTGCTGTCGGGTTGAAACAGTGGACCTAGGTGATGGAATAGTCAGCCCATGGGAGGCTGTTCCCCAGATTTGCTCTAGTGTCCGAGCCCTTTCAGCTCCAGAGTCCAGCCTTCAGTTTCCTTGACTTGAAGCAGTTTGTGACCCACGCAGAGATGTAGGCCATGATCGGAGACTAAAATGAAAACATGCTTAGCTACATGATTAATTTGCAGATGAGGTTGGGGAGCGAGGGCGGCTAGGGGAAGCGCGATCTACTCTTGTAAACAGGAGAGGGCAGTTGTGCTGGAAAGAGGCTTCTACCATCCCATCCACTTTTTCCTGGCAAGTTGAAGAATTCAGATATCGCCATGATGTCTGCAAGATCAGGTTGTTCTTTCACAGAAACCCCGCCTTTCACAATAAGGTGAGAGTAAAGGAGTATGTCATCCATGTCCCGGGTAAGAGTAGTCTGACTAGTTGGGATGCTCGTGTGGTGTGTGAAAGTTGGAATGTGATCCAGACCATTTTTATATTCTTGTTTTCCTGCAGAATATAAGTGTCTGTCTCATTCCACCCCAATTCATTGGTACTAGCACTATGCATGTGAAACCTACAGCTGCAGGCACCATTCCAGCAGCTCTAACTTTTTCAACTGGTTCTCTGACTAACGCTTTGCAGGCTCTGGTACAATTGCTATGGTGGGGTCTCCCAGGCTGTATACAAAAAAAAACAAAAACAAACAAACAAAAAAAACAAAGCAAAACAAAAAAACCTTTAGTGTCATTGCCCCTGTTAGATTTGGGATCTTAGTCCTGCCCCGTCCTTATGTGCCCCATTTCCCACTGCCAGATCATCAGTAAGGACCAATCCCTTCTAGTACTATGTAAAGCACAAAGCACCAGAGGTGGAATCGCGCAGGAGGACAGGTGTGGAGCCTGGGGTGGGGCAGAGAAACATGCTGTCAGGGAGCTGGACATAAACGGTCTTGGTCTAGGTTTTCAACACCAGATTCAGAACAATCCCTGAACTACGGCAGAATTCCTGGGAATGTTCACGTGTGTTTGCATGTACACATGGATACATGGTTGCACATGTCCATAGTATGCATATGTATGTATACATATGGATGTATCCAGCATGTGCATTCATCTACCCACGTATATGTCCGCAATGAAACATGAAACCCCTTGTAAACGGCACATGAAATCCATGTCATTGAAAACTGCCCAGCGATATACAAGTGACCAGTAATTTCAGTTATGCAGCACCACGTGAGCATCAACATCCTGCATCCTTGTCTCTGGAAATCTCCCAGGATAAAACAGGAAGACCCACCTGTGTCCAGAGACAGATTCCCTGTGTAAAATAGAAAGAATGGTTGCAATCGGCATATGCCAGAGTGGAAGAAAACCCAAATTGATATTTATGCTCTTGTCAAGTGAATGAGAAATCTTTCTCCCAAGGTTTACTGTTTAGAAGAGAAATGCCTTTTGGTAATGCTGGGAGGGTGGGGTCGCTGACGTGTATTACAACAGAATAAGTTGTCACAAACTTACTTTGCTGCTGTGAAACACTGCTTTCTTTGGCCACAACATCCACAGGTTATCGTTATGGACAAGGCATACTTTGCTTTGCACTCTGTTGTGGTCAATAGGGCTGGGAGGACGGTGTGGTCAGAGAAACATTCTCCTATGCACGCTGCACAAGAAGAGGAAGCACTTGCTCTAGGATTTGTGCTTTGGACACAATTCCACTCTATTTTACCACAGCAGGTAAGGTGTGCATCTGTCTGCACTGCTGACCGGGAGGCAGTACATCTCACCTTATCTATTCCATCAAATGATGATCAAGGTTTTACACAGAGAGAGTGTGTTAATCTGTCCCCATGCCGAGTCTTCATGTTTCCGACTTATGCAGTGACAGGCCCGACAGGAGGTATGATTGTGAGTGTTCCTATAATCTTTCTGTGAAAACAAGACACGGGTACCTCCATGATCCGTGTGAGCAGGAATTTGCAAAGATGTAACCACAGAGAGTTTCAGATTATATTAGGGCTCCTGAGTGGGTTTGGTCTCAAAGTAGGGAGGTTCTTATTTCCAAAGGCTCTGCTCCCTAGAACTCTCAGAAAAACCAAGGAAGGAGAACATGGGGGATGGAGAGCCAGGAGTGCAAGGGAGGCAATGAAGGCAGTAAGCGAGGACGAGAGAAAGAAAGAAGCAGAGACAGAGGAAGGGGACAGAGAGAGGGAAGGCAACATATGGACAGAAACACAGAATGAGCCTTTTAATGTTGTGCTTTTTTCATCTTTAGCCCAGGAGCTCAACTTGGGGAAAATTATGGCTATCGTCACCTACAACAAGAGATGCCGCCAGGGTCTGCAGCTTATGCTGCAATATCCCCTCTCAGGGATATTCTATGCTGGCCATGACGTCAACCACGGTCTGTTTTAGGAGAACTGGCTGTGTCTCAGTGTGACCAGTGACACTGGTCATGTATCACAGTGCAACTTGGTAGTGTGAAACTCTGGTTACTGCTAAGTGTTCCAGTAGGTAGTGCAGCTATCTCGGAGATACCAAATGCCCCGTCCAGAAGGCTTCCTGGTGGAGGGTTTGGCGGAACGGGAGCTGCACGTTAAGAGGCGAGTTCTGGTCGCCTGGGCCAGGGGTGGTTTGCGGACGCAGCGGCTCACACTTCTCCCACCGATTGGTGGAGAGTCAGACGCGTGACTGGGCGTGGCTCGCCCATCAGTCCATCCGGGTTTCTGGCACGCTGCGGTGGGAACTTGGCGCATGCGCCCAGAACTTAGTGGTGCGGCGGCGGCAGCACGCGGGGCTCTGTGAGACGCGGTGAGGCGCGCCGGGTCTGCTTTGTGGGCCGCGCCGCGCTTCCAGCCCCTGTTCTCTCGGAGCAGCGCAAGTTCGGTATCGTAGCACATGGCGAGTGCGGCCTGTTCCCGGGAAGGTAAGGAGATCCGCACGTGCTGTGGTGCTTTACTTATGCGAGGGGGCCTTCATGAGGAAGCGGCCTGCTGGCCTTCCAGTGCGGTGGGCGCCTGGGGACCCTGCAGGCCGCAGCAGCCGGGGCAGGGGCGGCGGCCAGGTCCTCAGGGTTGTGGTGCTGCCAGGAGGAGCGGCCCTGGCCCCACGGCCTGAGGTGATACTGTGTGTGGAGGACATCAGGCGCGTGGACAGTGTGGTGGTAGAAGACAAGGTAGTGACACAGGACGTAGTGAAGGATGAAACAGAGGTGGGGGTTAGGAGGTGGGGGAATGGAGGTTGGGGAAGACTAGGCACAAGCTGTGGTCCCCGAGGAAGAGGAGCAGGCCTGGGTACTGCGCGGGAGGACATACCCCGGAACCCCTTCGGGCAGGACGTCGGTGTGCGGGGACCTGGGTCCCACCCACTTGGAGGCGCTGGAGGCCCTTCACTTGCAGCCCGAGCCTGTGAATAAGGAAGCCATTCTGTGCCAGGGTTAGTCGGGGTGTTTACAACGTGTGTGTGTGTGTGTGTGTGTGTACGTGTTGTGTGGTTGTTAATCGGCAATTACAAACACGTATGGAAAAGCGAGACTCTTGTGTATGGTCACAAGTCACGTAGACTTTTATTTGCATCTTTTGTTCAGTTTTACGAAACCTGATCTCACTCTCTTGGTCAACATGTAATGAATCAAGCCCCTGTAATTGGGGAACACGTAGCCAAAGGTTATGTTCATGTTGTGAACAGAAATGAGTCATTATTTACACAGTTTTTTTGTTTGTTTGTTTCTTTGTTTTTGTTTTTGTTTTTTTAAGAAAGAACCTGGGAGGGAAACTTTAGCAATGCCTTGTTAGCTACAAATACCTCTGAAGTGCAGTAACTATTATTGAAGAAAGTGATAGAGTGGTTTTCTGTTTAAACACACAAGATGACTTGGGCTTTTACACCCAAGGCATGAGGGGCTCATGAGGTTTATGGGAAGCCCTGTTTTTGTTGAAGTGGATAATACAGGGACAGTGTGTGGGCTCATAATGGTAGCAAGGTGCTGCAGATTTGTGAAGCCTGCCTGTCTCCCACTTCACTGCCAGACTTCGGTCTGCACATAAGGCACAGCCTGGACTCACTGGCTCCTGTGAAGTCAAAAGTAGAATTTAGATTCAAGTCACCGTCTCTGATTCTTAATCCTAGATTCTGCAGGTGGCCAGTATGATAAGGTATTTTCAGCAGAGGAGGATTCAAACAGGTACATCAGGAAACCAACATTATTATCAAGTAGATTCTTATCACAGGTAGTAATAGAAATAAAAGCATGATAATTACAATATAGAGAGGTAATTTAAAAAGGAAGATAAAGGAGGTTTTACATATTGTTGATTCTGTGGAGGATGAATATAAAATTCCTAATTGTTTTGGAAAGCACCAAGGTGGTGTTTTAGTGTGGGTAGAGAAAAATAGGTAATGTCAGATAAGCTAGAGATCAGTAACATACTATTTTGGGGGGGAGTTTTTTCTGCATTTAAAGAACAATTGTTCCTTGCCTAGCAAAACTTAAGATTCTTATATTTGCAATTGATGCATGGTGTTGCCTACATTTATGTGTATGGAGGAAGTTGTACTTTCTATCATTTATTATAGAAATTATAATAAAGCAGCCGCTCACCACATTTGTGTCAGAGCCTTTGGCCTCAGGCATGAAGCAGACCTGCCTGTTTCTGGGCAGAGGTATACACAGCATGAAGGTCTCATCAACCTCATCTGTAATATTTCTGGCTTCTCATCTGTCTCTCCTACCAAAAAAGATAGAAAATAAAAATCCCAAGGGGCCCTGAGGTTGAGACCATGAACGATACCATCTATTTTGTCTAACTTTCCATGCCAGTAAGTTTCATTTATTTTCTTAGCAGCATGACTGGCATCTTACTACACAAATTTATCTGTTTTAGTATTTCCTCACTTTTAAAATACTGCTCTTCATAATAAACAAGCCCAGTTCCACTATTCAATAAAAATTTCATTTCAGGTCCAGCTTCACTTTTTTTCCTAGATAAGTATAAATAAAACAAAACAGACCTGCTTCCTTTGTTCAAAAGTTAGCAGAAAGTAGGGGCAAATTATTTCTGCCTTTCTCGTGAAACTTCACTATAAACAGAAAGATCTCTCTTGTAATATTTTTCATCTCTAAAATCCTATGAAAAGCATTATCTCACGAAACAAAAACAAGTCTCAGCTTACAGATTTGACTTATATAAAATTTTAGGATTAGTAATGCAGAAAACTATGATGACAGTTTTTCCTTGAGCTGTAATATAAAACGCATGGGCCCTTCCTCTCACTAATTTTAAAACCACTGCCCTCACAAGCAAAGTAACTACTGACCTTGATTAAATATTTGTGGACCAGAGAGCCAACCTACTGAGCTATTCGAGTTCCTCAGATGTCCCAACAGTGCCCAGAGCTGAATAGGAGTCTGAAGTTCTTGAAAGAGCAGCAACGCTGGGTCATTTCTTACTGTTCCAGTCCCTAACCAGAATCTCCCATGTAGTAGGATAGTAGATACCTTGACAAGTCCCAGAGGAGCCCCAGGATGCATCAGCCCTAATATAACAGCAGTGTGTTCAGGATTCCAATGTGTGCAGTTGCAGAATGATTAGAGTAGATCCAATAGGAAATATGAACCATTAACGGGCACCACATTAATCTTTCAATGTGTTTTTGTAGCCATGATGCACAAAGTTCCTATTTCACATCCACATCAATCAGAAATCCATGACTAAAGTCAGAGAGCACAAACAATTTTTGCAGAGGAGTTTATCTGACTGAGCTACCAATATCCAGACACACTAAGGGAACTGTCTTGCTTAGCCTCAATTACAGATGAATTACAGAACTGCGGGATAACAGAGATGGTTCAGGCATGATATTCAATGGATTGGTCCAAAGAGATTTCAGCAGTGTAATTTGGAGATACTGGAATTAGTGTATTACAACAGCAACATGCAAGCTGAGGTATTGCTGACCCAGTGGGCAGGAGTGAGGACCCAAGAGATGCTAACAATGGAGCCACTGTAAATTTGATTCCCACAACTGAAGATCGTAGCCTGCAAAGGCATTGCATAGCACAGAGAAATCTGATCTGCCAAAGCTAAGGAATAAAACAAACAAACAAACAAAAACAGTAAAAGTAAATTCAGCAGTACTGTCATCTTTGATCCATCTTTCTGCTCAGGTTTACTGAGATATAATTGACCTATAACATTATTTCAGGTTAAGGTGTACAGCATGATAATTTGATAAACATAGATAATGCAAATTAACTACCCTAATGATGATAGGGAATAAATACCTCCTTTACGTCACATACTTAGCATTTGTGTGTGTGTTGCGCCCATCTAAGATCTACTCACTTAGCAACTTTCAAGTATACAGTAGAGTATATTTATTATTCTCATGCTGTATATAAGTACCCCAAAATTATACAATTTAGACTGAATGTTTGTACCCTTTGATCACAATCACTCTTTCCCAGCACCACCCCATTCCCTGACCTTTGGCCCATCTAAAAATTTTTTATCCCTCCTAGTTCTGCTAAACATGTCAATATTAAGTATAAGATTCCCTTGTAAACATAAGCTGCAATTTTTTATTCATGCTATTTCTCTGCAAAGGATGTCGTCTCTTCTTTCTAGTTCATCATTTCTTTTTATTTTGCACTTTTTTTAATTAAAATTAATTGGTGTGACAATTTTTTGGAGAGATATAGGATGCAGGTGTACAATTCTGCAATACATCATCTATATATCACACTGTGTGTTCACCATTTCTTTATGGTTAAGTTTAGGCCCCGTTTAATTACAATATTGGGTACTATTTTAGTACTGTCGCATGGCTGTCCTTGTAGAGGTATGAGCTAGTTAGGATTTATTAATGTAGTGGTCAGTGAAATAATAAATATGATTCAAAAATGTTGGAAACATTTTATAATTTAGCTGGAGTGAGCTTACTAACTTCATAAAACTTTAGTGCAGGGATGGTGAACTACTAAGCAGCAGTTAGAGAAGAGTAACAAAGATGTAAAGTGCAGCATAGAGACTACGTTGCAAACACTATGTATAGTGCCAGGTAAGTACAAGATGATTAATGGGATCAGGGCCTAAGTTATATCAATATCTAACCACTATGCTGAACACTTGATACTAAAATAAAATAATACTGAATGTCAACTGCTATTGGAAAACCAAGTAAATAACTTAAAAAACAAAAACAGAAAATAATGAGGATGGGTAAAGTTGTGGAGAAATTGGAACTCTTGTGCTCCTCTGTGAAGGTTAAAAAGTGACAGCTGCTGTGGTGAATAGTATGGAAGTGTTGCAAAAATTATAACTACAACTACCCTAAGATCCATCAGTTCCACTTCTGGTATATGCCCAAAAGAATTGAGAGCAGGGTGATAAAGAGATAATTCTAACCCTATATTCGTAGCAGCTTTATTCACAATAGCTAAAATGGGGGGAGCAGTCCAAGTGTCCATTGACCAATGAATGGATAAACAAATGTGGTATGTACATACAGTGGAATATTATCCAGCATTAAAAATTAAGGAAATTCTGCAATATGCTACAAAATGTATAAACCCTGAGGACAATAAGACAGTCCCCAAAAGACAAATACTACCTGATTCTCCTTTTATGAAGTACTTAGTCAACATCATTAAGATGGAGACTGTAATGGTAGTGGTTGGTGTTGGGAGCAGGGTATTATGGAGAGTTATTGTTAATAAGCGTAGAGTTTCAGTTTTATAAGATGGAAGCGAATAAGGGGCTGGATTTTTGGACAACAATGTGAATGCATGTAAAACCACAAAATGTACATGTAAAAGAGTTAAGATGATGTAAATTTATCGTATGTGTATTGTGGCTGCAATGAAAAGGGGGAAAAGAAGATACACAATTTCCGAAGACCTAACATATAGCATTGCGACTTTGGTTAACAATGCTATATTCTATAGTATATGGTGATGGAAGCAGAACTGACTCTGGGCAGTGAATACACAATGTGATATATAAATATATAGATGTAATACACAATTGTACATTAGAAACCAATAATATTTTCCTAGCCATTGTCACCCCAATAAATTTTATTCAGTTGGAGCCATTTTTGGGAATTTGCGATTTTAACCTTAGAAACCACAATTACTTTTGCATGAACCTAATAATTGAAAAAGAAAATCTTCTAAGAGGTGAGATCTTAAGCAGTCTTTACTTTTTAATTAAGTTTGAAAGGTTTATTGGGGTGACAGTGGCTAGTGAAATATTATTTACTAGCCACTACTATTACACAATCTGTCTTGATGATGTTGACTAAGTACTTCATCAAAGTAGAATCAGATAGCATTTATCGATTTGGAGATTGGCTTATTCGTCATCTGTGCTTTAAGTTTATTGGGGTGACGGTGGTTAGTAAAATACATGGGTTTCAGATGTACAGTTCTGTAATACATCATCTATATATCTATATGTCTCTGTGTGTTCACCACCCGGAGTCAGTGCTCCTTCTGACTCCATGTATCTGATCCCTTTTACCTTCATCTATCACAGCACTCCGCCCTTCCCCTCTGGTAATCACTAAACTATTGTCTGTGTCTATGGGCTTTTGTTTCTTTTTTGTTTTTTCTTTTTCCTTTGTGATTTTCAGTTTTATATACCACATATCAGTGAAACGACATGGTTCTTGACTTTTTTCTTAGCCTCCTTACATTGGTTAAGCCTTTACTCTCCACCATCCATGTAGCTGGAGGTTAGACAGAGAAATGGTGAGATAGGTCCTTAGGAAGACAATAGGAAAAAATGTAAGTTATTCATAATTTTAAAGAAAATATATAAATTTATACCTGAGGAGAAAGCATGCATAGATATATCGTGTACTCTGAATAGGTAGGCTGCGGGGACTCTGACTTTCCTTTTATCTCAGGTTTTTTCGGTGTCTTCAGATTGAAGTAAATGATGTGCATATATCTGTTTATGTATGTGCCTATCCTGTCTGTGAGTGTTGGTACAGGTCTGTTTCCTGATACGTACCTTTATTTTTCCTTCCCCAAACACTACCTTTCAGGGGCAGAAATGGGAAGCCAGTGAAGTTCCCAGATTTTGTGCATGTGTGGGGTTGGGGTGGGGGAGGAAAATGCACCAGTGTTGGGTGTCAGGGGAAGAGGTGTAGAGAACCCTACGCTGAACGAAGAAGCTCAGTTTTCGTGAACTTGGAAAATGGTCATTTTTGCTCTTTAATTTGGTTTATCTCAATCATCTTGTGGTGGGTAGTCGCAAAGTACTTGTCAGAGAAGTACTTGTTGAGGCACCAGTTTGTTTCAACGTGTTTTTAGCGTTATCTTTCCCTGTGAATGCAGTGCTGATTGGAAAATATAGACAACATGTGAAATCAGTATGATTAAAAGCCAGCATTTTTCAGTCATCAAGTGACAAAGTGCTGATGTACTTGGAGGAAGCATCCAATTTTAGCATTCAATGTAATTATATCACTTTAACAAATTTTTGCTAAAGTCTGTGGACATAATCTCAGTTTAAATTTGCCTCACTAAAGGCTTTAATTCCTTTCTTGCTTTCATGATGTAGCATTTTAACAGCCTTTGGAAAGAAAAAATATCACGTTTAGTACTTAGAAGAGAGATATATAACCAAGATAAAAGGGAATTGTGGGGAGAATGAAAATATATTTAAAGTATTTCATATACATTACATGGAATGTACGTTTTAACTGTTTGTTGTGCAGGATCCAGAAACATTGTGGGGTTTTGTTTTGTTTTGTTTTGTTTTAATAAATGAAGGCCTGCTTTCTACAGCTCAAAAGAATTATACTAACCTTCCATTCTAATTTTTACACGTAAATTTCGATCAGCTATCTGTAAAAAACAATGGAATGTTAGTCTGTCAGGCCTGGGCTCATTTTGTTCATAAGTTAACAGTTTTAAATAATTTCAAAGAAGTTAGGTCAAGTTTCAAACATGTTGTGTCATAAAATTTCATCTTGGCTTGTAATTTATATTTACATATATACATATATACATATGTCTTTTAAAACTATTTACAGGAACAGAGCTGGAGAAAGATCAACTTGGGAAGCTATTTGTAAGAGGCCTCAATATCCAGACCGATGAAAAGGCTCTTGAAGCAGCGTTTGGGAAATTTGGTCCCATGATGGAAGGTAACTCTAGAACCAACATGTACATCTACTCAAAGTAAATGTACACTAAATACATAGTACTGATAGCACAATGTTTTCTGTTCCTGAAGCTTATATAAGCTCTTTTTTGTATGTTTCTGTTTCATATTTGGAAACTATTCATTACAGTGAGTTCAAGTTCCACCTCATGTATGCTACTATTGTGACTGAGAAACAAGTAATATAGTAAGTATATTGTAGAGGCAGGGGTAAGATAGGCTCCCTGTAGGATTTTCAGAATACTAATAATGATGTAAGATGTAAGCTTTATTTTTTTAATACCTTGCCAAAGGTTTTTTCTATGCTGTATTCACGAAGTCAAATTAAATTAAAGGGAGTGCTGTAAGAAATTATAAGAGGGATCGACAATTTTGAGAATATGAAAAGTTGAACTTTATGTAACATGTTAAATTGAAAAGTTTACGCATATTACAGTTGTCTTGCTGAAGCGTCGGGGAACAGACAATTCCAGAGGTTTTGCTTTTATTACATTTGAGAGCCCTGAAGATGCTAAGGCTGCTGCCAAGGCTATGAATGGAAAAGTAAACAACTTTTAATAATATTCTAGCTCTGTGCTTCAATTAATAGTATTTCTATATCCTTATTATCCTTCTAATTTTTTAAGGTAGCGTAATGCCATAGAAGCCAAAATTATGTATCTATCTCTATTCTTTTTTGTCCCAAATATACTGGACAGTGTTTGGCAAAGAGACTGAAATGAACATTAGCTCTAGAAATATACTATAATTTTATATTTGCATATCAGTGTAAGTGAAAGTAGTCATTCAGCCTTCAAAGAACATGAATATTTAGAAGAAACCACAAACATAGTTATAGCAGAAATAAGATTTGTGTTTATAAAAAGCTTGTGCAATTCATGGAAATACTTCTGCAGCATAAAAGCCTACAAAGACAATTAGGACAAAATTACTTCCCGTTGTTTGCGGAGGAACTTTGAAAAAATGCCCATTAGTGCAGGATCTTTACCTTCAAATATATGTTTGGTTCGTGAAGGAAAAAAAAAAAAAAAAAAAAAAAAAAAAAAAAAAAGAGCAAATCTATGAATGCTGGCATCATAATGAGTAACTGACCTTCCCATCCCCATGTTTTCTCTTCCCCCCTTAACATGTTTTCATCTTCCTGTAACCAGTGTGACTTTTGTAAAACACATATATCATGATTTATTTTATAGTAGAGATGAAGGGTTTGTTTTGACCCAATCTTTAACATACTAATGAATAATAATAGTCTTTTTATCCTCCTGGATCTTAAGATGTAGTGATTATGTGTCTTGTATAGACTTTGAACCCTTCATTGATTCTATTACATAAAAATTCCTTAACATTGCACTGAGAGTCACTCCATGCTATCTTGTTTTTGGCTATATTTTTTTCAAACTTATCCCAGTATGTCTCATGGTTACTTTACTTGCCAACTATCACCAGCATTTCATACTGTTATTTTAAACCTTTTTTGGGGATCAAGACTGACCCTTTACTGTGTCAACCTCACAAATAAAAACAGTTTCCTTCAAATGCTGAGGTTGCACATTTGCTACATTTAAAAAAGTCTCTTCCCCATATTATACTGCAAATAATACTATTTTATATCCAATATAACATATATTAAGTTGTTCCTTGTTAAATCACATTTAGCACTTTTTAAGTTTTTGCAAAGCATGGAATACATATGTTAAAATTTTTTGTTGCTCAGCTTGGTTTTTAGTACATTTCAGGCACTCAGGATATATTGACCCTTTTCCTTTGTGTTCATATTTCATAGGTTTTATAGTACCTGAAAGTTGTATTTATTCATGATTTGGTTTAGGTACAGTAGAGATAGATTCATTTGGCTTAGGAGAATAACTGATGGTGATTCTTAGTTTTCCTAGTTTTTAATCAGGAGAACATGTATTTCAGTAGACATTCTCCCTACATTTCTTACCTCAACATTTTGTTTTCTATTTACTGTGTGCCAGGTGGAGATGTAAAAACTGAATAATGCTTGTTAATAAGACAAATGGCCTGTTTTACCTAGGCCTTGTATTCTAGGTAAATGACAACATATATACAAGTAAAAGTAATTAAATACAATTTATTTATCATTCACCGTCAATGTTAAAATGAGGCAGTAGGGGATTTAGTTAGAGCTTGTAGAGAGATTGGGTAGTGTTTTTATTCATAAAGATCAAGAGATGTTAGCTGAATCTTGACTGTTGGGAAGGAATCACCCGTGCTTGAATACGGAAAACATTTGGACCTGAAACAGCAGATATGAGTCCCTAAGGTGGGACCAGCCTGTTATGACTCTTGGTATTGGTTAAAACACATATGTACCCGAAGTTGGTGGAATGTAGGAATTAAGATTCCTTTACAAAAAGGATGACAGAAAAATCGAAGTGTTTCTATTTTTCATTTCTAAAAAAAATATATTGCATTGACAATTGTTAGTAGAATTACAGTGATTTCAGGTGTACAATTGTGTATTACATCATCTATAAATCCCATTGTGTGTTCACCACCCAGAGTCAGTTCTCCTTCCATCACCATATATTTGATTCCCCCTTACCATCTTCTCCCACCCCCCGCCCCCTTACAATCTGGTAACCACCAAACTATTGTCTATGTCTATGAGTTTTTGCTTCTCATTTGTTTGTCTTGTTCTTTTGTTGTTTTTGTTTTATATACCACATATCAGTGAAATCATATGGTTCTTTGCTTTTTCTGTCTGACATATTTCGCTTAGCATTATACTCTCAAGATCCAATCATGTTGTCACAAATGTTCCTATATCATCTTTTCTTATCGCTGAATAGTACTCCATTGTGTATACATACCAAAACTTCTTATCCATTCATCTATCGAAGGATATTCTGGTTGTTTCCATGTCTTGGCCATTGTAAACAAAGCTGCAATGAACATTGGAACACACGTGTCTTTACGTATAAATGTTTTCAGATTTTTTGGGATAGATACACAGGAGAGGGATTGTATATAGAGCAATTTTTATGATCAGCATTGTTTTGACCTCTGTTTTAAAAATATCGTTTTGACCTCTGTTAAAGACAAACTGAACGTAACATGTAGATATTGGTATATTACAGGAATGTGCACTTGAAACAATTTTGCCAAGCAATGTCACCCGAATAAATTTAATTTTAAAAAAGATAAACTGTTGTGAATTTATTAGGAGATTAAAAATGTAAGCATTTGTGAGAAATCAGAGTAGAAGTACTATGTTTAATCACAATTTTTATTGAAGGAAATATTTATTAAAGTAAAACTTTTGAATAAAACAATTCAGTATGGCAAAAAATGTGAGAGATTTCAGAAGGGTCCATTTAAAGAGAGAACAATGAAGAAAATTATTAGAATTACCTAAATACAGAGCTGCGATAGAGTGGGGCATTTTATTTTGTTTTTTGGTGTGTTTTTTTTTTTTTTTTTTTTTTTTGGTTATTTATTTATTAAATTTATTGGGGTGACAATTGTTAGTAAAATTACATAGATTTCAGGTGTACAATTCTGTATTGCATCATCTATAAATCCCATTGTGTGTTCATCACCCAGAGTCAGTTCTCCTTCCATCACCATATATTCGATCCCCCTTTCCATCATCTCCCACCCCCCACCCCCCACCCCCTTACCCTCTGGCAACCACCAAAACATTGTGGTTGCCAGAGGGTAAGGAGTGCATAAAGATTTTTGAATTGGAGTTTTGGATTTCTCCGGATAGATACCTAGGAGAGGGATTGCTGGATCATAAGGTAGTTCCATTTTCAGATTTTTGAGATATCTCCAAACTGTTTTCCATAGTGGCTGCACCAATCTGCATTCCCACCAACAGTGCACCAGCGTTCCCTTTTCTCCACATCCACACCAGCACTTGTTGTTTGTTGATTTATTGATGATAGCCATCCTGACTGGGGTGAGGTGGTATCTCATTGTGGTTTTTATTTGCATTTCTCTGATGGTTAGTGAGGTTGAACATTTCTTCATATGTCTGTTTGCCATCTGTGTATCCTTTTTAGAAAAATATCTCTTCATGTCCTCTGCCCATTTTTTAATTGGGTTGTTTGTTTTTTTGGAGTTGAGTTGAGTGAGTTTTTTATAAATTTGTGATATTAACCCCTTATCAGATATATCATTGGCAAATATCTTTTCCCAATCAGTAGGACCCCTTTTTGTTTTATTGATGGTTTCCTTTGCTGTGAAAAACCTTTTTAGTTTGATGTAATCCCACATGTTTATTTTTTCTCTTACTTCCCTCGCGCGAGGGGATATATCAGTAAAAATCTTACTCCGGGTAATGTCTGTGAAGTTTCTTCCTATATTTTCTTCTAGGAATTTTATGGTTTCAGATCTTACATTTAAATCATTAAGCCATTTTGAACTTATTTTTGTATGTGGTGTAAGGCGGTGATCCAGCTTCATCTTTTTGTATGTGTCTGTCCAAGTTTCCCAGCACCATTTATTGAATGGACTGTCTTTACCCCAGCGTACATTCTTGCTTCCATTGTCATAGATTAAATGGCCATATAGGCATGAATTTATTTCTGGAATCTCTATTCTGTTCCATTGATCTATGTGTCTGTTTTTATGCCAGTACCATGCTGTTTTGATTACTGTAGTCTTGTAGTATAATTTGAAGTCAGGTATTGTTATACCTCCCACTTTGTTCTTATTTCTCAAGATTGTTGAAGATATCCAGGGTCTTTTGTTATCCCATATAAATTTTAGGATTATATGTTCTATTTCTGTGAAAAATGTCATTGGTAGTTTGATAGGAATTGCGTTGAATATATATATTGCCTTAGGCAGTATGGACACTTTAACTATATTAATTCTTCCTATCCATTAACATGGTATGTGTTTCCATCTATTTGTATCTTCTTTCATTTCTTTCTTCAGTGCCTTATAATTTTCTGAGTACAGATTTTTTACTTCTTTGGTTAAATTTATTCCCAGGTATTTTATAGTCTTTGGAGCAATTGTAAATGGAATTGCTTTTTTTAATTTCTCCTTCTGATGTTTTATTATTGGTATATACAAATGCAACTGATTTCTGAATATTAATTTTGTATCCTGCTACTTTACTAAATTCATCTATCAGCTCTAATAGTTTCTTGGTGGAGTCTTTAGGGTTCTCTAAATATAGTATCATATCATCTGCATATAATGACAGTTTTACTTCCTCCTTACCGATTTGGATGCCTTTTATTTCTTTTTCTTGTCTGATTGCTGTGGCTAGAACTTCCAGCACTATGTTGAGTAGAAGTGGAGAAAGTGGGCAACCTTGCCTTGTTCCTGATTTTAAGGGGAATGGTTTTAGTTTTTCCCCATTGAGGATGATGTTAGCTGTGGGTCTATCATATATGGCCTTTATTATGTTGAGATATGATCCCTCTATTCCCACTTTCTTAAGGGTTTTTATCATGGATGGCTGCTGAATTTTATCAAATGCTTTTTCTGCATCAATTGATATGATCATATGATTTTTATTTTTCATTTTGTTAATGTGGTGTATCACATTAATTGATTTGTGGATGTTGAACCACCCTTGCATACCAGGGATGAATCCCACTTGAACATGGTGTATAATCTTTTTAATATATTGCTGAATTCTGTTCGCTAGTATTTTGTTGAGGATTTTTGCATCTATGTCCATTAGCGATATCGGCCTGTAGTTTTATTTTTTTGTGGTGTCTTTGTCTGATTTTGGGATCAGGGTGATAGTGGCTTCGGAAAAAGTGTTTGGGAGTCTTCCCTCCCTCTGGATTTTTTGGAAGAGTTTGAGGAGAATAGGTGACAATTCTTTTTTGAACGTTCTGTTAAATTCACCTGTAAAGCCATCTGATCCAGGGCTTTTGTTTGTTGGGTGATTGTTGATTACTGATTCAATTTCCTTGGTGGTAATCAGTCTATTCAGGTTTTCTGTCTCCTCTTGAGTTAGCCTTGGAAGGTTGTATGCATCTAGGAAATTGTCCATTTCTTCCAGGTTGTCAAATTTCTTGGCACACAGTTGCTCATAGTAATTTCTTAGGATTTCTTGTATCTCTGCAGTGTCTGTTGTCACTTCTCCTCTTTCATTACTGATTTTATTAATTTGGGTCCTCTCTCTCATTTTTTAATGTGTCTGGCTAAAGGTTTGTCAATTTTGTTTATCTTCTCTAAGAACCAACTCTTGGATTCATTGATCTTTTGTATTGTTTTTCTGGTTTCTATTTCATTTATTTCCGCTCTGATCTTTATTATCTCCTTCATTGTACTCCCTTTGGGCTTATTTTGTTGTCTTTTTCCAGATCCCTTATGTGTGAAGATAAACTGTTGATTAGTGATGTTTCTTGTTTCTTTAGGTAGGCCTGCAGTGCTATGAACTTCCCTCTTAGAACTGCTTTCGCGGCATCCCATAGATTTTGGGTCGTTGTATTTTCATTTTCGTTTGTCTCGAGATGTCTTTTGATTTCTTCCTTGATCTCCTGTTTGACCCATTCATTATTTAGTAACATATTATTCAGCCTCCATGAATTTGTGTGTCTTCCAGTCTTTTTCCTGTAGTTCATTTCTAATTTCATAGCACTGTGGTCAGAGAACACAATTGGTACGATTCCAATTTTCTTAAATTTATCCAGACTTGCTTTGTGGCCTAACCTATGGTCTATCTTGTAGAATGTTCCATGTGCGCTTGAGAAGAATGTGTATTCTGCAGCATTGGGGTGGAATGCTCTGAAAATATCTGTTAAATCCAAGTGGTCCAATGTGTCATTTAAGGCTGTTGTTTCCGTATTGATTTTCTGTCTGGAAGACCTGTCCCTTGTTGTCAGAGGGGTATTGAAGTCCCCTACTATGATAGTGTTACTGTTGATCTCCGTCTTTATGTCACTCAATATATGTTTTATATATTTAGGTGCTCCTATGTTGGGTGCATAGATGTTTACTAGGGTTATATCCACTTGTCGAATTGATCCCTTTATTGTTATATAGTGTCCATCTTTGTCTTTTAATATTTTCTTCATTTTAAAGTCTATTTTGTCAGAGATAAGTATTGCAACTCCAGCTTTTTTCTCATTTCCATTTGCATGGAATATCTTACTCCAACCCTTCACTTTTAGCCTGTGTGTGTCTTTTGATCTGAGGTGAATCTCTTGTATACAGCATATACAAGGGTCTTGCTTTCTTATCCATTCAGCCACCCTATGTCTCTTGATTGGAGCATTTAAACCATTTACATTTAAAGTGATTATTGATAAGTACATAGTTATTGCCATTTTTAAATTTGTGGTTAGATTGTTTTCATCTTTCTTCTATTTACAGAAGTCCTTTTAGTATTTCTTGCAATGCTGGCCTGGTGGTAATGAATTCCTTTAGCTTTTTCTTTTCTGGGAAGCTCTTTATCTCCCCGTCAATTTTAAATGATAGCCTTCCTGGATAAAGCAACCTAGGTTGTAGGCCTTTGTTTTCCATCACTTTGAGTATCTCCTGCCACTCCCTCCTGGCCTTCAATGTTTCTGCAGAAAAGTCATTTGATAGTCTTATGGGAGTTCCCTTGTATGTAACCCTCTGTCTTTCTCTTGCTGCTTTTAGGATTCTCTCTTTGTCTTTAATCTTTGCCATTTTAACTATAATGTGTCTTGGAGTGGACCTGTTTGGGTTTATCCTGGTTGGAACTCTCTGCACTTCCTGGCTTGTATGTTTGTTTCCTTCATCAGGTTAGGGAAATTTTCAGACATTATTACTTCAAATATGTTCTCAATCCCTTGTTTCTTCTCTTCACCTTCTGGTATTCCTATGATGCGCATGTTGTTGCGCTTGATGTTATCCCATAGGTCTCTTAAACCATCTTCATTGTTTTTTATTCTTTTTTCTTTCTGTTGTTCTGTTTGGGTGATCTCTGCTAACTTGTCTTCTAAGTCGCTGATTCGATCCTCTGCTTCATCTAACCTGCTGTTAATTCCTTCAAGTGAGTTCTTTATTTCGGTAACTGTGTTCTTTAGTTCTAACTGGTTGTTCGTTATGATTTCTACATCCTTCTTGATGTCCTCTCTAAGTTCCTTAAACATTCTTATCATCAGTATTCTGAACTCTGTCTCTGACAGTTTGGTTACCTCTGCTTCATTTAGTTCCATTTCTGAAGGTTTCTTCTGTTCTTTTATTTGGGATATGTTTCTTTGTTTCCTCATTCTGGCTGACTCTCTGTGTTTGCTTCAATGTATTAGGTAGATGCCCTGGAGTTCTTGGTTCTTGCTGGATTAGTAAATAATAAATGTCCTTTATATTTGACTTGCACTACTTCGTTCTTCTCCCCTGCGTGTGCTCTAAAAGTGACTCTTGTGTTGTGTATATTGTCCTGTTAAAGAAGATCCTTAATTGCTTTTCGCTTGTGAGTAGGTGGAGTTAACTCCTAGGCTGACTAGTTGTGAGACTTGGCTTTGCCCACGCAGGGTATTCTGCTGCGTGAGGGTTGACCGCTTAGATGTGGTTTGCACTTTGGCCTCTATGTGCCTGTAAAGAATCCCCTCTGGGTGTGTCACTTGTAGGTCAAACCCGATAGAACTCTGGCTTGGTCTGGAGTTGGCTGCTGGGTATGTTGAATCTTGTGCCTCTTAAGCTGGGCACTGGTAGGGCAATTACAGAACAAAGCAAATCACCAAGCACAACAACAACAACAAGGAAAAAGTCAAATACATTCACATGTAAAAAAACAATCGACAACCCCCACTCGACATAGGCAAAGATGTCAAAAATATAAAGACAAGTCAAAACAGAACAAAAAAAACCAGCGCCAGTTGTTGCTTAAGCCCACCAAGTAATCTCCAGGTTGTTCTCTGCTGTAGCACAGAGTCCTCACTCGACACAGGCAAAGATGTCAAAAAGATAAAGACAAATCAAAACAGAACAACAACAACAAAAAAAAAACAGCGCCAGTTGTGGCTTAAGCCCACCAAGTAATCTCAGGGTTGTTCTCTGCTGTAGCACAGAGTCCCCACTCGACACAGGCAAAGATGTCAAAAAGATAAAGACAAATCAAAACAGAACAAAAAACAAAACAAAACAGAAAAAAAACAGCGCCAGTTGTGGCTTAAGCCCACCAAGTAATCTCTAGGTTGTTCTCTGCTGTAGCACAGAGTCCCCTGCGTATTGTGCAGGTAGAGCCGGTCACCTGGTGCCCAGAGTGCAGCTTTAGATGCGTGGGGCTGAGGGGTCTGGACAATAGGTTTTACAAAGCCAGTGCAGTTTCTACCCTTGCCGGCACATATGCACACCGAGAATAGCACCACCAGCCCTGTGTCCAGTTCTGAGTCTTAGGGCACCTCTTCCCTGTGTGTGTGTGTGTGGCGGGCAGGGGATTCCTCAGCTGCTGAAAGCTGAGAGCTGCATCTGCCACTTACTGCTGACCCCTGGGAGTGCCTCCGCCGATGTAATTGCCCCGCCCTAGGCAGGCCAGAAAGGGTGGGGGCTGGGGATGGAAAGAGGGGTCTTCTCTTTCCCAGCCCAGCTGTGTCACACCCCACCCGCAGGCCAGAAACGGTGGTATCTGGGGATGGATGAGTCTCCTGTCTCCTAGGCCAGGGCAAACCACACTCTTCTCAGCCTCTTCCCTGGGCCAGAGCCAGCGGCCAGTCTTCCCACAGCCCAAACCCCAAGGCTCCTCTGTAATCTGACACTGCTCTTCAGATCAGGAGCCAGTTCAAGTCTCTGGAAGGGTGGGGGTAGGATTGGAAGAGCGGGGGGAGGGGCCCAGGTATGGAGTTATTTGCCTCAAATGCTAGATATCCTGCCTCTGCTGTGGGATGCAAAGTAAAGTCCGCCGCCTGGCTTTTGTGTTCTCCCTTTTGTCCTGGTAACCCCTGTGTCTCTGCAGCTGGGGATGTGGTTGCCCCGCTCTAGGCTGGCTAGAAAGGGTGGGGGCTGGGGATGGAAGGAGGGGTCTTCTCTTTCCCAGCCCCGCTGTCTTAACACTCTTCCCGCAGGCCAGAAAAGGTGGTGGCTGGGGACGGAAGATTCCCAGCTCCTAGCCTCCTCCCTGGGCCAGAGCCACCCGCCTGTCTTCCCGGAGCCCGGGCTCCAAGGCGCCTCTGTAATCTGCCGCTGCTCCTTAGTGCAGGGGCTAGATCAAGTCTCTAGAAAGGTGGGAGTAGGGTCGGAAGAGCAGGGGGGGGCAGGTATGGAGTTGTCCTTTGTCCGGCCTAAGACTTATTGGAGATAGCTGGAATTATTGCCTCAAATGCTGGATATGCTGCCCCTGCAGCGGAGAGGTCCGCTGTGGGACGCAGGGCAAAACGCCCACCTCCTGGCTTCCGCGCTCTCCTCCGTCCTGGGATATCCTGCGTATCTGTAGCCGTGGATGTGGGCTGGAATTTCACAGGCACAGGTACAGGTGCAGAGCAGATTTCCACAACCCAAGGGTGGGGGCCGAATTTCTACCGCCACAGGTGTGGACCGCGATTCCAACCCGTGTCCCCACCGCCGCCACAGGTGCGACGTGTCTCCGCTCCACTCCCTTCTTTCTTCCCCTGCTCGCCCAATTTTTCCCCACCGGCAAGAAATCCCTGCGCGATTCTCTTGGCTGTTCTGCGTGATGAGCAGAGAGTCCTTTGATGGGTTATAAGCTTCCCGTTTCTGATAAGATGGGACGGAGAATTCAAAAAGTGCGCCCTGCGGCCGCCATTCCTATGACGTCACTCCCCAATATATTTCTTATATATATTTGGTCTTCATCCACAGTTTCCAGCTCACAGATCCCAAAGAGTCGATGCAGGATCCTTCTTAATTTTTAATGTTTCTGCTAATAATCTTTGATTAGCAGACTTATTTTCACATGGTTCAAGATGAAACTTTTCGTGAAAGCTGTAAAGTCCTGTGAGAGAATATTCTGATCAATCGTGTAGTTAGGCTATGTGTTTTTACCAACTGGAAAAAGGGACAAACAAAATTAAGACTTGCCATTTTAATCTATTTTCCTCTCTTGGTTTGGATCATGATGGCACTTGACGGATTTTTTTTTTTTTTTTTTTTTTTTTTTTTTTTTTTTTTTTTTTAATGTAAGGATGGGGGATACATTCTTAATCTCAACATGATTTCTTACCAATTATTCTTGCTAACGGTTCCCTGACCTAAACATTATTAAAAAGTTCAGTTAAAAGACCATAATATTGTTTATGTGCAGGGTATTGATTTCGTTTGTGAGAAAACACTAAGAAATGTATACAAATACACATGGGATACAATTTCTGATTCTAAGAATCATTTCATTGAGAAGAAAACAAGAAAAAGGAAAGATGGCTTATCAGATAGAACATAAGTATTTTGTGATGTAGCTGGAAGGGAGATAATTGTGGACTAGGTGGTATTTTAAAATAAAGTAAGGCCTGAAAAGCAAATCTAAGGATTCATACATCTTACATTGGGAGAAATTATAGAAGTGCATAAAGTTGTGAAATATATGGAGAACATAAGTTAGTTCTGTGACTGCTTGGTGCAGAGATGTTTTAAACTCTAACAGAATGGTCTAACATAATAATCTGAAATTGTTTGAAAAATCACTTAAAGCAGCAAAGCAGGGAATGAAGTGTAGAATGAAATATAACAAGATATAATAAATTTGAAAGGGAGGCGTCCCATCTCAGATTGAACAGAGAAGCAAGCAAGAGGCTTTAGAAACAACTCTTAGTAATCCATATAACAACATATCTTCTATTTTACAGAAGTTTAAAAAACAACTTTAGCTTCCTTACACTTTTAGATTTTCTCTTCTACCCTTGATATGGTATGAACTTGAAACCTCAAATAATTGGAAGATATGTTATACTTTCTTACTGAGCGTTGTTTCTAAAACCTCCTGCCTCTCAGTTCAATGTGATTTCATTTATCATGTGGAATCCAAAAAAACAAATAAGTGAGCAAAACAGAAACAGACTCACATACAGAGAAGAAACTGATGGTTGCCTGATGGCAGTAGGGTTGGGAGGCTTGCTGAAATAGTGAAGGGAATTACAAAGTACAAATTGGAAGTTAGAACATAATTATGGGGATATAATTCCAGCATAGGAGATACAGTAAATAATGCTGTAATAATTTAGGTACGGTTCCATATGGGTATAATACTAATCTGGGGGATCAATTTGTAAGTTACAGAAATTTCTAACCACTGTGCTGTACACCTGAGACCAATATAAAACAATATGGAATGACAACTGAAATTGAAAGCAAATTAAAAAAAAATGCATTTCATTTGTAGAAGATCACTAAATCTAAGTAAGTACAGTATGGCTATTAACTTCAAAACACAAAGACGCCTATACATTCCTGTTAGTGTTTGAGCTAGTGAAGGAACAAAAATAAGTGAAAGGCTGACCTCTGGGAGCTGTGAGTAAAAATTAGCACCTGAAGAGAATATTATTTATCAAATACAGTCATATTTTAAATGAGATACAATGCTCTTAAAGTGATTCATTTAAATAGTATTACAGATAAGCAGTAGAACTCTATGTTGTCATCATTACAGAGGCTAAGCTTGTACATTGAAATTTAGTAGCATTAGGATAGAATCAACCACTTGGTGATAAATTGTAAAATGTACGTAAAGAATTTGACATGAAGTAGCACAATAAAAATATTGATAAGTCCAAACAGTATTATTGACAGTGTAACACTACATAGAAGTAGAAGATGGAGTATCCTGAGACCTGAAAAGAATATCATGAAAAGACTAATGTAACTGGGAAATGAGATCTTGAAACTTATTTGTGATAATTTGTTGTCTGGGTGGGTTGAGTCTCGGAGTAAGGTGCGTATGCCTCATGGAGCTTGAAGAAGACGTGTGGAGCCGAAGGCAAAGTAAACATATTGTATTTAGACATACTTAGGGGACACAATCAGCCCCACCGCTGGATACAGCCAGCAGCTCCCTTCCTGTGTCAGCTGCCCCCATAGTGAAACATCTAAACACGTTTATGTCACAGAGTCGAAGGTGGCATACAGCCAGGGGGCTTACATTAGAGTACCTCTGTAAGATGGATGGCGCCAGCTCTGTGTATTATCAGGTCACCTGGTCAGGGGTAGTACTGTATAGCATCGTTCTGGACCAGCATGTCACTGGGTCAGGACCAGCAGCTGGTCGGATATGCAGCCTGACAAAGGTTATTTTTCCTACGCCCCACCCCTCTAGGGTTTCTCACCTGCCAGCTGGTTGTCTTCCTCGGGCCTTCGCTGTAGATCTTTTTGTCAACAGGGCAGAGCCCTGTACCCAGACGATGCAACAGCGATACAAAGAATAGAAGAAGGCCACTAGGACACACGCCCCTCTTTTCAGCAGAGCAGAAGCTCATCTCCAAGAGGAGGAGAGCCAGGCCCACCATTCTTGTAAGGGGTCTCCTGTCTGGCACTGAGTGCCAGTAAACTCTCCTGTCAGGGCAGACAGTGCCTGGTGTACATTTGTTTCATTATCAGCAATGTATAAGCAGTAGTCAGCATGTACAAAGGCACAGGTACCTCCCTGGGCAGTAGTTAAAATGGTCAAAGCCACCCGGTTTTGGAGGACTGTCTTTTTCTTTGGTCAACTTTCTCCATCAGTTAGTTCAGGGCCTGGTGGGTTTGGTTAAGTGCTCGGGCAATGTGGTCAGCAAGTGCAGTTATTTGTATTTCCAGCAAAATAGAACTAGCTTGTAGACTGCAAATAACCAAGGGATATAACCATGCAGGTGTCCTCTTGACAAGGTGATGTCTGGCTGTAAAGGGCTCCCAATTTTGGTGCCGAGTTTCTAGTCTGGGTCGCACATGGGCTGGATGGTATGGCCATCCCCATGTACAATTCCCTATCTCTGGACAGGACTAGGGACAGCCATAAAGCCCACAGGCGCCCATTGGGGTCAAAAGTGGTGGGGTCCAACCCTTGTTCCTTTTGCCCTTTTACCATATACGACCCTCGGGGACTTGGGTTGTGTTCTGACATAGGGTCACCGGTAACCGACCTGTCCTTGGTGTCAGTCTCCTTCCCAAAGCAAGGGGACGACCTGGGTAAGTTCTACATCTTTAGTCGTGGGACACCTGACCCATCTTACTCTGCATGACCCAGCCATGCCATGGTGTCGTTTCTTGGGCCCTCATGCGGGAGAGGACGGGTCACCAGGTTGTGTTCCAGCCTGCCTGTCGAGGGTTCCATCCTTGCAACCAAGTGCATTTCTCTGCACTGGCTGAATAAATCTCCACCATGGAAACCCTGGCACGGTGCTGGCTGGAAACTCGGTGTAAATCCAACACTGGAGACATTGACCACTCTGGCGTAGGTTTGGCCCCAGCCTACCATGGTATTGTCCTACAGGCACCTATGAGCTGAAAGAAACAATAGACGTAGGAAACAGCAATAGCAGATCCCTCCCATCTGGGAGGATACATGCTAGCTGTTTGTCCTGAGAGGAGAGTTTCTGCTCCCAGTACCTTTCGCATGTTTGGAGCAGTGTTGGGAGTCCTTTGTGTGGTTTCAACACGTAAAGAATAGGGGACCCCATGATAGGCCACAGTGGGAGCACATAAGGTCCCTGCAAGATCGTCCCATTGCTGGGACCTCCATAGAATCAGTCACCTGTGGTGGCCACTTGGCCACAACCACTGGAGTCACTTGTCAATCATGGGTCACACCAGCTCTCCATGGGGCTAGCAGGCCCTACCAATTACTGTGGGGACTTTTGACCTGCCAGTGCCAAGTCCATTGTAGTCATTTTCATGCTTTCAAGCATGCCGGTATTCGTAACAGGATGTTTTTATTTTTGCCATATCCCAGCTATAACAGGGTCTCACTGGTAGTAACTTGTAGTTGTATGGGAGTGGCCATCCAGTGTATCAGGGTCTCTACTGTTGAGGATGCATCCTTCCGTGGCCTCTCATGCAAATTCTCAAAACGTTCCACAGACACCAGGCCCAGTCAGGCATCGTGGGAGGGTGTTTCGACACCTGAAGGCCTTGTTTCAACAGGCTGTTATAATGCTCAGTCATTCCAGGTGTCTGTGGATTGTAAAGGACATGGACCAGTGATTGTATTCCATCCTGGGCAGCCAATCACTGCACTTTCTGTCTTGTAACGTGAGTACCCCTGTTGCTTTCAATGACCTGTAGGTACCCATCAAGGGCATGAGCCACATAAAGCTTTGCTAATGTATTTCACTGGTCTGCAAACAGACATGGCCAAGCAATCAATTATCCTGTAGCAGTGTCTACTGCTGTGAACCTGTAAGAGGCACCCTGGGCTTTGGATAGGGGTCCGAGGTAATCTACTTGTCTGCAAGTTGAGGGGCACCCTCCCTCGCGTGAGCTGTTGAATCACAATAGCGAGTTTTTGCTGTTGGGGGCTGTCCTGGGCACAAATGACGCAGTCGTGGCAGGCACCAGCTATCTCCTGCTATTTCATAGGCAGCCCCCAGAATCTGGTCACCTGCTACATGATTTTGTTTCCATGCTGCCAACTTTCTATGCAGCCAGTGGGCCACATCAGTGGCAGGGGACAGTTATAACCACCGGACCTGTGCTAAGGCATCTGTATCATCATTACCTGGGGTGTTAGAGGGGAGTGATCTGTAACGTGCATCAGGGTCACCTCTTTTTCCTGTCCGAGATCCCAGAAGTCTTGCCACATATCTTGAGTCCACAGTGGATGCTGTCCTACCAACCATTTTTGGTGCTTCCACATGGGGAGCCACAACATCAGGTGCTGAAACACCACCAAGTTGTCTGTACAAATTCCAGGGGACTAGACTCATGGCTGATGATATTCTACACAGGCCTTAGCTCGGCCCACAGACTACACTTACCCACCCCAGCATCAGACCAAATGGTATCTATTTTGGACTGCACTCCAAAAGCTGTCCAAATGGCAGCGGCTCCCCAACGAGCCATCAGTATATGGGGCATCTTCAGGTACTGGTGGCTGTCCTCTGTAAGTCGAGGGTTCCAAATCCCCCCACTAGGTATATCACCAGGCATGGCCTAAGCTACAAGATCCACCCTAGGACCTGCTGTATCTGTGCTCAAAGTGTTTTAACTGAGGCTAATATATTGCTCTAAGTATGCCCCCAATTTGGCATAGCTGGTGGACTGTGCCACCCCCGTTTTGGGTCCCTGTGTCCACAATAACCATGTTGTTTCTGTGTTGGCTTCTCTAGCCAGCAAAGCTGTGTATACAGTGACCAATTGTTTCCATCAGGGAGTAGGAGACTTCCACTCCTTTACACAGTTGTCACAAGAACCCCACTGGCGACAGAGACACTCCTGCTTCTGCCAGAGGCCCAACCGTACCCCTCATGGGTTACGTGAACATGGAGTTGAAACGTGCAACCTGTATCTACCATTTGTAGTACCTGTGTCTGTTGACCTGCCCATTTAGTGGCAACACATGTCTTTTGTATAGTCTCTGTCCAATCCCATGAGGCACCCTTCTTCACCATGGCATACAAGGGTCTTACCATCTGTGCTAAATGGGTTATAAGCACCCGCTAATAACCCAACAGACCCAAATACTTTTGTAGTTGGGAGACCTTGGTCAGTCGGGGAAATGCCTGTATTTTTGATATAACAGCTTCTGGAATAACCTTTGCCTTACCCGACCACAAAGCACCCGAAAACTTTACTCAGGGCCCTGGAATTTTTCTTCGTCACCATCTACCCACATGACTTCAAGTGGCAGAGAGAGGGAGCTGCTGCTCTAAATCTGAAAGATAATCAGATGTTAGTAATATATCAACAACATATTGAAGCAGAGCCACAGAGGATAGGTGTTTCCACTGTGCCAGTCTTGGGTTCAAGACTGTGGCCAATAGTGGGACTATGTAAATATCACTGTGGGAGTGCTTCAAAGGTCCACTGATGCCCGTCCCAAGTGATGGCAAACTGTTCTTGACTATCAGGTTCAATGTCAATAGAGAAGCTCTCCAGATGCACCACATAGCGATATGTTCCCAAGCGTATCGTCAAGCGGTCCATAAAATCATGAATTGAAGTCACTGCAGGATGCAGAGGTGGTGTCACCTTATGTAATTTCCTGTAGTCTGTAGGCATTCATCAAGTTCCATCCGGTTTCTTCACTGCCATACCAGGGATTTAAAGGGAATGTGCATTGGTCTCAACAATGTGTGCTTTCTCCAGCTCTAAAATTGTGCAGCCAATCCTCATACCACATTCGGCAGTCGATACTGTCACACTGTAACCGCGCGATTGGGTCACAGCAGTATACACGAGGGGGTTAGTGAGCATGTCTGCATATCACCGTTTTCCTTACCTGGATTCAGAGGCAGAACTCTCTGACCAACGTCTGTAACCTGAGGCCATGCAGCTTCTATTTAACCTTAGAGTATATTCCAGGACTGGGGAGACTTCACCCCGTGTAGGTGCAGGTGGGAAGCCTTCCTATACTCAGTGGTAAGTAAATGGCTCTCATCTTCGAAGTCTCCACCCCATAGTCATCAATGTAGATTGCTAAGTCCATGAAACAGTTCTGGGTTCCCATAGGTAAGGCTGCAGTTTACGCCGTTGTCAACTAGGGCCAAACCCTCTGTACATTAGAAGGAGATCAATGTATGGACAGTTCTTTGTGGGGCCTCTGGTCCCTGCTTCATCTCTGTGACTGGGTACCTTGCCAGCCCCTAACACCAGACAAACTGAAAGGAGCTAGCCTCCTGCGGGTGCTCATGAACTCCCAGAGGGACGTGAATCACACTTTCCCAGACTTCTCCTTGAGGTTTTGCCAGAATGGCTGTTCTTGACGTAACTGTTCCCACAGTTTCAACAAGACCACCTTGGGTTGTCAGTTTACTTTTTCCTTGATAAACCTCCACTGCTAAGAGATCTTTTCACATGTGCATGTGCATCACCCTCTAGGGCCATCTGGTTTGCCTTCCCTTACTTGTATTTTGGACTTCATGTCTTAACTTCTAAGACCGTGTGCCCTAACTTCCCCTGCCGCCATCCTTCCACATCTCCCAGAGTGGCCACCATGGTTGTCACTTCGTGAATTTGCCGCCCCGCATAGGGTTCAAGGACAGCAACCAAGAACCCAAAGACATTTGTAGGAGCAGTATCCAAAATCAAATCTCTCATGTTCATCATAAAATGCTCTTCATCTGGCCCATGTGTGTTAGAGTCAAACATAGCATGTCTCATACCCATTTCACCAATGCTTTGTCCAAGTTTAGTATATGATTGTCATTTCTTCACAGTCTGAAGCATCTAGCCTACATTTCCCCTGACTGTGTGCACCACAGCAGTGAAACAGTCCATTAAGGAATGGTTGCTCTGGCCTTGAACTAGCCTGAGTTTGCAGCCATTGCCTTAGAGATGGGTTCAACATCACGGAGGCTAGCTTTCCATTTCATATGGGGAACAGAGAATGCTGTCTGCTACCTCATCCTACAAGCACAGGCGCCAAGCCTCGAGTGGCTCACTGGGCATTACAACTGCTGCTTCACCAACTCTCACAACTCCGTGGGTGTATAAGGAGGGCAATTTGTGAACTCAGTCACGGCTGTGTTCCAGCATCAATGCCACCGGGCCCCAAAGGTTGTTCATGTTTTAGCTCTTATTGTACAGTGAGCCGAATGCAGGGGTGTGGGACATCTTCAGCCTCCCCAGCATCCTCTGTCGGGAACTCCAGGATGGTGTCTGCTTCAGACCCCCCCCCCCACTGCAGAATTCCTCCTCAAGCTGATGGACTCAGGCCTCCAGCAGCTTCTTCTGAGACTATAGGTCCCACAGTCTGGCCACTTCAGCAAGCACTTCCTCTTCAATGCATTTCTGCACAGCACATTGAGGCACATCCAGCCCACACGGCTGGCAGCACCGCTGGCTTTTTCAAGCAACTGCTCAGTTAAAACCTGCAAGGCTTTTTCTGTGCTGGCCTGAGAACCATCCACATCTTCCCACCCCTCCAGGGAGACCTAGACTAACTGTTGAACATCAGCTCCTCACAGTGGTGGCCACCGGGTACAACAAATTGTGTGCAGACACATGTTCTGTCCAGGGGTGTAGCGATCTCTTACCTAATCTAGATCCTGCTCTCTTCGCTAGGTGTCTAGTGGGTTGGTCTCAGGAGTAATGTGTGTGCCCCTCGGGGAGCTGGAATAAGATAAGTGGAGCTGAAGGCAAAGTAGACTGATTTTATTCAGGTTTAGGGGGAATACTCAGCCCCTTCTCTGGGTACAGCCAGGACCCTCTTCATGCCTCAGCCACCAAACTCGTGAAACAGCCAGACAAATTTGTACCATACAGAGACAAAGATGGCGTACAGCAAAGATGCTCACATAATAGTATATCTTTCAAATGGATGGTACCTGCTCTTTGTTCCTTCGTGTGGGACCAGCAGGTCCCTGGGTTAGGGATCATTGCATGTCTTGTCTCAGACCAGCACATTGCTAGGGGAGAGCCAACCGCTGGTCGGGGAGAGAGTCTGACCAAGGCTGTTTTCCCTTTACTTGGGTTAATATTGTGGTCTCTCAGGAGAAAATGGTAGAGTGGTAATAGTACCAGACTTGGGTATTGAAAAGACCAATTAGTTGTAATGGGACCATTATAAGAAGTAGTACATTAAGTAGTAAGACTGAAGGCAAGACGGAGAGTTTTAAATTATTGAGGCAAGAGATGGATGAAGTAAGACAATGACAAATAGAGGAGAAAAGCTTACAGATAATAGATTTAGAAGACATACGTAAGCATTGAATATGTGAAAGTAGTTGTCAAAATATTTTCTCTCAGATATTTAAGGTTTTACTTATTGAAGGTAATGTAAAGATTATGTAAATGTATACAGGGGAGGGGAGACGTAAGAGGATAAAACCATTATTCAAGAATAACATTTTAAAGCACAGACAAAACGAGTATAAATAGAATCTTCAACTAATTGTTAACATCATTTTGGAAAGAGGAGAGAACACGATGTTTTTAATATTTCTTCTTTGAAACATTACACTCAATTCTGAGATGGTCATTTTTAAATTGCAGGACCAGTATCGTGTGGGAGAAAAAAATACAGACGTCCTCCACGCCGAGAGCCAGCCAGGCTCTCCCAGGAGAAAATACTGTATGACACCAAGGGATGGTGGTTATTCTATTAAAGATAGGTAAAGGACAGTGAAATATGTGCACCATTATATCATAGTTGATATGTTTTGTTCAGGGGGAAATTCATCTACCATATAATTCAACATTTTAAGAGTGAGTGATTCAGTAACAGTTTTGCAATTACCACCTCTATCTGGTTACAGAATATTTTCATTACCCCCAAGTAAAATGATCTGACATTTAAGCAATAGCTCCCACTTATTTCCCTGTCCCAGACACTAGCAAAGACTTATATGTGTTCTGTCTATACTAATATTCCTATGCTGGATGAATCATACTATTGGAATCAAACAATATGTGACCTTTTTTATGTGGCTTTTTTCATTAGCATGAATGTTTTTGAGGATCATGAGTGTTGTAGCATGAATCAGTGCATCACATCCTGAAGACTGATTAAATAAATAGTCCATTGTAGGTGTCGTTAATTAACCAAGTTTGTTCATCCATTTGTCTGTTTGAGTTATTTCCACCAGACTACTGTTGTAAATATTCATGTACAAGTATTTGGGTATAGAATACCCAAGTATTCTACTATTTGGGTATATATTTAGGGAGTGGCATTCCTGGGTCATATCGTAATTCTGTTTACTTTTTTGAGGAACCACCCATCTTTCCCAAGCACCTGCACCATTTGACATCTCCATCATCAGTGTATGCAGGAGTGCCCATTTTTTGTACATCTTCATTAACACTAGATACTTTCCTTTTTTTGTTCTTTATTTATTTAATTAAACTTTATTGGGGTGACAATGATTAGTAAAATTTCATAGATTTCAGGTAAACAATTCTGCAGTATATCATTTACCTACCACACCGGGTTTCACTACCCAGAGTGAGAAGAGTTTCCATTTAAAAACACTATATAGCCAACATATGAGTAAAATGGTGTCCTATGTCAGTTTTGATTTGCATTTCTCTAATGACTGATTGTGTTGAGCATGTTCACGTGCTCGTTTGCCTTATGTCTTCTTTGTAGACAAGTGTATTCTGGTCCTTTGTTCTTTTAAAATACTTTGTCTTTTCATTGTCAGAGCTTTTAATATTTTATGCTGCATATCAGAAGGTGCATTTTAAAATATTTGCTACTTTGTTTCTGTTATCCAAGTAGAGATAATCCCAGTTCCAGCGACTACAAGGATTATGCTGTAAAGACACAACCTAGAGGCTACCGTGATTATAGCCATTCACGTCCTCAGGATGAACTTTCCTCTAGCAGACATAGGTTCTCTAAATTTTCTCCTTCTTATCAAATTCCATTTTCAATTTGGACATTGGTTCATACTCTGTTGTTTTGTTTTGTTTTTTTTTTCTTAATTTAGTGAACGTGATGGCTGTGGTGGGGTTCGTGATACATATTATTCTGAACATACACGGAGAGGCTCTTACAGAGATTCATGTGGGAGTTATGGTAAGAGTTCAGTTTTGACTTGTAAATCATATAGTTGGCCTTAAGGCCAGTGTTGTTTATTTTACTTCTAATTCCACGAAGGGAAAACACTACTATGGACTTTTGATGATCTTGAAGGTTTTGGAATCATTATCTTAATACCTCTTTAAACTAATAGAATGCTTTTAAGGGTAAATGGGTAGTCTCATCTTTTTTTCCTCATGAAATACAACTTATTTTAACATTTTAAAGTAATGAGTGTTTAACAGTATGAAGCAAAGGAACAATATTAAAGTCAGAATGTCAGCCTATTTGCAGAAACTTGAATTGGTCATTTATTTTAAAGAAATGACTTAGGCTACAGATATTACTCTTACACATTATTTTAAATGAACTTGAGATTGACTCTTGCAGCATCCATTGTTACCTTCGGAGCACAGGAAAATGAACCACATTTTCCAGATATTTAGTTAGCACTTTATAGTGTCATGGTGTAATGGTACCAAAATATTTTGTAATGCAGTTTATGTTTTGTTCTCTGATCATCGACTTTACAGGAAACTCTAGGGAATGCCACCAGCACGAGGGCCTCGTCTGACTTATGATGGAAGTGGTCGTTATGATGAGTATAACACACGAAAAGGATATGGTGGATATCATGAAAAATACTCAAGACGAACTCATACATCTCTAAGTGGTCATGATAGTGGTGGCAGACAGGAACGGTGGTTTTCACCATCTATGGATAGGGTGTACTCCATTCCTCATGAATCATATTGTAGCTCCAGTTACAGGGTTTGCAAGAGGAGTTTGTGGGGAACTTGATATTGAAAATTCAGGCTGAAACAGATACTAAAAAATACTGTTATGTACTCAATTTTCTGTGAGAAGATGAAATTTAAATGCCGTGTTTCTGTTAGTTGAGTACTACAAAAGAAAAAAAAGTGTTGTTTTAGGTAGATGTGTGTATTAATGTTCCATCCATAAATTTTTGGTTAAGATGAAAAAGTGGAATTTCTCAAAGTAATTTCATAATTGTTAATTTTAATTGAGATATGAAACTTTAACAGTTTAAATTTCATGTCTCTTTTGTTACAATTTTCAGAGTCAAATTTCCACAAAATACTATTTTATGTCTGATTGTACTCCTGACTAAAACAACCATAAAAACCATGCAGAGGTGACTTGCTCTATTTCTCTAAAATTTATCTTTATATCTTTGAACATAAAAAGGCATACAAAATTAAGCAGTCTGTTTGATACATTCGCACCAGGAAACTGTGCCTGTTTGCCAGCTTGAAGGGCTAAACACATCAATATATTCCTCTTTGAAAAACTAAATGTATAAAAGGAAAGGTTTGAACAATCTCCAAAAAGTTTGCGAAACAATTTTTGCCTCATAAGTGAAATTTTTTGTTTGTTTTTATATCCCTTAATGGAATGGTATACATGAAGAGAAAAATTGCACATATGGAATGATATAAAGGTTTTAAGGAATATAAAATAACGCACCCACTTGCATCCATTCTACAGCAGCAGATGGCCCAAGTGGGAATAATGGTAAGGTAATCAATTTTCTCCACTGAAAGAAAACTGATCCAGTTAGTCTGATGACCACCCTCTACGTAAGAAATTAATAGTGAATATCAACTCTACTGGAAAAGTAAAACTGAGCCAGTTAACTTTCCTGAGCTTTGTAGCTTAATGAAATAAAAGTAAGTATGCTTAAGAGTGTGTGTGTGTGTGTGTGTGTGTGTGTGTGTGTGTTTGTGTCTGTATATGTATGTATACGTATGTATGTATGTACTAGGGGTTCAATAAAATGTATACACATGCTTGTGTTCATGTTTTATTATTGGTATATATTGAGTATTTGAATTTTAGTACAGGTTTTCCTTATAACGTATACAATTTTTGGCACTATATGTATTGTGTGTGTGTGTGTGTGTGTGTGTGTGTGCGCGCGCGCACCTATGTAAATATATAGGCGTATGTAAACACATACACATATTTACAAATATATGTAAATTGTGGAAAGAAAGCACTGTATTTAAGGAAGCACTCATTAACTTTACCTTGGAATATTGAAAATCAGTGTAAATCCAAAGATTTAATACTGTATGAGCTTACAAGTATAGAATGATCTTCCAGTCTTAGGATGTTTATCAGTAAATGTAGGCAAAGATCATTAATAAGAATACTTAGAAAAACTCATGTATTCGTGGAAGTTTGAATTTATAAAGTTTTATTAAGTCCGTCAATTGGGTTTGCAAATTACCACATATCTTTGAGGATTCTTAAAAGTATTCCTTTAAAGGAACAGTGCAAGTGAAGTTTAGATTGTGGTATATTAAGCAGGTAAAAACGTTCCAATCTTCCATATCAGACTGAAGCATCAAATGGATATCATAACATTCTTTATCCACTCATCCGTGGACGGGCATTTGGGTTGCTTCCATACCTTGATATTGTAAGGGAACACACGAAAATACACTGTCGGTGGAATCGCAAACTGATGCAGCCAATGTGGAACAAAGTTGGGAGTTTTCTTAGAAAATGGAAAAGAGAATTTCCTAATGACTCAGCAATTCCACTTCTAGGTATATCTGAAGAAATCAAAATGACTAATTAAACAGATACGTGTTCATCACAACACTATTTGCAATCCCCAAGTGGAAGCACAGCAAAGGCCAATAGATAAATGTTAGTTAAAGCTCCTGCCATGCGTCACACATGCACAGGACTGGCGTGCGTCCCTGGTTACTGGATCATCTGTCACTGCTTGCTTCCTGACTGTCCCAAATCTGCACTTCACTTGTGTGTGCCAGTGTGGGAAAGGCACTGCTTAGGTCTGTGGATGATCTCTCCTGTGTCCACGTTGTCTGAGGAGTGTGTTGGTTCCTAAAAGCTGTATCCACACAGCTCCTCCAGAAACCTGTGTGCAGAAGGGGCTTCCTGGTTGTGTTTGGAGCTCTGCCAGACTCACAGCTTGAAAAGTCTGTATAGGTGTGTGGGGAAGCAGGCTGTGTGGAAGCATCAGCCCACCACGTCCACTATGACCTGCTGGTCACCACCTCCTGTTCATCAACAAAACCTGACGCATGTCCTCTACAAGGGCTTCTCCTTCCTGCTCCGCCTCCACACCAAGGATGTGTGGCCTTTGCCACCCTCGAGCCTGCAGAAGCAGGCAGGGTCTCCAGGAGTCCCACTGGCCGGGAGACCCTCGGCTCGAGCTCCCGTCCCTTCAAGGCACAATCCCAGAGTTAAATCACCTGAGGATGCCAGATCACTGGACCTGCCTGGTCCCTGCCTCACTCGCCATGGGGCCTGCCCTAGAACGGCAGCAGAGAAGATGCAGAAGGCAGTAGCACGTGTGTCACGTTGGAGGGACGTTTGTCACCTGCAACCCTAGGACCCTAGAACTGGGCTTCTGGGTTAGGCTGAGGGTCTCTGATAGGAAGGTGGCATGCGGAAGCTTGCTGCCCACCCTGCACTGAATCTGCTGGGGTGACAGAGCCCAGCTCAGTCAGCTGACACCGTCTCCACCAATCAAAGGGTCCTGGCCCTTCCTGTCTTGTCTCACCTAGCCACCTTGCCCCCATCCCACCACCTTCTTGGCCAGGCTTCTTCTTCACCCCCCCTCCAACCACCCTTCCAGATGCGTCATCCCCACCCACCAAAATGACCAGTCTACAGAAACTACACTGAAGATGGCATCTTGGTGATTTCCTGGACATGGGTGCCACCTTCTTGGACTCTGGGCACTAGGCAGGGCTTACTACTACCAAGTCACAGTCTTGTTACAGTTGTAACAGCTGATCACAGGGAGCTCTCAGAAAATAGCCCAGGGTATAGGACCTGGTAAGCGCAGTATATCTCTGGAATATGCTTATCTGTGAACCCAACTGCAGACAGTGCCGCGGACATTACACGTTGGGAGCTATGACCTTATTTGCAGAGATGACCTGTACTCACGAGATATAAGCCCTTCATTGAAAAGCTCATTATGTCCGACTGTTTCTCTCTCGCTCTCTCCGCCACCCACCATCCCTCCCTCCCTCCCTGCCTAACTGCCCACCTACTTCTCTCTTCCACTGTCTCTCCTTTTAACCTCTTTCTAGCCTTATGTCCTCTTGTGATTCGCTGTCTTTATGTCTCTCACTCCCCATGTTCTCAGTGTTGGGTTTTCTGTGAGATCCAGCAAGGTAGAGGTTTTGCAAAAAAAGTACATAATAGAGTGTCTTGGGCGACCACCGCTCAATTGTCCCAAAAGAATCTGAGTCTCTGTTTTGGTTACACCTTTTGTAATTAGCTTCCATCGTGGGTCATGTTTGGAGACCCTCCCCCTGCCTTTCAACGACAGTCTGGGACATCAGCAGTGCTCCAACTTGGCCTTGTCATGGCAGAGAACCCAAGTTCTCAGGAGGGCGGGAGACAGACAGGTTCTCCTCCTTGTCTTGGTGAACACAGAGTCCATTGCTTGGTAGAGCACCAGGGATGAGCACTCCTGCTCCTTGGTCAGCAGCTCAGGCACATGTAAACCTTCCCTGTGGTGGTGACAGGAGATCGAATTGCCCCACGACACGATTTCTAGGGCAAATGGTTCCTGCTGTTGGGCAGCGTAGATGACAGAATGCTTCCCATCTGACCCCATCCTTCCAGCCAATTTGCCGTGACACAGAGCTAGGCCAAGGATAGTCTCATAAGGCTGACCTGCCAAAGTTTTGATGAAAAGTACTGTTGTACACTCCTGGAAAACAAGTCAGTCACCCTAACATAACCTCAAGGTGTTTTTCTCATATATTGGTTACCTCGAGAAATATTTCTAATTTGCTTGACAAGAGCATAAAGAAATGTGGTTGATTTGGGGTTTCTTTCTCCTGCATATGCTGTTTTGGACCATTTGGTCTACTGTGTCTATGGCATCGGTCTGTCGACACAGGTGTTTCTCTTATTCAATCCCAAGGGGTGCAGAAGACACTCATTCAGTGTGTTTGCCTTCAAATGGCACTGCATTAGGGACACTCTTAGTTATATTTCTGTTGTCCCAGAATTCTCAATTGCTCTAAGTTCAGATGCTTTATTATTAGAGGTATAACATTTCAGTGTATGCATACACGTACATAGGTGTATACACACACCATAGATGTATATGTATATATGTATGTGTATATATATATATATATACACACACATATATACACATATATGTATATATACACTTAAATCATACCTAAAATGTCCTTATGTAATCCTGCATCTGAGCATGTGAATAACATACATAACATATATATGAATATATGAATATTATATGAATAATATATAATATGTGTATATATGTATTACATATATATACATGTATATGTATATATATGTATATATGTGTATATATATGTATATACATATATATACACATATATATATACATATATATATATATGTATATAATATTCACATTCTCAGATACAGGGACAGATGGATATCTTAAGTATTATTTTGTAAGATAAAGACAGTGACCACCCACCACAGTCATTCTGTAAGAGAAATGAAACCTACCGGCTCGTGCATGCTCATGCTTGCAGGGAGAGCCTGCTACCTGAAAGGACTAGGAACTCTGCGGTTGCAGAGTCTGCATTCCCCTGAAAGTCCAAACATGATTTTGATATTTACCTTCCCTGCAAACAGCCCAGTATCTGTGTGTAATTATTGTGAATTTTCAGTGTGTGTGCCTTTTACTTGGAACAACATCTAAGAATTGCACCCCCATGAGAAGTTTTCAACCTCTGCCCAGCTGTGTTCCCAAGGCACAGTGCCAACACCCATATTCTCAAGGCTGGATCAAAGACTGATCAAGGGCACACACCTCTACTTATGGCAGTCTCAGGCTTTCTTCCCAGATGGACTCATGAATGAAATTGACCCTCTGCATAATCCAAGGCTAGGCTGAATCTGCACCCCATCCCTGGTGTGTATGAGCCATTGTCTATTCAGGAAAGGATAGCAGACACTCCCTTCCTACACAAAACCACATCATTAACTCTGTGTGCATCCTTTCCAGTCATGGAGAGCAGAGAGTAAAGGCTGTTAAAGAACTCCTACGGGGCTCCTACTGGAGTCCAACATGGCCCGGACTGGTGTACCAACACAACCCGATCCAAGTGTCACTGGAAAATCTTTCCCTTTTGCCAGCAGACAGATTTTAGAAACAACATGAGAGGTCCCAGGAGTAACCCTAGCATAAAATTTGGTGCTGGAAACACAGGGCTCCTTTCCTCAGTGTGAGCATCAGGCAGAGTGGACCATCAGGTCCTACTTTCCAGCACCAAGGCCTCCTGACACCATCATTTACATGGGTCATATACCCTCTGAGGCTGTACCTTGACAAGCAGCCAGTGATATACAGATTTCCTTGCAGGGAAGCACAGGGACTGCTGAAAGTGGCTCTCAAAGCCTCCCCGCTCTGAGAGAGGTTGTTGGTCAGTGCATCCTTAGTGTGCTCAGAGTGATCAGACAGCATGAGGGACATCAGACAGTATGGCGGAGACAGATAGCCTCATGCAGGATCCAACTTATCCTCAACAGCAAGAGACTTCGCAGGCACACTAATAAACCTTGGAGCCCAGGCTAAAGCAGTAAGTCCCTATCCGCCCACCTGAATTACAATGTTTTCTTCACCATCACTGTCCACTCTGGAAGGAGCAGACTAGGTGCTTGCCACCAAATCCCTCCTGCCTGCACCCATTGCCTCAATCTACTCCAATCCTGGTGAATCTACTCCAGGGCTCCGGCCCTCCTGTGGCCTGAGGCACCCTCAAATGCAAGGAACCCACTGAAAATCAATGCGTCCTGTGGAGGTGAAAGTACATCGGTATGGCTACCCTTTAGCTTCACTGCAATGTCTCCTGAGGAGAGATGACCTCCTCTGTGGCACCACTCACACTAATTGCCAGTACCCTCCATAAGTTCCTGGACAAGGGCAGAAGTGCTTATCCTATCCATGATATAGTGTGAGTAACGCCATCCCCTACACAAAGGCCACTGGGGAAGAAACACTCATGGGGCACAGCTTGGCAAAAGCATTTCAGCCTGAGTCCACTCTCCTTGACATTACCTATTTGCATTTTGCCAGCACAGGTGAGAACATGGGCACCCAAAGGATTTCATATGAGGCCATTCCTTCTGCAGGAAAGTGACCTGTCCCTGGCTTGTCTCTTTTTGCCCAGTTATCAGAGCGAGAAGACCAGCAGCGTCACCACTGGCCCAATGCAGGACACTCTCATTCCCTGACCCATAGTCCCTTCTTCCAGGATGATAGGCAGAGGACCTTGCAGCGTGGTACAAGGGTAACCTCACACTGCACAGCTACACTTCCCACACACTGCCTTAAATGCCGCTCCCTCACGCAGAGGTCAGGAGTGCCTGCAAACTGTCAACATTCCCTTTACCACTCCAAGGGCTAGTGACCTCTAACTCAGAAAGTCATGTGTCTTGTGTTGTATCGTTGTGTGGCTACCATCCAAGAAAAGGGTATACATGAAGCTGCCTAAACCACAGGGACTGGGGACAGCAGGGGGTCATGTTTTACTTTAGGCCCTGCTCATTTGGCTGCACCCTGTGTCTGGCACCTTCACACACGATAAGGCTTCATCGTTAATGCAGCCAGTCTTCCTCTTAACCCCAACCCCACAGTCTGTAGCCTATTAGAAAGAACCACGGCCTCTCAGGAATTTCACTCCTGCTATACTCTCATCTCCATTTCCAGAGGCCTGCCTCTGTCCCTCACAGCTCATTCCACAGGCTGCAGATCCTACCCCACCCCTGGCAGTAGTGCTCATTAAGCCTATGTAATCCATCATACACACAACATTCAGAAGGCGACACTGCTCAGCTTCCTTATTTCTCTTTCAGTATCACTCCAGATAGCTCATGCAAACCTCTGAAACTTCCACAGCAGATCCATTCCTCATGTCTGTGGTGTGCAAAAGAACCAAGAGGACCAATTGTGCCATCTCTTTCGTAGGCAGACACTTCTAGCTCATGTTCTACCAGGCCAAATTTTATGATCGGCCCTCTGCCTCTCAGGATCTATAGTGCCCCCAACACATACACACATGACAAGCAGGTACACATCCACATGAGTAAATCCATGGAAGTCAATGTGCGACCACATGGCGGAACCACCGATTGACTCAGTGGGCAGAACACCTTGCCATTGAAATCACATTACATTTACACCCAGGGTTTTAAACACAGAGATGCAGATATCCGTTGCCATTGTGAGAGCCTCCTGCATGAATGTGAAATATCGTGTGTACTTGATTTATCCATACAGAAAAGGATAGGGCAAGATAAGCAGGATTTGCTCTTTGTGCTGAATGCCTTAAGAAACATTTACAGGGCAGTTTGTGTTTGGCTTACTGCCTCTACAGGACAATAACTGCTTCCTGAGCCAAGTCCTGCTGGGCAATTTAGAAGTGTGTGATAAGGTATAAGCTTCCAGATGAGAATCAGAGTGTGTACATAGGAAAATAGGTTGTGAAGTCCTGACTAAGAAGATCAGCGGTGGTAGTGGAAGGAATGTGAGACTGAATGAAGAAAGAGGTAGGCACAAAGAGAGCTCTGCAAAAATCTATTTGATGTTTCTGGATGGTGTCTTGGAGAAGACCAATGTGGACAGATCACTCTGTGAAAGTCTGAGGGGCACAGGGAAGGTTGAGAACACTGGCAAACAGGACTTGGGTTCTCAACGTAACCTCTTGCAAGGCCCTACATCTCCATCATGTGTCCCATTCTCTGTTCAACCCTTGCCAGGGGAACCCCAGTTTTTCCATCATTTCTTGAAAATCTAACAGGAGGAGAAATTACATTTGTGAGCATCCAAGGTGGCATGAGCAGCTAGATACAGAGTCACAAAATATCGGTGCCCATATAATACCCACTATTTAAAAATAATACCTACAATGTCCATATGTAACCATGCATCTGAGCATGTGAATAGTATATATGTGTGTGCATATATATATGGACATCTGTGGTGGGTGCTTTAATGTATGTAATTTTATGTGTACACTGAACTGTAGTATCACTCATAAAAAAAGCATCTGAACTTTGGGCAATTGGACTTTCTGGGACGACAGAGATCTGACCAAGAGTGTCACTCATGTAGTTCCATAGGAGGTCAGACACACAGAGTGAAAGAAACCCCTGTGTCGAGTTACTGATGCCATAAACACAGTACACTGAATGGTCCCAATCAGCATATACAGTAAGAATAGAAACCCCAAATAAACCACATTTCTTCATATTCTTGTCACGTGAATGAAATCTTTCCCCTGAGGTGACAAACATAGCATAAAAAGGCCTTGAGTAATGTATGGGTAGCTGAGTTGTACTCCCAGGGACAACAATCCTTTCTTCAGTCACAATTATGGCAGGTCAGTCTTATGGAAACACCAACCTTGGCTTTGCTCTATGTCATGGTCAACAGGGTGGTAGGGCGTGTCAGCTGGGAAGCATTCTGCTTTGCACACTGCCCAACAGCAATAACCATTTGCCCTAGAAATTGTGTTGTGGGACATTTCCATACCCTGGCACTGCCACAGGGAAGGTATGCATCTGCCTGAGCTGCTGACCAGGGAGCAGACAGCTCATGCCTTTTCTCTGCCATGCAATGGTCACTCAGTTCACCAAGACAAAGAGGAAATGGTGTCCATCATCTGCTCTCCTGAGTCTCTAAGATTTGTGCAGCGTAATGGCCAAGTTGGAGGGACATTTGTCAGTGTTCTTAGAATCTGTATGTGAAAGGAAGGCAGGCTTCCTGGAATGACCCATGATAGGAGGATTTTAGAAAAGTGTAACCACACAGAGACTCGGATTCTTTTAGGGCAGGAACAGGAGTGTGAGGTTGTCTTCTTGAGTTCTCCACAGGAACTTGCCACAAGTTGAACATCTGTAACCCGGTCAAAGGACTCTCTGCTCATCACACAGAACAGCTAAGTGACACGCACGAGGATTACTTGAATCAGGTGGGAAAATTGGGTGAGCAGGGTACAGGGAAGGGAACAGAGTGAAGACACGGCCCGCATCCATTGCTGCAGAGATGAAGGGGGTCCCAGGACAGAACAGAGACCACAGAGCCAGGAGGTGGGCTCTTTCCCTGCATGCCACAGCTGATCTCTCCTGCTGAGAGCAGCATATCCAGCATTTGACACAGTAACCTCAGCTGAGGAGGACCTCCAGCTGGGCCTTATGAGGTAGGAAAAGGACATGAACTCCATACCTGGGCCCCTCCCACTCACTCTCCTAATCCTATCCCCACCCTTCCAGACTCAAGCTGGCCCCTGAACTGTGGAGCAGTGTCAGATTACAGAGGAACCTTAGCACTCAAGATCTGGGAAACCCTGGCTTCCATCTCTGATCCAGGGAAGAGGCTTGGAAGAGTGTGACGTTACTGGGCTGGGAGAAAAAAGTCTCCTCTATCTCCAGCCCCCACCTTCTCGGCCTGCCTGGGGCAGGGCAATTAACATGCAGAGACACTCCCAGGGGTCAGCAGTAGGTAGCAGATGCAGCTCTGGGCTTTCAGCAGGTGAAATCTCCCACCATACACACACACAAACACACACACACACACACACACACACACACACACACACACAGAAGTGCCCTAAGATCAGGAGTCCTGGGCACAGGGCCTTCTGTGGTACTCTCTGTGTGCATATGTGCAGGCAAGAGCAGAAACTGCACTGACTTTCTAAAAACTACCCATCCACACCTCAGAGCCCCGCTCATCTAAAACTACAGTCCCAGGATCACTCTGGGCACCAGGTGACTGGCTGTGCCTGCTCAAGTCTCGGAGGACTCTTCGGTACGGCAGAAGACAACCTCAAAGATTACTTGGTGGGCTTAAGCTAAGACTGATTCTGCTTTTTCTGCTCTGTTTTGTATTTGTATTTTTGACATTCTTTCCAAAATGTGGGTTAAGTGTGGGTTACATGTGAGAATATTTGTTTTTTTCTTTGTTGTTGTTGTTGCACTTGGTGATTTGCTTTCCTCTGAAATTGCCCTAAAGCAAGGCCCATCTCAAGAGGCATGAGATTCAACACACCCAGAGGCCAACTCCTGACCAAACCAGGTATTACTGGGTTTGACCTACAAATGACAGACCCAGGGGAATTCTCTATAGACACAAGTGCCCATCAGACAAGCTTCATTTGAGCGGTCAACCCTCACACAGCAGAACATCCACTGTGGGCAGATAAGTCTCACAAGTAGTGACAAGCCAAAAGCAATTAAAGATCAACTTTAACAGGACAATACATAAAACACTATTCTCACCTGAGGAGCACACTCACCGGAGAAGAAGGAAGTGGTGCAAGTGAAATATAAAGGACACATACTACATCAAGTATCCCAGTAAAAACCAAGAACCCTAGGGGATCTACCTAATACATCGAAGCAAACACATAGAGTCAGCCAGCACGGGGAAACAAAGAAACATGTTCCAAATGAAAGAACAGAAGAAACAACCAGAATTGGAGCCAAATGAAATAGAGGTACCAACCCATCAGAGACAGAGTTAAGAACACTGATGATAAGAATATATAAGGAACTTAGTGACTACATAAAGAAGGATAGAGTAATCATAATGAAAAACGAGGTAGAAAAAAAAGAATACAATACCTGAAATAAAGAACACCCTTGTAGGAATTACCAGCCGGTAAGATGAAGCAGAGCATTGAATCAGTGATGTAGAAAACAAGTTAACAGCAATCACCCAAAAGAACAACAACAAAAAAGGGATGTCATCAAAACTGTGGGGTGAGGTAGAAGCCTCCGTAAAACTCCCCTGGAATTTACAACTAATTGAACAATAATAACTCCACAAAGGACTCCCTGCACAGCCGACAGGCAAGATGAAGAGGTCCATTACTGAATTTCCCTAAAGGTGGGCAAATCATGTGAGGGGGGAGGGGGGAGGGGGGAAATTGCGGACACACACACACACACACACACAGAAGAAGTGCCCTAAGAATCAGGAGTCCTGGGCACAGGGCCTGTGGTACTCTCTGTGTGCATATGTGCAGGCAAGAACAGAAACTGCACTGACTTTGTAAAAACTACCATCCACACCTCAGAGCCCCGCTCATCTAAAGACGTGCGGGTGCAGGACACAGACCTAGCTCAGTGCTCCAAGCTAGCTGCATCCTAGAACTACCACAGATGCGGGAGAGGGAAAAACTTTGACTGCTAGGGTCCCGCTTATGGCCCACAGGTCTCATGGGGCAGCATGTAACACGGCTGAACCCAATGCTTACGACAGAGACCTCGGAGCAAAGACTGAGGGAAGAAGGCTGAATATGGTGGTTTAAGCCCCCACTGATGAGCAGAGAACAGAAGCCTTAGGCACTGAGACTTGCCGCCCTCTCCCCACCTTCCCAAAGCTGCCCTGCCCGCACCTCCCTGGTACTAGAAGCAGAACAGTAACAGTGTCAGATCAAAAGAACAGAATATTTGCTCTTTTGAGAACTATGGATTCAGACACAGATTCACAGCCCAACTAGTTCCAGCAAAGGGCAGGGAGCTGTGGAAGCAGGACCAGCTGTGGTGGTGGTTGCTGCTATTGTTCTGGGCCACCTCTCTCAACTCACTATACCCCTGGCCCGCCTATATGCGCGGATACCTGCAGGTGTAAACAGAACTGCTGAACCATGCGGCTCTGAATCAAGTGCAGGAAGACCTTTGGAACTTCAAAAGCTCTCAGCTTACCACCGGGAAACTGCGCCCTGTGACCCAGGTGAACTTATAACAGAGGAGAAAACTGTCTCCCAGGGAATCACACCATTGTGTGAGAAGCTGGAATAGTGCAGAGAAAACTTAGCATGACCGTGTGAGAGAGAAATAAAGGGCTTTAGTCGGACACAAAATAAAATATTCTACCAACAAGTACTGGAAAACAAAAGAAAGACCTCTTCCTATCAACCTGTTGCTGAAGCTACTCCTGTCGATGGCTAGGAAGAGACATAATAAATCAGTAATTGCCATGAATAACCAAGGCAACAAGGCAGTTCAGCAAGAAAGTGAAAAATCTCCAGAAAAGGAACTTAAATATAACAAAATATGTGACTTCAATGACTGAGAATTCAAGATTGCAGTTCTGAAAAAACTCAACGAGTTGCAAGAAAACACAGAAAGGCAATTTAATGAACTCAGAAACAGAATCAAAGAACAACGTGAGCATTTTACGAAAAATATTAAAAATTTTAAAAAACAAACCAATAGAATTTCTGGAGATTAAGAACTCAATAGAAGAAATTAAGAATGAAATAATCAGCTTAGGAAGTAGAGTTGACAAGATGGAGGGAAGAATCAGTGACATCGAAGATAGAAACCTGGAAATGACATGGATGGAAGAAAGAAAATTGAGATTTAAAGAAATGAAAGAACTCTACAAGAACATTCTGACTCCATCAGAAAGAACAATATAAGAATAATAAGCATACCAGAAGGAGAAAAAAGAGAGAAGAGAACAGAGAATATATTCAAACAAATTGTTGATGAGAACTTCCCATCTTGTGGACAGAACTGGATCCTCAAATCCAAGAAGCAAATTGAACACCTAATTACCTCAATCCAAAAATGCCTCCTCCAAGACACATTGTATTGAAGCTGTCTAAAATCAACAACAAAGAAAGAATCCTCAAGGCAGCCAGGGAAAAGAATATGTTAACCTGCAAAGGAAAACTCATTAGATTATCATCAGATTTTTCAGCAGAAACTCTGCAAGCCAGGAGGGAGGGGAACCAAATATTCAAACTATTGAGATAGAGAAATTATGAGCCAAGAATCATATATTCAACAAAGATATCCTTTAGATATGAAGAGGAATGAAGACTCCAGACATATAGAAGCTGAGGGAATTTTCTAAAACACGACCTGCACTACAAGAAATACAAAAGGAGGCTATTCGACCACCATCAACAGGGACAATTTGTGGCAACAAAAACATAAAAAGGGGGAGAGTAGAGGCCTGAACCGGAATATGGGAATGGACTAAGTAAGCGTGCTGAAGAAAATGGAATACTCTAAATGTCAAATTTTCTAAGTAAACTTAAGGGTAACCACTCAAAAAAAATCCAGAACTGAAACATATACTGTAATTAAAGAGGAAACTGAGGGAAACATCATAGACTACCACCATACAGAAATAATAGACAACAACAAAAAGGCAAAGAAACAATGGAGACACAGCCTTACCAGAAAAACTAAAGATAGAATAACAGGAAATCCTCACATATCAATAATCACCTAAATGTAAATGGACTGAACTCACAAACAAAAAGGCACAGAGTAGCAGATTAGATAAAAAACCTAAACCCAACCATATGCTGCCTCCAAAGACACATCTCAGCCACAAGGACAAGCATAGACTGAAAGTGAAAGGTTGGAAAATGACACTCCAAGCCAATGGAATCCAGAAAAAGTGAGTTATAGCCATAATAATATCAGATGAAACAGACTTTAAAGAGAAAAAGAATTAACAAGAGACAAATATGGACATTTCATAATGGTAAAGGGGACTATACAACAAGAAGGCACAACAGTCATCAATATTTATGCCCCCGATCAGGGAGCACCAAAATATACCAATCAACTACTAACAGATCTATGGGAGAAATTGACCAAAACACAATTATACTAGAGAATTTAAGTACATCATTAACAGCTATGGATAGATCATCCAAACAAAAAATAAATAATGAAATAGCAGCCCTAATGACACATTACATGAAATGGACATAATTGACATATATAGAGCACGTCATCCTAAAACATCAGACTATACATTCTTTTCTATTGTACATGGAACATTCTAAAGGATAGACCATATATTGGGAAATAAAATCAGCCTCAGCAAATTTAAGAAGATTGAAATCATACCAAGCATATTCTATGATCACAAGGCTTTGAAATTGGATATCAACTGCAAAAAGAAAATAGGAAAAAACACAAATACATGGAGATTAAACAACAACATACTTTTAAACAATGACTGGGTCAAAGAAGAAGTTAGAGGAGAGGTCAAAAGATACATAGAAACAAATGACAAAGAAAATACTTCCTACCAAAATTTTTGGGATGCATCGAAAGCAGTTTGCAGAGGGAAATTTATCTCATTACAGGCCTATGTCAAGAAACAAGAAAAATCCAAATAAATAACCTCATGTTACACCTTAAAGAACTAGAAAAGAAGAAGTGAAACCCAAGGTCAGCAGAATAAAGGAAATAACAAAAATCCCAGTGGCATTTTTAAAGAAATAGAACAAAAAACCATCAGATTTGTTTGGAACCACAAAAGACCCCTATTGCCAAAGCAATCTTAAGAAAAAAGAACAATACTGTAGGTATCACATTCCCTGACTTTAGCTTGTATTACAGGCCTACAATAATCAAAACAGCATGCTGCTGAAAGAAAAACAGACACATAGACCAATAAAATAGAATTGAGAACCCAGAAATAAAACCACACAATATGGACAGATAATTTTTGACAAAGTAGCTAAAAACATACAATGGAGGAAAGACAACCTCTTCAATAAATGGTGCTGGGAGAATTGGATAGCCATGTGCAAAAGAGTGAAACTGGACTGCTATCTGTCACCATGTACCAAAATTAATTCAAAATGGATCAAAGACTTTAGCATAAGACCTGACACGATAAACCACATGGAATAAAACATAGGTATTAAACTTATGGACATGGGTTCAAAGATCACTTTATGAATTGAACTCCAAAGACAATGGAAGTAAACCTAAAATAAACAAATGGGATATTGAAACTTAAAAGTTTCAACAGCAAAAGACATCATCCACAAAATAGAGAGGCAACCAACTGAATGGGCGAAGATTTTTGCAAACAGTGCTGCCGGTAAGGGGCTAATATCTTAAATATACAAGGAACTCATGAAACTCAACTCATTGAAAAATGGGTAGAAGACCTGAAGAGACATTTTACAAAGAGTACATACAAATGGCAAATAGATATATTAAAAAAATGCTCAACATCACTAATCATCAGAGAAATGCAAATAAAAACCACAATGAGATATCTCCTCACCCCAGTCAGAATGGCTATCATCAACAAGACAAATAGTAACAAGTGTTGGAGAGGCTGTGGAGAAAAAGGAACTCTCATATACTGTTGGTGGGAATGCAGACTGGTGCAGCCATTATGGTAGGCAGTGTGGAGGTTCCTTGAAAAAATTTCAGAATAAGAAACCCCGTCTGACCCCAGCAACCCCTCTCCTGGGTATCTACCCAAAAAATCAGAAAACATTTATAGATAAAGACACGTGTGCTCCGTCATTGCAGCTTTGTTTACGGTGGCCAAGACATGGAAACAAGCAAAACGTCCTTCGATGATGAATGGATAAAGAAGTTGTGGTATAGGTACACAATGGAATACTATTCGGCGGTAAGAAAAGATATATTGGAATATTTGTGACAAAATGAATGGATCTTGATAGTATAATGATAAGCGAAATAAGTCAGACAGAAAAAGCAGAGAACCATGTGATTTCACTGATATGTGGTATATAAACCAAAAACAACAAAGAACAAGACAAACAAATGAGTAACAGAAATTCATATACACAGACAACAGTTTAGTAGTTACCAGAGGGTAAGGGGGATGGGGGGTTGGAGATAAGGGTAAGGAGGATCAAATATGTGGTGATGGAAGGAGAACTGACTCTGGGTGGTGAACACACAATGGGATTTATAGATGATGTAATAAAGAATTGTACACCTGAAATCTATATAATTTTACTAATAATTTTCACCCCAATACATTTAAAAATGTGTATGTAAAATAATAGACTCAGAATATCCATGGCAATATTAAGATAAAGTAAGTTGGAGGTATCATGCTACCTGATATCAAATTATACTCCAAGGCTGTCACATCATTTAAACAGTGTGGTGTAGGCATAAATACAGACACATGAACCAATGGAAAAGAATAGAGAGCCCAGATAAATTGATGCCGATATGGTAATTTAATCTATGACATAGGAAACAAAAAAAAAATATCCTATGGTAAAGACACTCTATTAAATAAACAGAGCTGGGAAAACTGGACAAATACATGCAAAGAAAGAAACTAGACTGCCTCCTTACTCCATATATATGAATAAACTCAAAGTAAACTAAAGACATAAATGTAAACTGGAAATCCTAAAACTCCTAGAAGAAAACATAGGCAGTACACTCTCAGACATTACCTGTAGTAATATTTTTACTGATATATCTCCTTGGGTTTGGGAAACAAAAGAAAAAATAAACACGTGGTACTAAATCAAACTAAAAACTTTTGCATGGCAAAATATATCATCAACAAAATGAAAACACAACCTACTGAATAAAAGGTATTCACTAATCATATATCTGAAAAAGAATTAATATCCAAAATTTATTTTAAAACTCACACTACTCAACACCCAAACAAACAAACAATCTTATTAAAAATTGGGTAGTGGACCTGAATAGATATTTCCCCAAAGAGGACATACAGATGGACAATAGACTGAAAAAACGCTCAACGTCATTAATCATCAGAGAAATACAAATAACAACCACAATGTTATGTCACCTCACACCTGCCAGAATGGCAATCATCAATAAATCAACGAACAATGAGTCTTGGCGAGGACATGGAGAAAAGGAACACTGGTGCACTTTTGTTGGAATTGTAAATTGGTGCAGCCAGTATGAAAAACAGTATGGAGGTTCCTCAAAAAATTAAAAATGGCATTTACTTATGACCCATCCATTCCATTTCTGGGTATTTATCAGAAGAAATCCAAACACTAATTCAAAAAGTTATGTTCACTGCAGCACTATTTACAATAGCCAAGATATGGAAACAAACAAAATGCCCATCAATAGACAATTGGATAAAAAGAAAATTGTGGTACATATACACAATGGAATATTACTGAGCCATAAAAAGTCTAAAATCCTACCCTTTGCGGTAACATGGATGGATCTAGAAGGTATTAGGCCAAGTGAAATAAGTCAAATTGTTGAAACACAAATACCATATGATCTCCCTTATATGTGGAATCTAAAAAACAAAATAAACAAAACAGAAATAGACTCATAAAAAAAAAAAAAAGAAGAAAATGTATTGAAAAACAATGGAAATGGTTTAAGAGACCTCTGGGATAACATCAAGCACAACAACAAGAGCATCATAGGAATACCAGAAGATGAAGAGAGGGAGCAAGGGATCGAGAATATATTTGAAATAATAATGTCCAAAACTTCCCTAACTTGATGAAGGAAATCAACATACAAAGTCAGGAAGTGCAGAGAGTTCCAACAAGGATAAAACCAAACAGGTCCACACCAAGACACATTGTAGTTAAAATGGCTACAGTTAAAGAGACAATCTTAAAAGCAGCAAGAGAAAGACAGAAGGTTACATACAAGGGAACTCCCATAATACTATCAAATGACTTTTCAACAGAAATATTGCAGGCCAGAGGAGGGAGTGGAAGGCAGTACTCAAAAAGTGATGGAAAACAAACGCCTACAACCTAACCTAGATTGCTTTATACAGCAAGGCTATCATTTAAAATCGAAGGAGAGACAGAGAGCATCTCAGGAAAGAATAAGCTAAAGGAATGTATTACCACCAAGCCAGCACTGCTGGAAATATTAACAGGGCTTCTGTAAACAAAAGAAAGATGAAAACAATCTGACTACAAATTTTTAAAATGGCAATAAATATGTACCTATTAATAATCACTTTAAATATAAGTGGATTAAATGCGCCAATCAAAAGATATAGGGTGGCTAAGTGGGTAAGAAAGCAAGACCCTTGTATATGCTGTAGACAGGAGATTCACCTCAGATCAAAAGATACACACAGGCTGAAAGTGAAGGGTTGGAGAAAAATATTTCATGCAAATGGAAATGAGAAAAAAAAGCTGGAGTTGCAATGCTTATATCTGACAAATAGGCTTTAAAATGAAGAATATAGTAAAAGACAAAGATGGGAACTATATAATAAAGGGATCAATCCAACAAGAGGACGTTTCCATAGTAAATATCAGAATGCACCCAACATAGGAGCACCTAAATATGCAAAACAGATATTGACTGACATAATGACAGAGACAACAGTAACAGTATCATCAGTAGGGGACTTCAACACAACTCTGACAAGAAGGGACAGGTCTCCAGACATAAACATCAATATGGAAACAATGGCCTTAAATGATACATTGGACCATTTGGATTTAATCGATATTTTCGAGGAATTCACCCCAAAGCTGTGGAATGCACATTCTTCTCAAGTGCATATGGAATATTTTCCAAGACAGACCACATGGTAGGCCACAAAACAAGTCTTGATAAATTTCAAGAAAAGTGAAATCATACCAATTGTCTTCTCTGATCATAGTGCACTGAAATTAGACATGAACTACAGGGAAAAACAAACATACAAACAAACAAACAAACCAGGAAGACACACCAATTCATGGAGGCTGAATAACATGTTGCTAAATAATGAATGGGTCAACCATGTGATCAAGGAAGAAATCGAAAGCTATCTCAAGACAAATGAAAATGAAAAAACAACAATCCAAAATCTATGGTATACAGCGAAAGCAGTCCTAAGAGGGAAATTTGTGGTACTGCAGGTGTACCTAAAGAAACAAGAAAAATCACTAATAAAAATTTTATCTTCACACTAAAGGGATCTGGAAGAAGAACAGCAAAATAAGCCTAAAGGAAGTACAAGAAAGGAGATAATAAAGATCAGAGCGGAAAACAAAAAAACAAAAAATGAAATAGAAACCAGAAAAACAATACTAAAGGTCAATGAATCCAAGAGTCGGTTTTTAGAGAACATAAACAAAATTGACAAACCTTTAGACTGACTCCTAAAATAAAAATTAAAGAAAGAAAGAAAGAAAGAAAGAAAGAAAGAAAGAAAGAAAGAAAGAAAGAAAGAAAGAAAGAGAGAGGACCCAAATTAATAAAATCATTATTAAAAGAGAAGTGACAACAGACACCACAGAAATACAAAATAAATAAATAAATAAGTAAACAAACAAACAAATAAAAAGCAAGAAATTACTATGAGCAACTATATGCCAACGAACTAGACAATCTTGAAGAAATGGATAATTTTCTAGAAGCATGCAAACTTCCAAGGCTAACTCAAAAAGAAACGAAAACCTGAATGGACTGATTACCACCATGGTAATTGAGTCAGTAATCAGCAATCTCCCAACAAACAAAAGCCCTGGATCAGATGGCTTTACAGGTGAATTTTGCAAAACATTTAAAAAAGAATTATCACCTATTCTCGTCAAGCTATTCCAAAAAATTCAGAAGGAGGAGGCCCAAACACTTTTTATGAGGCCACTATCACCCTGATCCTAAATTTGGACAAAGACACTACAAACGAAAAACAAACAAACAAACAAAAAAATACAGGTCGATATCTCTAACGAACATAGACGCAAAAAATTCTCAACAAAATAGTAGCAAACAGAATTTAGCAATTCCCTAAAAAGATCATACACCATGATCACGTGGGATTCATGCCTGGTATGCAAGGGTGGTTCAACACCCACAAATCAATTAATGTAGTACACCACATTAACAAAATGGAAAAAAAAACCATATGACCATATCAATAGATGTAGAAAAAGCATTTGACAAACTCCAGGGACGATTTTTGATAAAAACTCTTAAGAAAGTGGGAACACAGGGTCCATATCTCAACATAATAAAGGTCATATATGATAAACTCACTGCTAACTCATACTCAATGGGGAAATGCTAAAACCATTCCCCTCAAGATCATGAACAAGGCAAGGTTGCCCACTTTTTTCCACTTCCATTCAACATAGTGCTGGAAGTTCTAGCAACAACAATCAGACAAGAAAAAGAAATAAAAGGCATCCAAATTGGCAAGGAGGAAGTAAAATCGCCATTATATGCAGGTGGCATGACACTATATATAGAGCATCTTAAAGACTCCTCCATACAAAATTAATATATACAAATAACAAAATATCAGGAGAAAAAGCAATCCCATTTATAATTGCTAGAAAGACTATAAAATACTTGGGAATAAATTTCACCAAAGATGTAAAGGATCTGTACTAAGAAAACTATAAGACCCTGAAGAAAGAAATTAAAGAAGATACAAATAGATGGAGACACATACCATACTCATGGATAGGCAGAATTAATATAGTGAAAATGTCCATACTATCTAAGGCAATACATATACAGATTCAACGCAATTCCTATCAAACTACCAAGGACATTTTTCACAGAAATAGAACATATAATCCTAAAATATATGTGAAATTATAATGAACATCGGATAGCCTCGGCAACTTTAAGAAATAAGAACAAAGTGGGAGGTATAACGATACCTGACATCAAATTATACTACAAGGCTGCAATAATCAAAACAACATGGTACCGGCATAAAAACAGACACAGATCAATGGAACAGAATAGAGAGTCCAGAAATAAATCCATGCCTATGTGGTCATTTAACCGATGACAATGCAAGCAAGAATTTACAGTATGATAAAAAGATAGTGTATTCAATAAATGGTGCTGGGAGACCCAGACAGACAGATGCAAAAGAAAAAAAAAAATGTAGCTGGTCCACCTCCTTACACCATATACAAGAATAAATTCAAAATGGATTAAAGCCTTACATGTAAGATCTGAAACCACAAAATTCTTAGCAGAAAAGATAGGATGAAACTACAGACATAACCTGGAGTGAGATTTTTATTGCTATATCCCCTTGGGGAAGGGAAGTAAGAGAAAAAACAAACATGTGGGATTACATCAAACTAAAAAGTGTTTTCACAGCAAAGGAAACCATCAATAAAACAAAAAGGGATACTACCAAATGGGAGAAGATATTTGCCAATGACATATCTGATATGGGTTTAATATCCCAAATTAAAAAAAAAAAATCACTCAACTCATTTCCCAAAAAACAAACAACCCAATTAAAAAATGGGCAGAGGACATGAAGAGACATTTTTTCTAAAAAAAAGGACATACAGATGGCAAACAGATATATAAAAAAATGCACAACCTCACTAATCATTAGATATAAATGCAAAGGAAAACCACAATGAGATACCACCTCACCTCAGACAAAATGGCTATCATCAATAAATCCACAATCAACAAGTGCTGGCGAGGTAGTGGAGAAAAGGAAATCCTTGTGCGTTGTTGGTGGGATTGCTGACTGGTGCAGTCACTATGGAAAACTGTATGGAGGTACATCAAAAATCTGAAAATGGAACTACCTTATGATCCAGCAATTCCACTCCTACGTGACTATCTGGAAATCCAAAACTCTAATTAAAAAAAAAAAATAAAAATGTATGCACCCCTATGTTTATTGCAGCCCAATACACAAGTAGCCAAGACAAAGAAACAACCAAAAATGTTCTTCATTAAACAACTGGATTAAGAAACTATGGTACATTTAAACAATGGAACATTACCCAGACATAAAGAAGAATGAAGTCTTACCATTTGCAATAATCTGGATGGACCTAGAGAACATTATGTTAAGTGAAATAAGCCAGACAGAGAAAGACAAATACCATATGATCTCACTTATATGTGGAATCTGAAGAAAAAAAATAAATGAATGAACTAATCACAGTCTCAGAGACAGAGAAAAAAACTGAGGGTTGCTAGATGGGGAGGGGGGAGTTGGGACAAGGGGGAAGGTGAGGGGAGTGCAAAGTCACAGTCCATAACCACAAGACTGCCACAGGGGTATGACTGTCAATTGGGGAATGTAATCAATAATGTTGTAAAGATTTTGTAGGGTATCCCATGGACACTTGTCTCATTAGGGAAACCACCTCAGGGATGATGTAGATGCCTGATCACTACACTGTACACCTGAAGCTGAAGCTGCACAATAATGAATGTCAACTACAATATATATATATTGTATATATATATACAATATATATATACAATATATATATATATATATATATATATATATATATATAGAGAGAGAGAGAGAGAGAGAGAGAGAGAGAGAGAGAGAGAGAGAGACAGTGGAAATGTAATGACTGTGTCTGATGTCAAAGGGGTAGTGAATGGGGGGGGTTGTCACTGTTTGAGGGATATAAATGATAAATGTCTAACTATTACATAGTTTTGGGCACCTGAAACTAATAAAATATGTGGCAAAGAAATTAGTAGGGCAATTCAGTTGTTGGAATTTAAGACACTCTAGTACGAGCTTTATTTGCAAACGTTCACTTTGCTGGATCTCACAGAAAACTCAAGGTTCCAGAACATGGGACAGTGAGTGAAACGAAGACAGGGAATCACACAGTGAAGGAAGTAAGGATAGAAAGACAGAAAGGACAGATAGCAGAAGAGAGAGGGAGAAGGCAGGGAGGCAGGGATGGAGTGAGAGAGCAAATGAAGGAGAGAGGGGGAGAGAGAGAGAGGAACAGAGCAAATAGAACGATCCCTTTAATTAGGTGTTTATTTGCCCTTGAGAACAGGAGGTCAACTATTCAACTATTAACATCACAGCCCCCTCTTGTTAGAATCCTTGCCAGTGTCTGCAGCTAGGTTACCAGACATGCCAATTACCGGGATATTCTGTGTTATCCATGTCACATATACTATGGGCTATTTCCTGAGAGCTCCTTGTGGAACAGTTGGACAAGTATGACAAGACTATGATTTGGTAGTGGGAAATCTGGCCTAGCGCCCAGTGTCCCAGCCGGTGGCACACATGTCCAGGCTGCCGCAGGTGGGAGGGTGGCAGAGGCCTCCATCCTCAGCGTGGCGTCGGAGCAGGAAGGAGGGGCCCGCGCGTGGCCACATGAGGCAGTGCTGCTTGTAAAGGACGTCGCACATGAGGTAGAGGTCGTGACAGAAGAGGAAGTGGTGGCCCAGGAGGCTGTGGACGATGATTCGGAGGTGCGAGGCACGTGGAGGAACTCGGGGTCATGGGGGACGGACAGAATGAGGTACGGTGTGTTGGGAGTGAGGAGGAGTCACAGGCCCCGGTGTGGAAGGACAAGCCTGGGCCGGCCCTGCTGGCACCACGCCGGCGGTCTGGGTACAGCCCGCAGTCCCCGCTGGAGCTGCTGCAGGCCCTTCAGTTACAGCTGAGGGTTGAGAAGGCCCGGCACAGTCGCGCCTACTATCGGCTGAGGCGCAAGAAATGTCAGAGCAGGCAGCCGCATCTGGAGCGTCAAGGAACATCATCCGGTGCATCCATGGCTTCTGGGCCAAAGCCGTATCCTTAGGGGTGACTCCTGGGGTATGCTGCTGAACGGAAGAAAGCCACGGCAGGCAGAAAAGACAAGGGCCAGGTGGAAACCCGGTAAGGGCTGAGGGAAGGGCCCGAGCACTGAACGCACGTCTGGGGTCAGGTGTAGGAGGACCAGGAGAGTCCTCAGGCGTCTGAGCAGAAATTATCGGCCAATCCCTTTGACACAGCGGTTACCCCGAGCACACTTCCTTGGCCTTAGGGAGTGTGCCCGGGCAACCTATGGGGGCTACCTGACACACTGCAGACATTTCAAGGACACAGTGTCCTGGGCAATCCCAGCAGAAATGGAGCACACACACTCCTCCCAGGCACTCTGTGTGCGGGTAGTTGTTCCACATTCGAGTGCCAAAGCACAGGTAGGTGTTGTATGTAGAGGTTTAAGCAGTTGCATGCCGCTGTCCTTCCCAAGACACCACTCTGCTTGTTGAGCTCTGGAGCGGGCTACAGCACTGTGACCACAAAGCCTCCATGCAAATCCCCACCGTCAACCCCTCTCACACACAAACACAATCACAAGGAAAGGTGTGAGTGCAGAAGAGCTCCCTTCCTCATGAGGGTATCTCAAGGAGCTGTGTGTTGACACAGCTTCATGGGAACAAACACACCCCCCTCGGGGAACCTGGAGACAGGAGAGAGAGATCATAAGCAGTGCTTTTTGAGCAGGGGAACACACAGAGTCAGGTGCGGAAGTGGGATAAATCAGCAAGCCCACCTACCTCATGTCATCCCAGGCAGCGTCAGAAAAACTTGCACCATGGGATACCACAGTCCTACGCACATGGGATGAAAGGCAGGGGCTGAGGGCCTATCATCCTGCCACGTGCCACTGCAGTACTGCCTCTATCCCAGACTGGCTGGGCTGCTGTTGCCTCTGCCTTCCACAGCATGAAGACTCCTTGACCAGGAGTACCGATTCTGAACCACCCCCACTTGTCAGCCTTGATCATTGGCCAGAATGAAGACATGCTTAGCTACATGACCAATTTGGAGGTGAGATGATGTGCCAGGGTTGGCGGTAGTGGGAGCAGGGCTGGGGGCGCCCGGAAGGGTGGTGTGATTTGGAGAAGGTGCCAGAGCCCTGCCAGCATGCAAGCTCAGCAAGCTAGAAGACATGTTCCTTTTCTCGACCTCTTGGACATGGCAGGTGCAGGAATTGAGCCACCCCAGGTATCACTGTCGGTTGAACTTTTTCTTTTCAGGGTAACCCCTACTTCCACAATGAAGTGATCATCAAGGAGTATCATGTTAGCTTTGCTGGTAAGTGGTGGTGCTCACGATAGGTAGAGACTGTGCACAAGGGGCGAGGCACGGGTGCTGGGCCACTGTGTCCCTCATGTTCCTCCTGTATTCCTCCAGGGTATATCTCTCATTCCACCCCAGTCTGGTGTTTCTGGGCCTATAGATAAGGATGAGCAGTCACAGGCACAACATCACAGACCTTAACTTCTTCAAGGGGCTGTCTGACCACAACTTTCCAGGGTCTAGCAGGATAACTGAGGTATAAGCCCTCTGGCCATGGTCAGAAATGATGCTGACGGAGACTGCAGGTGCATAGAAGGCGTCTAGGCCCTATCCTGAGCTGCCTGTATTGTTTTCCTCAGTCCAAGAATATCAGCAAGGACCTGTGGTGTGGTCCCACGCAGTAGTACCCAAGGGATGCAGGTGACAGATGAGGGGCCTGAGAGGAAGCTGTGTTTGTGAGGAGCCCATGGGCTGTGTGGTGTGGGACACTGGGAAATCTCAGTGCAGAAAGAAAAGGGTAAACTGAGGCTCAGACAATCGGAGCCACCTGAGGTCCCCCTGGGAGTGGGGGAGAGTCTTTGCCAAGGAGCCTGAGGGACCTCAGTACACAGAGGGTACCTGGAAGTGAGAGAGCTCAACCCACATGTGCTTTCTTGCAAATGCCTCAGGACACCAAGGGGGAATGAATGGTCTTCACTGTAGTTCCCAAGTAGCCACCCTGGTGCTGTGGAGCCTTCCATCTGGCCTCCTGCAACTGATTCAGCTTTTCCCCTGGGTGCCCCTCTGTGCCATTGAGACAGAGAACTCCCCTCTCTTGTCTTGTCCTTTAGAATGTGGATAATGCAAGTCCCTCTGAATTTTCAAACTCACTCAATGAGGCCCCCATGGTGAAATATGTAATCCCTGGCAATGGCAACAAGATATCTGCATCTCTCTATTTAAAACCCTAGGGATGGAATGTAATGGATCTTAAGGGGACAAGGCATTCTGCCACTGACCCAATTGGTGGGGCAGTCACGTGGTCGCACATCGACCTCCATGGGTTTACTCATATGTGTGTGTGTGTGTGTGTGTGTGTGTGTGTGTGCTTTTCCTGTGTACATGTTAGGGGCATTACAGATCCTGAGAGGCAGAGGGCAAAGCATCAACTTTGACCAAGTAGAACAAGATTTATGAACATCTGCAGATGGGAGAGCTAGCACAATGAGTCCCCATTGTGCTTTGGCACAACACAGACATGAGCACTGGATCTACTATGGAAGGTACGGTGTCCGCACCAGCTCTCTGGAGTGACAGTGAAAGAGACATAAAGAAGTTCAACATTGCTGCCATCTCTGTGTCATCAGTATGAGGGGCCACGTGGGTGTAATGAGCAGACCATCTCCTGTGGTGAGGTAGGATCTGCAGCCTGTGGAATGAGCTCTGTGGGGTCAGAGGCAGGCTTCTGGGAATGGAGAGTACAATACAGCAGGAAGCACGATTACTGAGAGGCTGTGGTTCTTACTTACAGGATATAGTCTGTGGGGTTGCGGTCAGAAGGGAAGAAAACACAGGCTGCTGAAACGGATGAAGCCTTGTCCTGCGGGAAGGTGCCAGGCACAGGGCGCACTCCCGGTGACCAGGGCCTAAATGTAGCCCGTGACCCTGCAGTTTCCAGTCCCTGTGGCTTAGACAGCTTTACATATAACCTATCCCTTGGATGTTGGCCACACACTGACACAACACAACACAGGTGATTTTCTGAGGTGCGGATAATGGACCTCAGAGTGCAGATGGGAATATTGGTTACAGGCACTCCGGACCTCTGCCAAAGGGAGCGGCGTTTGAGGCAGTGTGCGGGAAGTGCAACTGTAAGGGGTGATGTTATCCATGTACTATGCTGTCAGGGCCTCCGTTGTCCTCCTGGAGGTAAGGACTGAGCACAGGGAATGCGAGAGTTTCATGAGTCCAGGCAGTAGTGACACTGCTGGTCTGCTCGCTCTGGTAATGGGATAGGGAGGCGTGCCAAGGACAGGTCAATTCCTTGCAGAAGGATTATTGTCATGTGAAATCCTTTGTGTCCCCGGGGTCCCATCTGTGCATGCAAAACTGTTAAGGAGAGTGGGATTGGGCTGAAATGATTTTACCAAGCTCTACCCCATGAGTATTTACCCCCAGTGATATGGATGTAGGGGATGGCATTACTCAGTCTATATCATGGACTTTTGCCCTTGTCCAGGAACTTCCAGAGGATTCGGCCAGGGATTGGTGTGGAGTGGTTCCCAGATGAGGACAGCTCACATCAGGAGACATTGCAGTGAGGATCTTTGGGCTGAACGGTAGCCATGCTGAGGTAATATTCCCTCTGCAGGACCCTTTGATTTATGGTGGGTTCCTTCCACTTTATGGTGTATCAGGCCACACGAGGGCCAAAGCCCTGGAGTAGACAGAGCAGGGCTTGCATGCCTTTGAGGGCAGGGCGTGCAAGAAGGAGGGGTTCGGTGGGAGCACCTAGCCTGCTCCTTCCCAGAATGGACAGTGATGGTGAAGAAAGCCTTGTAATCCATGTGGGCGGATCCAGGGCCTTACTGCCGCAGTTGGACTCGGAAGATTTCACTGTGTTCCTTAGAAGTCTCCTTCCACTGTAGAGTATAGAATCGGATGCTGCGTGAGCCTCTATGTCCCTGCTGTACTGTCCAATGTTCCTCACGCTGTCTGGTCAGCTTGAGCACACTTAATAACTCACTGCCCAACAGCCTATCCAGAGGTGGGAGCCTTTGAGAGACACATTCATCAGTCCCTGTGCTACCCTGCAAGGAGAACTGTATATGACAACCTAATTCTCAGAGTATGATATCAGAGGATGTATGACCATCACGTATAAGGAGAGGTTGTCGGGAGGCCTTGGATCTGGACAGGAAGGATTGGCCTGCTCTGCTTGAAGTCCACATGGAGGGAATGGAAACCAGTCTTTGCAGCATCAAATTTTAGTCTAGGGTTACTCCTGGCAGCTCTCACATTGAGTCACTAAAATTTGTCTGCTGGAAAATGGGAAAGGTTTTTCAGTGACCCTAGGATCGTGTTGGCACACCAGACCAGGCCATGGTGGTCCCCAGTATGAGCCCCGTAGATGTTCTTTAATGACCTTTCCTCTCTGCTCTCCATGATTGGGAAGAGCACTTGGAAAGTAAGCATGTGACTCTATGAGGGGAGTGGTCAACCACAATCCTTTCTTCAGGAGACAATGGCTCGTACGCACCAGCATTGGGTGCAGATTCGGCATGCCCTCAGATAATGGTTGGTGGAGGATGGAAGCATTTTCATTCATGGTTCAGCAGGGTAGGAAGCCTGAGACACTGCCATAGGTAGACATGTCTACCTTGTTGGGCTTTTCTCATTGCCCTGAGAACATGGCCTGTTGACATTGTGCCTGGGAAAACATCTGGGCAGAGCTGGAACCCTGTGAAAGCAGTTGAATAACTTATTATGGGGTGCAATTCTTGATGTTGTTAAAAATAAAAGGCACACACACCAAAAGTTCCAATGTTGCACAGATGTGCAAGGCTGTTCATCAGGACAGTTAAGTAACAACATCTTATTTTGATTATCAGGTAGCAGGCTCTTCCTGGAGGCAGGAGCATGCATGAGTGATCCGGCTTCATATCTCCAAAGGGGGTGACTTGTGGCGGGTGGCCACTGTCTTCATGCTGGTCTCCCTATTGGTGCACCTTTTGGATATTTGTACCACTTCATCTCACTTTGTGCATGTGAGTTTGTTGCTGTTTTCACTGACCATAAACATGACCCTCTGTATCCCACATCTTCCACCCCTACTGTCAACTACTGCCACCCAAACTCCTTGTCAACTTCTTGGTGTCTTCTTGTTTCTGCTCTTCTCATGCCCATTCCTGTTGCATCACTCCTTTTCCTTCTGTCACAGGGCAAGGAAATTTGTTGGGGATCAAGTGTCATGGAGGTTTCATGTCTCTGCTAAATGATACTTCTGGATATCCACTAAACGAGGCGGTTTTCATCTGTAGGTAAACTGCATAATGTGAAAACTATAAGAGCACTATAGGTATTGGCAGGGTCAAGACAGATGCAAAGACAGAAGGCAGAGTGTATCCTCTGGTTTATTAGATGCTCGAGAGCACTGACTGGCAACAAACCTTTTTACAATAGGTAGGTGAATGCTGCTTTCTGCAAAGGGATGCAAACGTGTGGTCCCTAGGGTAGGGAGGGTTCCCACTGTGGAACTACATTAGTGATTTGTTGAGGCTTTGGCAGTCAAGTTAGAGCAGGTGGAAAGGGAGGTCTGCTATGTTTTTGGTATTGGCTCATGCAACATGTTTCTTTGCTGACATGGTGGATCTGCTGGACAGGATAGAAGTGTGTGATATGGAATAAGGAAGAGTTCAGGACTGGAGTGTGTCTAAAGTGAAAAATAGTTTGTAAATATCTGGTTAAAAAGATCAGCAGGGTCAGTGGAAGGACTATGAGTCTGAATTAAGAGAGAGATGGACACAAAGAAATCTCTGCACAAATCTATTTTATGTTTCCAAATGGATTCGCTGAGAGAACAAATGTGAAAGATCACTCTGTGAATGTCTGAGGCTGAATTTGTCAAGGGGAACATGTCAGGAGGAGAATTCTGCTGTACACATGCCAGGCTCCCATTGTTACCTCTTGCCAGGCCCTACATCTCCATCATGGTCCCATTCACCATTCCTCCCTCTCCAGAGCAATCCCAGTTTTCCCATCATATCCTGAAAATCAAATGTGAGGAGAAATGGAATTTGTTGGCCCCACAGTGGCATGAGGTGTTAGATACAGAGTTACAAAACATGTTAGCACATAACATTGCCACTGTCTTAGAAAATAATACCTAATATGTCCAAATGTAGTCCTGCATGTAAGCAGGTAAGTAGCATATATGTATGGATATAAGAACACCATATATGTATATGTGTTGCTGTGTGTGTGTGTGTGTATGTGTGTGTGTGTGTATGATAGGACATATGCATATGGAAATCTATGGTGTGCATATTCATGTATGTATGTGTATGTGTACACTGAAATGTGATACCTCTCATAAAAAAGCATCTGAACATTCTGCTATTGTGAACTACCAGACGACAGAGTTCTGACCAACAGTGTCACTGATGCAGTGCAGTATATGGGCAGTGTCTTTGCATGCCTCTTGGGTTTGAACAGAGAGAATAAAACACCTGTGTTGGCAGACAGGTCCTATAAACACTTACACCAAATGGTCCCAATCAGAATATGCAAGAGTGAAAGAAACCCCATATCATACACATTGGTTCACATTATTGTCAGGCGAATAAGGAACCTTTCCCATGACGTTACATGTGTAAGACAAAAATGCCTTGGGGAGATATTGGAGATGTTTATTCCAGAGAACAATACTCATTTCTTCAATCACAACATTGTCAGGTGAGCCTTATGGAAACATCCTCCTCAGTTTGTTCTCTGTCATGGTCAACAAGACTGGAAAAATGGGGTTGGCTGGGGAGCATTCTACTGTGCACGCTGCACAACAACAGGAACCACTTGCCCTAGAGTTTGTGTTGTGGAACAATTCCATCGACTCTGACTGTAACAGGAAAGGTGTGTATCTTTCTGAGCTGCTGACCAGTAAGCAGCACAGCTGATTCTTTCCGCTCTTCGAAGCAATGGTCTCAGTGTTCACCAAGACAAGGGAGATTCTGTCAGGTAACGAGTAGCCCGAGTCTCTAAGATTTGTGAAGTGACATGGCCCAGCTGGAGGGACGTTTGTCAGGGTTCCTAGAATCTGTTGTTGAAAGGAAGGCAGGTACCCTGGCATGTGAGAAGGAGCTAACAAAGGTGTAACCACACAGAGACTCGCGTTATTTTAGGGCAATTGAGTGGTGGGTGCTCAAGACACTCTAACGTGTGCTTTATTTGCAGAACCTCGGCGTTTGCTGACCTCACAGAAAACCTGAGTTTAGAACATGAGGGGGGGGGTGAGAGACACAAAGACAGGGAGGCAGAAAGAGAAATAAATGAGAACAGGGAGCAGGAAAGAGGGAGAGAGAGAGAGAGAGAGAGAGAGAGAGAGAGAGAGAGAGAGAGAGAGAAACAGGCAGACAGAATGCGGGGCTTAGTTTCTCTTGAATACAGGAGGTCAACTCTGCAAATATGAAGTCCACAGACCACTACAGGTAAAGTCCTAACAGTGTCCACAGCTTGGTCCTCAGATATAACCATATTAGGGATAGCGTGCACTGGTGAATTCATTCGGTTATTTCCTGAGAGCTCCCTGTGGATCAATGTGACAAATACTCCAAAATTGTGATTTGATAGTGGGAAGTCTGGCCTAGCACACAGTGTCCCCAGCAGCTGGCACACATGTCCAGGAAAACACCATGATTCCAGCTTCACTGAACTTTCTGCAGTCTGGTAATTGGAGAGGGTGGGGCTGGACACTGTGAGGGGTTCTTGTGGTGGGCCTAGGGCAGAAGCTTGGCCAAGAAGCAGGAGAGATGGGGGAAGCTCGATAGGTGGTACTTAGGCAGGAAGGCCTGGGTCCCGTGTCCCCAGGGCTTCTTTCTGATCTGGTGCAGATGTGTGCCACCTGACTGAGTTTGGCTCCGGCATCCTTCCAGCAGATTTCGTTCCAGGCTGGCATGCACCTTGTGCTTGTGCCCTGCCTATTGTTTAATGGCAGTCAAATGGAGAAGCCCAGCTCTAGGGCCTTCTCATCCACATTTTGTGTCAGGTCCATTAATTCAGACATCGCTGTGATTTCTGCAATATCACGTTGTTCTTTGGAACAACATCTGCTTCCACAATAAGGTGATTGTAAATTGGTATGTCATCCATGTCATGGGTAGGAGGAGGCTGCCTAGATAGTGTCCACATGCGGTGTGTGAAAGTCGGAATGTGATCCAGTGCCTTTTCATATACTTCTCTTCCTGCAGGTTATAAGACGTCTCATGCCATCTCAATTCATTGGTACCTGAACTGTGCATGTGAAGCCGATTGCTGCAGGAATCTAGACAGCAGCCCTAACTTTTTCAACTGGTTCTCTGACTACTACTTTGCCGTATCTGGCAGGATGGCTGACCTGGGGTCTCCCAGGCCATAACCAAAATAATTTTAGTAGGTGTCTATGTTCCTTAGATTGGGACCTGAATCCTACCCTGTCCTGATGTTTGCCGTTTCCACTGCCAAATCATCAGTAGGAACCTGTGGTCCAATCCCCTGCAGTGCTTTGTGAAGCGCAAGGAACGATAGGAGGACAGGAAGACACCTGTCACAGGAAGACAGGTGTCGAGACTGGGGCGGGCCAGGCAAACATGTTCTGTCAGGAATCTTGGGCATTTATTCTCCAGTGCAGAAACTGAGGCTCAAAGGAATGCAACCAGTGCCAGCAGGTCAGGAGGGCAGCAGGATGACATAGGGAGTCTGCATAACTGCAGGGCACATTTCGTTCTGACTAGGGAAACTTATGGTGGATGAAGCAGTGAGGATGTGCAGAGTCACTCAAAATCAGTGGTCACTCGTTAACTCCCCTTCTCGGTCCTCTCATGTCCTGGCCATCTAACCCCACTGTCAGGCTCCCTACCACATAATGACAGTATGTCTGGCAACATGTTCTTCCTACCACCCATTACACAAGGTTCGGTAATCCTCTTCATGAATGATTTCGCCCTGTGAGGTCCAGATTTTTCATTTTGCTTCATCATAGCTCCTGAGAACATCCTTAGGGGTCTCTTTTGCCTCCCACAGTGATAGCGAGAATTCTGGCCAGTGAAGATAGAGAGATAATGGAGGGGGATGTATTGCACCATGGCGGAAGAGGGAAATTTAATACATCACAGAAAGGGACCTGACCACTGTTTCTGGTCAGAGCCTTGACAATTAAAAATATCTGTTATTTTATAGACAGGGAAGATAAATATTTGTGTGTGTGTGTGTGTGTGTGTGTGTTGGTATGAGTGTGGGCATGCTTGCACTGTCATGTCTGTGTCCATGGGAAATGTCAGATCTTGCAAAAATTATGACAGATATTCCACCTTACCTAAAATAGTGGGAAAACTAAGAACCTGTTTCAGATGGAGACAGGTTTTAAACAACATTGTTTTCATGCACAGGAAATGAATGAGTCTTCTGGGTGTGAGACCTGTAGAACCCGAGATATCCATAAGTCTGGAGAATACTGAAGGAGAAATAAACAGCATCCAGTGTGCATGTCTGTGATTTGTTTTCACATGTGAATGTGCTGAGTCAAGGAAAACCAAACTCACTTTATGCTGTTTAACCCACTGCCTAGGCATTACCAATCCTTAGGCGAGGGGGAATACGGGCTTGCAAGTTGTAATGAGGGGCAAGATATATTTTGGGAATGCTTAAAATACACAATTCTTTCTGAGTGACGGGACTAGGTATGATAGCAGAAAGAAGAGAAAGGTCAGTAATCGGGTATAGCATTTTCCTAATGGTGAATAAGAACGTTGAAGGAGTGGGAATGGTTGAGCAGGGAAGCAGTTACTTATCCAGTGGTCAATATTGTCAGATGATTGTTCTCCGATTATGCTCCCTGTTCATGTCATTGCACTCACGGACAGCATGCAATGAGGGGTGAATCTCATTGTCCATTTCAAGGAGGATCAGAGTGCCCTCCCTTAGTAATGGGACACCCCCACATTTTCCAAGTCTGGTCAGGGTTGTAAGCCACATTTAGGAATCGGGTGAAATGGTGCATAGTGGTAATGTGGGAGAGGGTGGCCGAGGCATGTGGGGATGCCACAGTGATGGGGCTTTTCTTTGTGTCAGGGCCTACAATTGATAGTATCTGTTGGCAGGGGAATCGTCCAATCCAGGATCCTCCATTCAGTATGGATGGCTCACGTGAACATCCGTGGTTTTTCTTTTTTTTTTTTTTTAATTTTATTTTATTAAATTTATTGGGGTGACAATTGTTAGCAAAATTACATAGATTTCAGGTGTACAATTCTGTATTACATCATCTATAAATCCCATTGTGTGTTCATCACCCCAGAGTCAGTTCTCCTTCCATCACCATATATTTGATCCCCCTTACCATCATCTCCCACCCCCCACGCCCCACCCCCCTTACCCTCTGGCAACCACTAAACTGTTGTCTGTGTCTCTGAGTTTCTGTTTTTCATTTGTTTGTCTTGTTTTTTTGTTGTTTTTGGTTTATATACCACATATCAGTGAAATCACATGGTTCTCTGCTTTTTCTGTCTGACTTGTTTCGCTCAGCATTACTCTACCAAGATCCATCCATGTTGTCACAAATGTTCCGATATCATCTTTTCTTACCGCCGAATAGTATTCCATTGTGTATATATACCACAACTTCTTTATCCATTCATCTATCGAAGGACACTTTGGTTGTTCCCATGCCTTGGCCACCGTAAACAAAGTTGCAATGAACATTGGAGTACATGTGTCTTTATCTCTAAATGTTTTCAGATTTTGAGGTAGATACTCAGAGGGATTTCTGGGTCATATGGCAATTCTATTCGTAATTCTTTGAGGAACCTCCACACTGCCTTCCATAATGGCTGCACCAGTATCTGCATTCCCACCAACAGTGTATGAGGGTTCCTTTTTCTCCCCACAGCCTCTCCAACATTTGTTATTATTTGTCTTGTTGATGATAGCCATTCTGACTGGGGTGAGGTGATATCTCATTGTGGTTTTGATTTGCATTTCTCTGATGATTAGTGATGTTGAGCATTTTTTCATATGTCTATTTGCCATTTGTATGTCCTCTTTGGAGAAATGTCTCTTCAAGTCCTCTGCCCATTTTTCAATTGGGTTGTTTGTTTTTTTGTTCTTGAGTTGCATGAGTTCCTTGTATATTCTGGATACTAGCCCCTTATCGGAGGCACTGTTTGCAAAAATCTTCTCCCATTCAGTTGGTGGCCTCTTTATTTTGTCAATGATTTCTTTTGCTGTGCAGAAGCTTTTAAGTTTCATATAGTCCCATTCATTTATTTTAGCTTTACTTCCATTGCCTTTTGGAGTCAAGTTCATAAAATGCTCTTTGAACCCAAGGTCCATAAGTTTAGTACCTATGTTTTCTTCTATGTAGTTTATTGTGTCAGGTCTTATGCTTAAGTCTTTGATCCATTTTGAATTAACTTTGGTACATGGTGACAAATAGCAGTCCAGTTTCATTCTTTTGCTGGTGAATCCATTTCTCCCAGCACCATTTATTGAAGAGGCTGTCTTTGCTCCATTGTATGTTTTTAGCTTCTTTGTCAAAAATTATCTGTCCATATTTATGTGGTTTTATTTCTGGGTTCTCAATTCTATTCCATTGGTCTGTGTGTCTGTTTTTCTGCCAATACCATGCTGTTTTGATTATTGTAGCCCTGTAGTCCAAGCCAAAGTCAGGAAGTGTGAAACCTCCATTATTGTTCCTTTTTCTTAAGATTGCTTTGGCTATTTAGGGGTCTTTTGTGGTTCCAAACAAATCTGATGATTTTTTGTTCTATTTCTTTAAAATATGCCATTGGGATTTTGATGGGGATTGCATTGAATCTGTATATTGCTTTGAGTAATATGGCCATTTTAACTATGTTGATTCTTCCAATCCATGAGCATGGAATGTCTTTCCATTTCTTTGTGTCTTCTTCAATTTCTTTCAAAAATGTCTTATAGTTTTCAGCATATAGGTCTTTCACATCCTCGGTTAAGTTTATTCCTAGGTATTTTATTCTTTTTGCTGCAATTGCAAAAGGAATTGTTTTTTGTATTTCTTTTTGAGATTTCATTGGTAGTATGTAGGAATGCCATGGACTTTTGTGCGTTGATTTTGTAGCCGGCAACTTTACTGTATTCGTTGATTGTTTCTAATAGCTTTTTGGTGGAGTCTTTAGGGTTTTCTATATATAGCATCATGTCATCTGCAAAGAGTGATAATTTAACTTCTTCATTCCCTATTTGGATGCCTTTTATTTCTTTCTCCTGCCTGATTGCTTTGGCAAGGACTTCCCAACACTATGTTGAAAAGCAGAGGTGATAGGGGACAGCCCTGTCGTGTTCCTGAACGTAGAGCAAAGGGCTTCAGTTTTTCTCCATTAATTATGAGATTAGCAGAGGGCTTGTCATATATGGCCTTTATTATGTTAAGGTATTATCCTTCTATACCGATTTTATTAAGTGTTTTAATCATAAATGGATGTTGTATCTTGTCAAATGCTTTTTCTGCATCAATTGATATAATCATATGACTTTTGTCCTTTATTTTGTTTATGTGATGTATCACATTCATGGATTTGCATATGTTGATCCATCCTTGTGCCCCGGGGATGAACCCCACTTGCTCGTGATGAATAATCTTTTTAATGCATTGTTGTATTGGATTTGTTAGAATTTTATTTAGGATTTTTGCATCGGTATTCATCAGAGATATTGGTCTGTAGTTTTCTTTTTTTGTGCTCTCTTTACCAGGTTTTGGTATCAGGGTAATGTTGGCCTCATAAAATGAGTTAGGGAGTACTGTCTCTTCTTCAATTTTTTGGAAGAGTTTGTGCAGAATTGGTATTAGATCCTCTTTGAAGGTTTGGTAGAATTCACTAGTGAATTCATCTGGTCCCGGACTTTTGCTTTTGGGAAGGTTTTGGATGACTGCTTCAATTCCGTTACTGGTGATCGGTCTGTTTAGATTTTCCAGTTCTTCATGGTTCAGCATTGGAAGGCTATATGTTTCTAAGAACTTGTCCATTTCTTCTAGGTTGTTGAATTTGGTGGCATATAGTCCTTCATAGTATTCTTGGATGATCCTTTGTATTTCTGTGGTGTCCGTGATAACTTCCCCTTTTACGTTTCTGATTTTGTTAATCAGTGTCTTCTCTCTTTTATCTTAGTAAGTCTAGCCAAGGGTTTATCAATTTTGTTAATCTTTTCAAAGAACCAGCTCTTTGTCATATTAATTTTTTCTATTGTCTTTTTGTTCTCTATTTCATTTAGTTCTGCTCTAATTTTTGTTATTTCCTTTCTTCTGCTGACCTTGGGTTTTACTTGTTCTTCTTTTTCTAGTTCTTTAAGGTGTAACATGAGGTTATTTTTTTGGGAGTTTTCTTGTTTCTTGAGATAGGCCTGTAATGAGATAAATTTCCCTCTTAAAACTGCTTTCGCTGCATCCCAAAAATGTTGCTAGGATGTATTTTCATTGTCATTTGTTTCTATGTATCTTTTGATCTCTCCGCTAATTTCTTCTTTGACCCAGTCCTTCTTTAAAAGTATGTTGTTTAGTCTCCATGTATTTGTGTTTTTTCCCGCTTTCTTTTTACAGTTGATATCCAATTTCAAAGCCTTGTGATCAGAGAATATGCTTGGTATGATTTCAATCTTCTTAAATTTGTTGAGACTGATTTTGCCAATATATGGTCTATCCTTGAGAATGTTCCATGTACACTAGAAAAGAATGTATAGTCTGATGTTTTAGGATGAAGTGCTCTATAAATGTCAATTATGTCCATTTCATCTAATGTGTCGTTTAGGGCTACTATTTTGTTATTTATTTTCTGCTTGGATGATCTATCCATAGCTGTCAATGATGTATTTTAGTCCCCTAGTATAATTGTGTTTTGGTCAATTTTTTCTCCCTTTAGTTCTGCTAGTATTTGCTTGGTGTCTTTCAGTGCTCCCTGATTGGGGGCATAAATATTGATGACTGTTATGTCTTCTTGTACAGTCCCCTTCACCATTTTGAAATGTCCATCTTTGTCTCTTGTTATCTTTTTCACCTTGAAGTCTATTTCATCTGATATCATTATGTGTACACCTGATTTTCTCTGGGTACCATTTGCTTGGAGTGTCAATTTCCACCCTTTCACTTTGAGTCTATGCTTGTCCTTGTAGCTGAGATATGTCTCTTGGAGACAGCATATGGTTGGGTTTAGTTTTTTGATCCAATCTGCTACTCTGTGCCTTTTCTATTGGTGAGTTCAGTCCATTTACATTTAGGGTGATTATTCATATGTGAGGATTTCCTGTCATTCTATCATTAGTTTTCTGGTAAGGCTGTGTATCCATTGTTTCTTTGCCTTTTGTTGTTGTCTATTATTTCTGTGTGGTGGTATTCTATGATGTTTCCCTCTGTTTCTTCTTTTATTTCAGTATATATTTCAGTTCTGGATTTATTTTGAGTGGTTACCCTTAAGTTTATGTAAAAGAAAGTTTGATATTTAGAGTATTCCATTATCTTCAGCACGTTTACTTTCTCCATTCCCATACTCCGGTTCAGGCCTTTACTCTCCCCCTTTTTGAGTTTTGGTTGCCACAAATTGTCCCTGTTGATGGTGGTCAAATAGCCTCCTTTAGTAGTTCTTGTAGTGCAGGTCGTGTATTAGCAAATTCCCTCAGCTTCTGTATGTCTGGAAAGGTCTTTATTCCTCCTTCATATCTGAAGGATATGTTTGCTGGATATATTATTCTTGGCTCATGGTTTCTCTCTTTCAATAGTTTGAATATTTGGTTCCACTCCCTCCTGGCTGTAGAGTTTCTGCTGAAAAATCTGATGATAATCTAATGGGCTTTCCTTTGTAAGTTACCGTCTTCTTTTCCCTGGCTGCTTTGAAGATTCTTTCTTTGTCATTGATTTTAGACAGCTTCAATACAATGTGCCTTGGAGAAGGTCTGTTGGGATTGAGGTAACTGGGTGTTCTATTTGCTTCTTGGATTCGAGGGTCCAGTTCTGTCCACAAATTTGGGAAGTTCTCATCGACAATTTGTTTGAATATATTCTCTGTTCCCTTCTGTCTTTCTTCTCCTTCTGGTATGCCCATTATTCTTATATTGCTCTTTCTGATGGAGTCAGAAAGTTCTTGTAGAGTTCTTTCATTTCTTTAAAGTCTCAAGTCTCTTTCTTGTTCTATTTGTGTCATTTCCAGGTTTCTATCTTCGATGTCACTGATTCTTTCCTCCATCTGGTCAACTCTACTACTTAAGCTGGTTATTTCATTCTTAATTTCTTCTATTGAGTTGTTAATCTCCAGAAATTCTATTTGGTTCTTTTTAAAGATTTCAATCTCTGTTGTAAAATGCTCATGCTGTTCTTTGATTGAGTTTCTGAGTTCATTTAACTGCCTATCTGTGTTTTCTTGTATCTCGTTGAGTTTTTTCAGAACTGCAATCTTGAATTCTCTGTCATTTAAGTCACATGTTTCTGTATCTTTACGTGCCTTCTCTGGAGATTTTTCACTTTCTTTCTGAGCTATCTTGTTGCCTTGGTTATTCATGGGAATTACTGTTTTACTATTTATCTTCCTAAACATGTACAGGAGTGGCTTCTGCAACAGCTTGATAGGTAGAGGTCTTTCTTCTGTTTTCCAGTACTTTTTGGTATAATGTATTATTATTTCTCCAACTGCAATTTAGTTTTCTTCTCCCACACGGTAGTGCTGTTTTCTCTGCACTATTCCTGCTTGTCACACAATGGGGCAATTCCCTGGGAGACAGGGCTTCTCCTCTGTTAATAGTTCATCTAGGTCACAGGGCGCAGTGCCCCGGTGGGTATGCGGAGAGCTTTTGATGTTCCAAAGCTCTTCCAGCTCCTGATTCAGAGCCCGTATATTTCAGCAGTTCTGTTTACTCCTGCAGGGATCCGCCCAGATAGATGGGGTCAGGGGTGGGGTGAGTTGTGAGAGGTGGCCCAGAGCAATTACGGCGACCACCACCACAGCCGGTCCTGCTTCCACAGCTCTCTCCCCTTTGCTGGAACTAGTTGGGCTTTGAATTTGTGTTTGCAGTCCACAGTTCTCAAAACAGCAAATTTCCTGTTGTTTTGATCTGACACTGCTACTGTTTCACTTCTAGCACCGGGCAGGTGGGGCGGGGCGAGCTTAAACCACCGTTTTCAGCCTTTTTCCCTCAGTCTTTTCTCTGAGGTCTCTGCAGTGAGCATTGGGTTCAGCCGTGTTATATGCTGTCCCCTCAGCCCCGTTGAGCCCTGGCAGAGCCCTAGCAGTCCGAGTTCTTCCCTCTCCCGCAGCTGCGGTAGTTCCGGGAAGCAGCGAGCTCGGCACACTGAGCTAGGTCTGCATCCTGCGCCCGCGCGGCTCCGTTTCTGCTCACTTCTCCCTTTCCTCCTCCCTCCACTCGCGCGAATCTCCCACTTGTAGGTGATTTCAGTCGGTAGTGGGCCTCTTCATCTTGCCTGTCTGCTGTGCAGGGAGTCCTTTGTGGAGTTTTTGTTGTTCGATTCTTTGTAAATTCCAGGGGAGCTTTACAGAGGCTCACCTCATGCTGCCATTTTTCCAGAAGTCCCCCAGTGGTTTTTCTATGGTGCCATTTTAGGACCAAAACACAGTCAAAGGTGAGGGAAGCAGGGTGTTACGTTGCTTACTGGGCAATAGACAGCTCACACATCCATGTGTCCCGTGTCCTCCGTTCACACCGTTGTTAGTGGTCTTGATTTTAAGAGGGCTGAAGCCATTTCCCCAGACCCCTTATCAGGAGGACAGCCCAAATATGAAAAAACAGCCATAGGACAATGTGGGGGCGGAGCCCCAGAAAGTAGTTTCCAGGCTCTCGGCCTCACATAGACAGGCGCTGGCTCAGGTAGTAAATGGCCAACTGTGATTGCATGGCCATCAGCTGTGGCTAGTTGGCCGTCAGCTGTAACCAGTGAGCCATTGGCCACTAATATAACTGCGGTGGCTACAGAGGGAGAGGAGAGAAGAGGAGAAGAGAGAAAGAATGGGGGCTAGGGAGAAGAAGATGGCGGCTAGGCTGGCAAGTGTGGATGGCGGTTTGCGGACAGTGTGGATCCAGCCTCCAGTGAGAGTATACTGCCGCCGGCGAGAATATACTAAGTATGACTCCCCTATCTATGGCTCCTTGTGTGTTCCTTTGGCCTCACCATATCCTGCGTTCTTGTATGGGGAGCGGGAGCAGAGACCCCGCAGGCCGCCCAACATGACAGACAATATGTATATATTTATCATATACACAGCAGTGAGAGAGTCCCTCCTCAGTGAACGACCGTGCACGTAAAGTGTCAGGCAGAGGACAGCCAAAACTATGGTTCTTTTTTGCGCCCTTCTCAACCTCCTGTGCATGATGCTTGTAGAAAGACATGGAGCATAGACAGAGCATGTGTTTTGAGCCTCACCCGGGAAGTGGCAGTCTCTCAGGTGGATCCCTGCCTTTTAACACCTGTATAGGGACCACCCATAGGACTGACTCCCGAAAAGGAGGAGCGGCACTTCAGCCAACCCTTGCCACCCACACGTTCCTCTCTTTGCTAGACACAGTGTCCCCAAGGCAAACATGTCTGAGGGTGTTGGGATGCTTCCCCATTATACCAGGAAATACTGGTTCTCCTGATCTGAGAAGAAGGAATCACATTTTGGGACCCACATGCTACAAGAAAACCTTGAGCAAGTCCCAGGAACAGGAGAAGCACATCATTTCATGGCGAGAATGGAGAGATTGGGAGAGATTTCTGAGAATGAAAGTCTATAAAAAAACAGCTAGAGTTCACAGACATGACAGTTTCTTACTATCTGAGTTTCTGGACTGTTTAACTTATTTTCTAGCAGATGCAGCACATCTCTTCATGTTGGTTTCTCACACTGATGGTTCATTTCAGTGGATGGTTATGTTGGGGGTTGTAACCCACAATCCTTCCTGCAATTGACACCAAGCTTTGCTCTGTGGGAGCTCTCCTATCTGAATGCCTTCCCTCTTTCTTTCAATTAGGTTTTCATTTATGAACTTTCCCACTCCCCACCCCCGGTGGATGAAGACCTTTCTCTCAAGAATGGCTGATCAAGGCCAGGTTCTTTATATTTCCTGGCCTTTGAGACCACCTGGTCCACATGGACCTTGCCCTAGTGCTATAACCCCATCAAAGGAAACCTGTTTCTATTGAAAGCTCACAGGCGAATACCTTGATTGTTTCTCCCTGTATGGCAACAGCTGTGCCGTGGGAGCCATTCACAACTCATGCAGTGAAATTCCCCTCACATCTGAACTCTCAGCTTCCTCCAATTGACTCTTTGTAAGTTACCCTTACAACACCCTTGTCCACTAAGCTATATCATTCCTCTGCTTTGTTTACGGCTTTACCATAGTTAACAGTGCACAAGGGCAATGCCTACTCTTCCCAAATGAACGAACTTTGTGGTTTATAGTTTGGCAGGGGAAAGACTGACTGCTATCATTTTAGTTCAAGTCATTCAATAGTGCCCTTAGCATATTAAGACAATCTGAGAACTAGGGTGTTATGCATGATGTAAGTGGTGTAAAAGCATCCCAGCCGCAGAGACTTGGTGAAGCCCTTGTTTGTATTGTTACGGTCCTAGCACACTACGGAGTGGGAGAGGAGGTATTAGGTAGGGGTAAACCTTTCTGACAAATCCTTTCCAAAGAAGACCCACTGGTCTTTCCAGAAGTGAAGATTTCCAATCTTTAGATTTCCCAATTCTTTTCCCACTCTGGTCAATTCGGTGCATTCTCCATCTTTTTTATATATTAATTTATGTTGAAGATCCCTTTAGAGCATGACAGAAGTCTGGGAATCAGGTTATTTGGGAAGGATTGAAGTTAACGGCATTGTCATGATGGGGTTTTAGGAGTTACAAGAGAATACTGAGCAAAGTATGGAATGTTGCAAATGTGTAAATGGGAGCCATCATTGAACCATGGAATATACACATTGATCAGAAAATTCTAGATCAGGTTGTCTACTTCCCATACATATTATATGGACACGAATGGTCATCATTTCGCTCTAATATGTCAAGAGGGCTTTTGTCACCGGAAGATCAGGGGCAAGATATAAACATCCAGGATATTAATTTGAGAAAGGTCTATGAAAAGTGCAGTAAGTGACAGGATTTCAGGCGAGATGACAATTAACTTCAAATGGGTGAGCGTAGTGAGAATTTTAGGAAAGCTCTTATTGTATACTGTGCAAGAATATAAAAGAACACCATGATTATTTGTTATTGCCCTTCACCCAAATGCCAATGACAGGAATGGCCCTGAGGTAAGGGGTGCTTTCCTTGTTCCTCAGCTTTAGCTAAAGGCCTGAAAGGCTGGGGTCATTGTGGACCTCCATAGTGTGTGGTAGGTATTCTCAGGGCACTCCTTCCTCTGCACATGACACGGGATAGGAAGTTGATTGTTAAAATGTCCAGTGAAGACGGTCTTGGAGATATTCTTCTAGGTCCCAAAGACTAAGCATATCAGTGCTGGGCCATGCAAGAAATCACTGCATTCTAACTTCTACAGTAGGCAACTGTCAGTAGGAAACCTTGTAACTGGCACTGAGTTTTCAGTTTGGGGAAATTAAGGAGGTCAAGAAGGACTTGTGAATTCCAATACTGTTCTTGTTCCCGGTAGGGGGCATCAAAGGCAACTGTGAGCAATCTGATTTATTTGGACACTAAGCCATTTAAGAACAAGTCCTTCAACAGGTAGCCATTTTACTGCTGTGAGGAACATGGAGAAGGAGTGCAGAGAAGGTAATCATGCATGAATTATGTCACATCAGGGCTGGCAGGAAGGTGTATGTCCCCAGTGAACTCTGAAGATGTATGAACGGGCTGAATGAATACCTGAGGAGCCCTGAGGCATTGCTGTCAAGGTTTATTAGGTTTTATACTGAGTCAAAGATGAACAGGCATTGGCTGGCCCTTTCAACTGGAGTAGTAAAAATGCACTGCATAAATCAATGAGAGTGAAATCTTTGCTTTCAGTAGGAATGGATGTAGGACCCGCAGGAATAACAATTGTTAGGCACCGAGAAATAATACTGTTTTGTGCTTAGAAGTCCGAGACAAAACTTTACCTACTCTCTCGGGGCATTCTTGGAGGCAAAGGGGGTCAAAAAATCACAGGATCTCATACACGGGACAATAGCTCCTCATCCTTATATTACCCTCTCATGGGCCTGGTACCTATAAGGGCATCCTTATTTATTGTGTATGGACTAATTCTGCACAGTGGTTTTGAGAATTCCACTTGTATCTGAACAGGAAGTTCACTGTATATTCTGGGATGTCAGTTGCAGAGATTCCTGAAATAGAGGATGATGGCTTGATCCAGCATGAGCAGGTGACCAGTGTCCCCCAAATGGGGCTCAGTGACATCAGCAGTGGAGCAAATTAAGGATGTTGACAGCTCCTTGAAGTTACCTGATTGAGCAGTTTGACAGCTAGTGTCAAATCCTGGAGTTACTCGTCCCACTTAGGGGAAATAAATTCCAGCACAACGCATTTCTGAGATTGCCTCAGATGGAGGTCTCTGGTTGAGTTAGTGAGAGGCTTAGACATAGTCATGAGGTCTAGATGACCATTTAGTGTGCCATTGTTTGTACAAGAATAGAGCCCTGTCTGGATTCAACAGGTTTTCCACCAGATTCTAGTCAATCCATGACCTAAGGAAGAACACCTGGAAATGGGCTTATATATGCTCACGTGTGTGTCAGTGATGCATGAGTGTACACATCAATAGCATGTGTATGTATGTATACATGTTGATATCTATGGCATGTGCACTTACCTATCCATGCATATTTTTACACAAAATGTGAAAACTCTTATAGAAAAGTATGTGAAATTCAAGCCTCTGAACACTACCAGATACCATAGATGTGAACAGCAAAACACTGATGCAGCACCACGTGATTGCCAACACACTGCAGCCTTGTCTCTTGGTCTTCCTTGGGGTCAGACGGGAAGAAGAACCAACTCTGTTGCGAGACAGATCACATATGCATAATTGAATGCTTCCAATTGGCATATGCAAGGGTGGCAGAAACCCCAAATTAGCGATATCCATGATCTTTTCAACTGAAAGAGAAACCTTCTACCCAGAGGAGTCCCATACAAGAAAAATGTGTTTTTTAATGTTGGGTATGCCAACATATTCCAGAAGACCCACTTGTCACAAACTTACTTTGCTGCTCTGAAACAACTTTCCTTCATTTGGTCACAGCTTCGGTAGGTCAGCCTTATGGACCTGCACAAGCTTCTCCTTTCCTTCTTATGTGATAACAGGGCTGGAAATAGTGTTGGCTACAAGCACTCTCTTGTTGCGTGCTGCCCAAGAGCAAGAACCACACGCCCTGGAATTTTTGTTTGGACACTACTCCGTTCCCTATACTTCAGCAGTAAAGGTGTGAATCTGTCTGTGCTGCAGAGTTGGGAGTGGTGTTGCTCATCCCAGAGGCTCTACCAAGGGATGGACACTGCATTCCCCATGACAGAGAGGGTTTGTCCCTCTTTCTCTTTGTCAAGACTTCAAGACTGAGTGTTGGGTGGTGATGCGGCCCTGCAGGAGGTACTTTTGTCAGCGTTGGTAGAAACTGTCAGTGAAAGGAATGCAGGTGTTTTGGATGCCCCATGTAAACGGAGCTTACAAATGTGTAAGCACAGAGAGCTTCAGGTTCTCTTAGTGTACCTGAGTGGGTGCCAATCTCAGAGGAAAAGGGGTCTTATTTCTGAAGACGCTAAATGACTATATCTCATAGAAAAATGGAGTTGGTGGATGGAACACGTGGGAGGGTGAGACAGAAAGGGAGGGAAACCATGGTGTCCTCAAACAAGAGGTAGAAAGGAAAAGGGGCAAAGGAGGAAGAGAATGAGACTAGAGGGAGAGAAAAAGGGATGAAGGGAGGCAGGGAGAGATGAATGAAAGGGCGTGAGTGCGGAACGAAGGAAAGCAAGGGATAAACACACAGAATAAGCCTTTTAATATTGTACTTCTTTTGTCTTGAGCACAAGCGTTCAATCCTGCAAGAATTAAGGTTACATTAACCTACACTGGGAAAAGTTACCAGGGTTTGCAGCTGGACCTCAAATATCTCTTCGAACAGATATCCTGAGCTAGTCTCCACTTTTCTCCTGGTCTCTGTCATGAGAGTGCCCCGTGATTGAATCAATGTAGAACTGGTACAGGAGTGTGATGTGGTAGTGGAAAACTGAGGCTCACACTATCAGAAGCCCAGGAAGTGGTGCCTGTGTCTAGGAATACACTAAATGCCAGGAGTTTCATAGGACTTTCTGGAGGTGGATGTTGGAAGAGGGGGCGCTGTGAGTTCTGACGCCAGCACCTGGGTGATTCACCCTGCTGTCCAGTGGGAGAGCTACAGTCCGACCTTTGATTGGCGGAGATGTGTGCCTTCAGCGTGGTTGTTCCGCCATTGTCCCTTGAGGGCTGGCTTTAGAAGACTTGTGCATGTGGCCTCGCTTCCAGAGTAGTGTGTGTAAACACCCTGCTCCAGTCCTCTGATGACTCGTAGATCCTCTTTGAACATTTGGTAGAATTTACTATTGAAACCATCTGGTCGCGGACTTTTGCTTTTGGGTATGTCTTGATGATTGCTTCAATTTTGTTACTGGTGATCGGTCTGTTTAGATTTTCCAGTTCTTCATGTTTCAGCCTTGGAAGGCTATATGTTTCTAAGAACTTGTCCATTTTTTCTAGGTTATTGAATTTGGTGGCATATAGTCCTTCATAGTAATCTTGGATGATCCTTTTTATTTCTGTGGTTCCTGTGATAACTTCCCCTTTTTCATTTCTGATTTTGTTAATTAGTGTCTTCTCTCTTTTTATCGTAGTGAGTCTAGCCAAGGGTTTGTCAATTTTGTTAATTTTTTCAAAGAACCAGCTCTTTGTCACATAAATTTTTTTTCAGTGTTTTTTGTTCTCTATTTCATTTACTTCTGCTCTAATTTTTGTTATTTCCTTTCTTCTGCTGAACTTGGGTTTTACTTGTTCTTCTTTTTCTAGTTCTTTAAGGTATAACATGAAGTTATTTACTTGGGAGTTTTCTTGTTTCTTGAGATAGGCCTGTACTGAGATAAATTTCCATCTTAAGACTGCTTTCCCTGCATTCCAAAAGTTTTCTTAGGATGTATTTTCATTGTGATTTGTTTCCAAGTATCTTTTGATTTCTCCACTAACTTCCTCTTTGACCCAGTCATTCTTTAAAAGTATGTTGTTTAATCTCCGTGTATTTTGTGTTTTTTCCTGCTTTCTTTTTGCAGTTGATATCCAATTTCAAAGCCTTGTGATCAGAGAATATGCTGGCTATGATTTCAGTCTTCTTAAATTTGTTGAGACTGATTTTATGTCCCAATATATGGTCTATCCTTGAGAATGTTCCGTGTACACTAGAAAAGAATGTATAGTCTGATGTTTTAGGATGAAGTGCTGTATAAAGTCAATTATGTCCATTTCATCTAATGTGTCATTTAGGGCTGCTATTTCATTATTTGTTTTCTGTTTAAATGATCTATCCATAGCTGTCAATGATGTGTTTAAGTCCCCTAGTATAATTTTGTTTTGGTCAATTTCTCCCTTTAGTTGTATAGTAGTTGTTTGGTATATTTCGGTGCTCCCTGCATGGGGGCATAAATATTGATGACTATTATGTCTTCTTGCTGTATAGTCCCCTTTACCATTATGAAATATCCATCTTTGTCTCTTGTTACCTTTTTCACCCTGAAGTCTGTTTCATCTGATATCATTATGGCTACCCCTGATTTTCTCTGGATTCCATTTGCTTGGAATGTCAATTTCCACCTTTTCATTTTGAGTTTATGCTTGTCCTTGTAGCGGGGTGTGTCCTTTGGAGACAGCATATGTTTGGGTTTAGTTTTTTGATCCAATCTGCTACTCTATGCCTTTTTATTGATGAGTTAAGTGCATTTATATATATGGTGATTTTTGATATGTGAGGCTTTCCTGTCATTCTATCTTTAGTTTTCTGGTAAGTCTCTGTCTCCATTGTTTCTTTGCCATTTTGTTTTTGTCTATTATTTCTGTGTGATGGTATTCTATGATATTTTCCCCTGTTTCTACTTATTACAGTATATGTTTCATTTCTGGATTTTTTTTTTTTTTTTTTGAGTTGTTATGCTTAAGTTTATGTAAAAGAAATTTTGATATTTAGAGTATTTCATTTTCTTTAGCTCACTTACATTCTCCATTCCCTTATTCAGGTTCAAGCCTTCCTCACCCAATTTTTATGTTTTGGTTGCCACAAATTCTCCCTGTTGATGGTGGTCGAATAGCCTCCTTTAGTATTTCTTGTAATACAGCTCATTTATTAGAAAATTCCCTCAGCTTCTGTATGTCTGGAAATGTATTTATACCTCCTTCATATCAAAAGGATATCTTTTCTAGATATATTATTCTTGGCTCATAATTTATCTCTTTCTATAGTTTGAATATTTGTTTCCACTCCCTCTTGGCTTGTCGAGTTTCTGATGAAAAATCTGATGATAATCTAATGTACTTTCCAGGGGTCAGCATATAACTCTGCTGAACCCAACACTCGCAGCAGAGACCTAGCAAAGATGGCTGAGGGATGAGTGCTGAAAATGGAGGTTTGGGCCCTCACTGCCAAGCCGAGAATGGAAGCCTTGGGCATTGAGACTAGCAAACCCCTCCCTAACCTCCCAGAGCTGGTCCAGCTCTGGTGCTGGAAGCAGAACAGTAGCAGTGTCACATCAAAAACAGAATATTTGCTGTTCTGAGAACTGGGGACCGCAGATACATATTCGCAGCCCAATTATTTCCGGAAAATGGGAGGGAGCTGTGGAAGTAGGACCGGCTGTGGTGGTGGGCGCCGCCATTGCTCTGGGTTACCTCTCACAACTCACCCCACTCCTGATCCCACTTATCTGGGCGGGTCCATGCAGGAGTTAACAGAGCTGCTGAAACATATGGGCTCTGAATCTGGAGCTGGAAGAGCTTTAGAACATCAAATGCTCTCCGCATACCCACCGGGACACTGCACCCTGTGACCTAGATGAACTATTAACAGAGAAGAAGCCCGTATCCCAGGGAATCCCCCCATTGTGGGAGAAGCTGGAATAGTGCAGAGAAAACAGCACTACCGTGTGAAAGAAGAAAAATAAGCTGTAGTCGGAGAAGAAAATAAAACACTCTACCAACAACTACTAGAAAACAAAAGAAAGACCACTTCCTATCAACCTGTTGCAGAAGCCACCCCTGTAGATGTCTAGGAAAGGAAATAGTAAACCAGTAATCGCCATGAATAACGAAGGCAACAAGGAATCTCAGAAAGTGAAAAATCTCCAGAAAAGGCACTTAAAGATAGAAATATGTGACATAAATGACAGAATATTCAAGATTGCAGTTCTGAAAAAACTAAACGAGATGCAAAAAAAAACACAGATAGGCAGTTAAATGAACTCAGATACTCAATCAAAGAACAGCATGAGCATTTTATGAAAGTGATTAAAATTTTAAAAAAGAACCAAATAGAATTTCTGGAGATTATGAACTCAATAGAAGAAATCATGAATGAAATAACCAGCTTAGGTAGTAGAGTTGACCAGATGGAGGAAAGAATCAGTGACATCGAAGATAGAAACCTGGGAATGACAGATGGAAGAAGAAAGAGTATGAGACTTAAAAGAAATGAAAGAACTCTACAAGAACTTTCTGACTCCATCAGAAAGAGCAATATAAGAATAATGGGCATACCAGAAGGAGAAGAAAGCGAGAAGGGAACAGAGAATATATTCAAACAAATTGTCGATGAGAACTTCCCAAATTTGTGGACAGAACTGGACCCTCAAATCCAAGAAGCAAATAGAACACCTAGTTACCTCAATCCCAACAGGCTTTCTCCAAGGCACATTGTATTGAAGCTGTCTATAATCAACGAAAAAGAAAGAATCCTCAAGGCAGCCAGGGAAAAGAAGACGGTAACTTACAAAGCAAAGCTCATTAGATTATCATCAGATTTTTCAGCAGAAACTCTACAAGCCAGGAAGGAGTGGAACCAAATATTCAAACTATTGAAAGAGAGAAATCATGAGCCAAGAATAATATATCCAGCAAAGATATCCTTTAGATATGAAGGAGGAATAAAGAGGTTTCCAGACATGCAGAAGCTGAGGGTGTTTCCTAATACACGACCTGCACTACAAGAAATACTAAAGGAGGCTATTCGACCACCATCAACAGGGACAATTTGTGGCAACCACAACTCAGAAAGGGGGAGTGTAAAGGTCTGAACCAGAATTAAGGAATGGAGATAGTAAGCGTGCTGAAGAAAATGGAATACTCTAAATATCAAACTTTCTTTTACATAAACTTAAGTGTAACCACTTAAAAAAAAAAATCCAGAACTGAAACATAAACTGTAATAAAAGAAGAAACAGAGGGAAACATCATGGAATACCACCACACAGAAATAATAGAAAACAACAAAAAGGCAATGAAACAATGGAGACACAGCCTTACCAGAAAACTAAAGATAGAATGACAGGAAATCCTCACATATCAATAATCTCCCTAAATGTAAATGGACTGAACTCACCAATAAAAAGGCACAGAGTAGCAGATTGGATCAAAAAACTAAACCCAAACATATGCTTTCTACAAGAGACACATCACAGCTACAAGGACAAGCATAGACTCAAAGTGAAAGGGTGGAAATTGACACTCCAAGCAAATGGTACCCAGAGAAAATCAGGTGTAGCCATAATGATATCAGATGAAACAAACTTCAAGGTAAAAAGATAACAAGAGATAAAGGTGGATATTCATAATGGTAAAGGGGACTGTACAACAAGAAGACATAACAGTCATCAATATTTATACCCCAAATCAGGGAGCACCGAAATATACCAAACAATTAGTAACATAACTAAAGGGAGAAATAGACCAAAACACAATTATACTAGGGGACTTAAACACGTCATTGACAGCTATGGATAGATAATCCAAACAGAAAATAAATAACGAAATAGCAGCCCTAAATGACACATTAGATGAAATGGACATAATTGACATTTATAGAGCACTTCATCCTAAAACATCAGACTATACATTCTTTTGTAGTGTACACGGAATATTCTCAAGGATAGACCATATACTGGGACATAAAATCAGTCTCAGCAAATTTAAGAACATTGAAATCATACTAAGCATATTCTCTGATCATGAGGCTTTGAAATTGGATATCAAGTGTAAAAAGAAAGCGGAAAAAAACACAAATACATGGAGACTAAACAACATACTTTTAAAGAAGGACTGGGTCAAAGAAGAAATTAGAGGAGAGATCAAAAGATACATAGAAACATATGACAATGAAAATACATCCTATCAAAAATTTTTGTGTATATATACCACAACTTCTTTATCCATTCATCTATTGAAGGACATTTTGGTTGTTTCCATTCATATATACTCAATGGAATACTATTCGGCAGTAAGAAAAGATGATATAGGAACATTTGTGACAACAAGGATAGATCTTGAGAGAGTAATGCTGAGCGAAACAAGTCAGATGAAAAGCAGAGAACCATGTGATTTCACTGATATGTGGTATATAAAACACAAACAACAAAAGAACAAGACAAATAAATGAGAAACAAACTGATAGACACAGACAATAGTTTAGTGGTTGCCAGAGGGTAAGGGGGGTGGGGGGTGGGGGGTGGGAGATGAGGGTAAGGGGGATCGAATATATGGTGATGGAAGGAGAACTGACTCTGGGTGATGAACACACAATGGGATTAATAGATGATGTAATACAGAATTGTACACCTGAAATCTATGTAATTTTACTAACAATTGTCAGCCCAATAAATTTAATTAAAAAAAAAAAAGGAAAAAAAAAAATTTGGGATGCAGCGAAAGCAGTTTTAAGAGGGAAATTTATCTCATTAAAGGCCTATCTCAAGAAACAAGAAAACTCTCAAATATATAACCTAATGTTACACCTTAAAGAACTACACATAGAAGAAAAAGTAAAACCTGAGGTCAGCAGAAGAAAGGAAATAACAAAAATTAGAGCAGAACTAAATGAAATAGAGAACAAAAAGACAATAGAAATATTAGTGTGAAAAGAGCTGGTTTTTTGAAAAGATTAACAAAATTGACACACCCTTGGCTAGACTCACTAAGCTAAAAAGACAGAAGACACTAATTAACAAAATCAGAAACAAAAGAGGGGAAGTTATCATGGACACCATAGAAATACAAAGGATCATCCATGAATACTATGAAGGACTATTTGCCACCAAATTCAACAACTTAGAAGAAATGGACAAGTTATTCGAAACATATAGCCTTCGAAGGCTGAACCATGAAGAACTGGAAAATCTAAACAGAGTGATCACCAGTAACGAAATTGAATCAGTCATCCTAACCCCTCCCAAAAGCAAAAGTACGGGACCTGATGGCTTCACTAGTGAATTCTACCAAACCTTCAAAGAGGATCTAATACCAATCCTGCTCAAACTCTTCCAAAAAATTGAAGAAGAGACAGTACTACCTAACTCATTTTATGAGGCCAATATTACCCTGATACCAAAATCTGGTAAGGACAGCACAAAAAGGAAAACTACAGACCAATATCTCTGATCATCACCAATGTAAAAATCATAAATAAAACTCTACAACTCGAATACAACAATGCGTTAAAAAGATTATTCATCTCGACCAAGTGGGGTTCCACCCCGGGGCTCAAAGATGGTTCAACATCTGCAAATCCATCAATGTGATACATCACATAAACTAAATAAAGGACAAAAATCATATGATATATCCATTGATGCAGAAAAAGCATTTGACGAGATGCAACATCCATTTATGATTCAAACACTTAATAAAATAGGTATAGAAAAAATACCTTAACATAGTAAAGGCCATATTTGACAAGCCCTCTACTAATCTCATAATTAATGGTGAAAAACTGAAACCTTTTGCTCTACATTCAAGAACACGACAGGGCTGTCTCCTATCACCTCTGCTTTTCAACATAGTGTTGGAAGTCCTTGCCAGAGCAATCAGGCTAGAGAAAGAAATAAAAGGCATCCAAATTGGGAATGAAGAAGTTAAATTATCACTCTTTGCAGATGACATGATGCTATATATAGAAAACCCTGAAGACTCCACCAAAAAGCTATCAGAAACAATCAATGAATACAGTAAAGTTCCTGGCTACAAAATCAACGCACAAATGTCCATTGCCTTCCTATATACCAACAATGAAATCTCAGAAAAAGAAATACAAAAAACAATTCCTTTCGCAGTTGCAACAATAAGAATAAAATACCTAGAAATAAACTTAACCAAGAATGTGAAAGACCTATATGCTGAAAACTATAAGACATTTTTGAAAGGAATTGAAGAAGACGCAAAGAAATGGAAAGACATTCTGTGCTCAACGATTGGAAGAATCAGCATAGTTAAAATGGCCATATTACCCAAAGCAATATACAGATTCAATGCAATCCCCATCAAAATCCCAATGGCATATTTTAAAGAAATAGAACAAAAAATCATGAGATTTGTTTGGAACCACCAAAGACCCCAAAAAGCCAAAGCAATCTTAAGGAAAAAGAACACTAATGGAGGTATCACACTTCCTGACTTTGGCTTGTACTACAGGGCTACAATCATCAAAACAGCATGATATTGGCAGAAAAACAGACACATAGACCAATGGAATAGAATTGAGAACCCAGAAATAAAACCGCATAAATATGGACAGAAATTTTTTGACAAAGAGGCTAAAAACTTACAATGGAGGACAGACAGCCACTTCAATAAATGGTGCTGGGAGAATTGGATAGCCATGTGCAAAAGAATGAAACTGGACTATTTGTCACCATGTACCTAAGTTAATTCAAAATGGATCAAAGACTTAAGCATAAAACCTGACGTAATTACTGCATAGAAGAAAACATAGGTACTAAACTTATGGGCCTTGGGTTCAAAGAGCATTTTATGAATTTGAGTCCAAAGGCAACGGAAGTAAATGCTAAAATAAATGAATGGGACAATATGAAACTTATAAGCTTCTGCACACCAAAGAAACCATCGACAAAATAAAGAGGTCACCAACGAAATGGGAGAAGATTTTTGCATATAGTGCCTCTGATAAGGGGCTAATGTCCAGAATATAAAAGGAACTCATACAACTCAACAACAAAAAAGCGAACAACCGAATTGAAAAATGGGCAGGGGATTGAAGAGATATGTCTCCAAAGAGGACATACAAATGGCAAATAGACATATGAAAAAATGCTCAACATCACTAATCATCAGAGAAATGCAAATCAAAACCACAATGAGCTATCACCTCACCCCAGTCAGAATGGCGATCATCAACAAGACAAATAGTAACAAGTGTTAGAGAGGCTGTGCAGTAAAAGGAACCCTCATACACTGTTGGTGGGAATGCAAACTGGTGCAGCCATCATGGAAGGCAGTGTGTAGGTTTCTCAAAAAATTACAAATAGAATAGCCATATGACCCAGCAATCCCTCTCCTGGGTATCTACCCAAAAAATCTGAAAAGATTTATACATGAAGACACGAGTGCTCCAATGTTAATTGCAGCTTTGTTTACGTTGGCCAAGATATGGAAACAACCAAAATGTCATTCGATAGATGAATGGATAAAAAATGTGGTATACATACACAATGGAATACTATTTGGCGGTAAGAAAAGATGATATAGGAACTTTTGTGACAACATGGATGGATCTTGAGAGTGTAATGCTGAGCGAAATAAGTTAGACAGAAAAAGCAAAGAACCATGTGATTACACTGATATGTGGTATATAAACCCAAAACAACAAAAGAACAAGACAAACAAATGAGAAAAAGAAACTCATAGACACAGACAATAGTTTAGTGGTTACCAGAGGGTAAGGGGCATGGAAGGTGGGAGATGAGGTAAGGGGGATTAAATATACCATGATGGAAGAAGAACTGACTCTGGGTGGTGAACACACAATGGGATTTATAGATGATGTAATATAGAATTGTACACCTGAAATCTATATAATTTTCCTAAAAATTGTTATCCCAATAAATTTGAAAAATAAATTAAAAAACAAACAAACAAATAAAAAACTAGTAGATGGGTCATCAGTTTTTTATTGTCCCCGTGATTTGCTGAGTAGTGTCAAGGGATTGTTGGAACATGGAATGGAAGGATACACATTTGTATGGTGCTCTTTCAGTTCTGACAGGCAGGCTGGACTCCATGGGTCTGCCATCTGAATCTCCTAGTGCATGCCTATCAACTGGATGATTTCACCAGGTTGGATTGAATTCAGTAGAGGTCAGGTTCCCCAGGAATTACCTAAGAAAGAAAGGAAGGTCCACTTTCTTGGTGAGTGGGAATAATAGCTGGCTCAGTATATAATGAAGTTCTCCATATTCTTCTTGTCAAATACACTTATTTTTCTGGGGAAGACTCTCTCTGAGACCCCTAAGCAAGTGACATAACAAAGAATTGCAATTCACAATGATTCATTGAGTGCACATGATGTCTCAAAAGGAAAATGTACACACTCTATGAGTAAAAGGATGAAAATTGAAGTGTTCGCTCAATTATGATGATCAGAGTATTAAAGTAATGGACACAAGCTGTAGAAGATGAAACAGATAGGCGTGCTGCATAGGCACTCAGTAACATGGAAGAGAATGGGAGAGGTACAGCAGATCTGCAGCAATCCGATATTCAGCGTGATTCAGACTCCAAGTCTGAAAGCCCAGGCTTGAACCCCGCAATAGAGCACAGCCATTTATCTGGCTCTCTACCAATCCTTTCTTTCCACTCGAAGGAAATATCTGAATTGTCTTTAGGAGTTTCTGGGCATCCTTTTAAACATTATTATGTATATATCAATGATCACATAGTATTTTCATTATCAACGTCCTGGAAAATAGCGGACTGTTTTCCATGGTAAGTATATCATTCTCTGTATGCAGCAGAGACATGTGAGTGTTCCAGTTCTTCCACCTAGCATTGAAAAAGCACATGTGATCTTTTATCTTTGGTTAATAACACCATTCTTGATGGAGTAGCATAAAGTCTCATTGTGCTTGCTATTTTCTCTCCTTGACTGAAAAAATTGACCGATGTTCATAGCACAATGTGATAGGTTGTGTGGCTTCAATAGTAGAAGTGTGTTACTCACCTTCCTGAAAGTCTAACATGAGGGTGCCAGAATGTTACTTTCTTAGGAGGGTCTGTCAACAGGAAAGTGCTTTGTTGGGTCTGATGCTGAGGGCATCAGGAGGAAAGAACACCCCAAGCCGAGCTACAGATTTCACTCTCCTCACAAACTCACATTCTGATGTATTTGCAGCACTGAAGGTGTAAAGCATGCACAGGAATCACCTGGCTAATCATGTATCAGTATCTTCCAATGTCACATAGAGAAAACTGTGACAGAATCATCCCATCTCCAGGAAACCACAGCCACAGAGGTGACTTGGAACATTTCCTACTCAGAGGTTTATCCACCAGAGTGTTTCCACTAGAGCCCTAAGTGTGATTTCACCATTCTCTGTGCTCCGTAGAGCTATCTTTCCCTTATTAGAGATGCACTTGGCCCAGCCAAAATGACATGCCAGGAATCACATTGTCACTTCAATCAGAACAGGAACTGACATGCAGTTGATGTGAGTGCTAACTCCAAAAAGTGCCCCATCAAAGAGTGTTACTGGATGAATGTGAACTCCAGATAGAAGCAGATCAGGTCTTCTTGTCGCTGATTGTGATTTTCAACAGGAACAACTTAACATAGCTAGCAAGCTTGGGCATCAGGTTCTTGATGGTCCTCATCATATCCTGAGTACTGTCAAGGGAGTGTTGGTAGACAGAGACGAAGGACATATATTTGTATGGTGCTCTATCATTTCTGACAGGCCAGATGGGCTCCATGGTCTGCCATCTGAATTCCCCAATATGTGTCTATCTCAGCTGATTTCAGAGGGTTGGATGTAATTCAGTAGAGGTCAAGTTTGCCAGGAATTACCGAAGAAAGAAAGGAAGTTCCACTTTCTTTGTGTTTGCGTTCATTAGCTGGCTCAGTATATAAGGTGGGTCATGAATCTACTTGTCAAAGACACTAAATTTCTCTGGGGAAGTCACTCTCTGCCACTGCTTAGCAGGTGATGTAAGAAAGAATGAGAAGGCGCAATAGATTCTCTAAACACACATGGAGTCCCACTTGCAGAATATACTGACTCTCTGAGTAAAACTGTGAAAATTGGGAATGTTTCCTCAATATTAAAGGTCAGAGTATTAAAAAAAATGCACATAACACATGCAAAATGTAAAAGATGAAACAGATAGGCATGCTGTAGGAGTCCCTCAGTAACATGTAAGATAAAGGTAGAGGCACAGAAAATCCACAGCAATCTGAGTTTTAGCCTGATTTAGACACTCGTTCCTTCAGGATAGCCCATCCTTAAACCCTGCAAGAGACCACATCAGTTAACCTGGCTCTCTGACCAATGTTTCCTTTCCACTCAAAAAAAAAACAAAAAAAAAACAAAAAACAAAAAACAAAAAACAAAAAAACAAAACACACATATATGATCACAGGTTAGGAGTCCCATCACGTTTTCTTTCAGAGACTTCTTTCAGTGTGTAATGATTCTCTCTCTTTCAATTCACAGTGAATGAAATCTGTGAAAACTCATTTCCAAATTCAGTGCTCTCTCTGTAAAAACGTAATCTAGTCCATCAGTCAAATATCCACCACCCCACTTATTTCAAGAAAGGGCACTTCCCATTGGGTCCTAAATTGCACTGGAAGTGTTTGATTTTTAGAACTGAGGAGCTTTCTCATTTAGCCCAAATGGTCTAGAAGCAGGGCCATCACAACTTTAGAGGACTTGTGATTTAGGTGAGATGCCCTCCTGGGAATGTCACTTACAATGTTTTGGTAAAATTCACTCCACCAGTTTGCCATTGGATCATTTAAAAAATACAATTAAATTTTGTAATATACCAACAACATTGTGCTTTCCTCAATCCTTTTTTCTAATAACATTTTTCTAAATACAAGAAATCAATCAAAACTCAAGCCAAGCAAATTTCACTTACCATCCACGCTGCCCAACACCTTGCACCATGACAAACACTGACCTGCCATCTTTCCCTATGAATTTGAAAGTGTGTTCTGTTACCTTAATCGAGAGACTCCATATGTGGTCTTGGGATGCTAGCTTCTTTCTCTGGCCAATTTCTCATGGCACGTTCTTGCTGTGGCCCTCATCAGTACTTCTGTCACTTTCATGACTGTATCTTGTTTCATTTTATACACATACCACCATCGCTAATGCATTCATCAGTTGTCCTGATATTATGTGTCTACATTTTTGCCAATATCTACAGTGCAGTTATGAATTCTGTTTAGGAGTATCTGGGCATCTGTTTTAAACACTATTGAGTATTTATCAATGTTCATGTGACATTTTCATTCTCAACATCCGGAATAAATAGTGAACTGTTTTCCACCATAGCTATATCATTCTATGTATCCAGCAGAGACATGTGAGCATTCCAGTTCTTCCACACCACATTCTCAATGCACATGTTATCTTTTCTTTTTTGTTGATCACAGAATTCTTGAAGGAGTATGGTATTGTCTCATTGTGCTTTTGATTTTCACTCCCTAACTGATAAAGTGTCTGATTTTCCTAGCAAAATAGTATGCACTGTGTGGCTTCAATAACAGAAGTGTATTTCTCACCTTCCTGAAAGTTTAAGATGAATGTGCCAGAACATTGCTTTCTCATGAGGGTCTGTCAACAGGATACTGCTCAGCAGGGTCAGAGGCTGAGGGCATCAGGAGGATGAAAACGCTGAGCAGAGACACAGAAGAGCCTCTCCTCATAGATTCACACTCTGTTGTCTGCCCAGAACTTGAGCTGTTATCCGGGCCCAGCAGCTGCATAGCCAATCAAATATCAGTAGGCACATGTGTCACAAAATAAAACTCTGAGATCATCATCCCCACTCCAGGATGCCATGGCAACAGAGGTGCATTGGTTCATTTATGCTCAGAGACTTATATCCAGGACAGTCCAGCCACTTTATGCCTTTATGCCTTAAGGGTAACTTCACAATTCTCTGTGCTTTGTAGAGACTTCTTTATCACACTACAGAGGTCCTTGGGCCCAGCCATAATGACTTGTCAAGAATCACCTTGCCTCTTCAAGTGGAGCAAGAACTGACATTAAGCTGTTGTGAATTCTGGCTCCAAAAAGTGCTCCATCAAAGAGTGTTCCTGGATGAATATGAGGTCCGGAGAGAGGCAGATCAAGCCCTTTGGTTTATGAACTTGATTTTGAAAAAGAACCACTTATCATACCTAGCAATTCATGGAATCAGGTTCTTGATTGTCCTCATCATTTGCTGAGTTGTGTCAAGGGAATGTTGGTACATGGAGATTAAAGATGCACATTTTTAGAATGCACTGTCAATTCTGACAGACACATTGGGCTCTGTGCTCTGCAATCAGAATTCCCCGATGAATGCCTATCAACCAGCTGATTTCAGAGTCTTGGATGTAATTCAGTAGAGTTCAGGTTCACCAGGAATAGCCTCAGTCAGAAAAGCAGGACCACTTTCTTTATGTGTGAACTCCATAGATATGGGCTCAGCATATACTGTATCTCTCCATGTTATATTTGTCAAAGAAACAGAATTTCTCCAGGGAATACACTCTATGCCATCTCTAATCAGGTGTATTAACAGGAATTGGGAATCACGAGAGATTCACTGACCACACAAGAGGGCCACATGCAAAATGTACAGGAACTATGAGTGAAATGGTGAAAAGTGGCAATGTTTCCTCAATCATGAAGATCCGAGTATTAATGTCACACACACAACATGTGCAAAAAGTAAAATATGAAACAGGTAGGCATGCCATAGGAGGCCCTCAATAACATGGAAGAGAAGGATAGAGGCAGAGCAGATCCACGACAATCTGAGTTTTAGTCTGATTTAGACTCCAGCTCCTTCAGGATAGCCCAGGCTTGAACCCAACAAGGCAACACAGCCGTTGCCCTGGCTCTCTAACCAATCCTTCCTTTCACTCAAAGGAAATATCTATGGTCACAGGTGAGGTGGCCGATCATGTTTTGTTTTAGAGATTTCTTTCAACGTGTAATGATTATCTCACTTTTATTTCACAGTGAAAGAAATCTGTAAAAACTCCTTTCCAAAATCAGTGCTCTATCTGTAAAATAGCAAGCTACTCCATCAGGCAAATATCCACCACAACACTTATTTCTAGCAAGGGCAGTCCTCCATTGGGACTTAAATTACCCTGGCAGTGTATGATTTTAGAACTGAGACGCTTTCTCATGTAGCCCAAAGGGTCTAGGAGACAGGGCCATCACAACATTGAGGACTTGTGGTTTAGAAGAGGTGTCCTACTGGGAATATCCCTTACATGGTTTTGGTAAAGTGCAAGCCTCCGGTTTGCCATGGAAACTTTAAAAAATACAATTCAGTTTTGTAATATGTCAACAGAATTGTGTTTTCCTCAATCCCTATTGTCTAATGCAATTTTTCTGATTACAAGCTATTACCAGAAACCCAAGCCATGAAACTTTCACTTCCCATCCATCCTGCCCTACAACTTGCACCCTGGCAAACACTGACCAGCCTTCTTTTCCTAAGAATGTCACATTACGCTCTTTTATCTTAACGGACAGACAGCATAAGGTGCCTTGGGATGCTAGCTCTTTCTCTAGACAATTTCTCACGATACTTTCATGTGGTGGCCAGCATCAGGTCTACTGTCACCTTTATGACTGTATCTTGTTTTATTTAATACATATGCCACCTTCGCTAATGCGTTCATCTGTTGACCTCATGTTCTGTTTCTACATTTTTGCCATTATCTGAAGTGTAGTTCTGAATTCTCTTTAGGAATTTCTGGGTGTCCGTTTTAAACTCTATTTTGTATATATCTATGGTCACGTGGAATTTTCATTCTCAACATCCTGGACAATAGCGAACTGTTTTCTACAGATGCTATATCATTCTATGTATCCAGCAGAGACATGTGAGCATTCCAGTTCTTCAACATCACAGTGTAAAAGCATACATGATCTTTTCTCTTAGGTTGATCAGAGCATTCTTGAAAAGGTATCATGCTGTCTCATTGCGCTTTAGATTTTCCCTCCTTAACTGATAAAATGTCAGATTTCATAGCAAAATGTTATAGCCTGTGTGGCTTCAATAACAGAGTTGTATTTCTCATTGTTGTGAAATTACAAGAGGAAGGTGACAGAACGTTGCTTTCTCAGGAGTGTCTGTCACCTGGAAACTGCTCAGCAGGGTCTGATGCTGAGGGTGTCAGGAGGAAGGAACAACCCAAGCAGAGACACTGATTGCTCTCCTCACAGACTCACACTCTGTTGTCTGCCTAGCACTGGAGCTGTAATGCATGCACAGCAGCTGCCTGGTGTTTCACATATCAGTGTCCTCATGTGTCACTAAAAGACAACTGTGACATCACCATCCGCTCTCCAGGATGCCACAGCCACAGAGGTTCCTTGGACCATTTGCTGCCAAGAGAGTTATCCAGGACAGACCTTCATTTTTGAGCTCTGATTATGAATTCACTTTTTTTTTGTGCTGGTAGAGCTATATTTCTCATACTACAGAGATCCTTGGCCCTAGCCAAAATTACTTACCAGGAATCACCTTGCCACATCAAAGAGGATCAAGAACTGACATGCCATGGTGTGAGCGCTAGCTCCAAAAACTGACCCATCAAAGAGTGTTACAGGAAGAATGTCAGCTCCAGATAGAAATCATAGTGTCTTTCACCCCCCGCTGTTGAATTTCAACAAAAACCACTTATCATAGCTAGCAAGCTTGGGCATCAGGTTCTTGATTGTCCTCATCATTTGCTGAGTAGTGTCAAGGAAGTGTTGGTACACGGAAAGGAAGGACGCACATTTGTATGGTGCCCTGTCAGTTCTGAGAGGCAGGATGGGCTCCATGGGTAAGTCAAATTGATTCCCCAATATGTTCTGTCATCCAGCTGATTTCAGAGGGTTGGATATAATACGGTAGAGGTAAGGTCACCAGGAATTACCTAAAAAAGAAAGGAAGGACCACTTTCTTTTTGTGGGGGCTCACTAATGGCTCAGTATATACTGTAATTCTCCATATTCTACCTGTCAAAGACAGTGAATTTATCCAGGGAAGAGCTCTCTCCCTTGCTTTAGCAGGTGAGGTAACAAAGAATTAAAAGTCACAATAGATTATCTGACCAAACATGGAGTCCCACATGGAAAATGTACAAACTCTATTAGTGACAGTGTGAAAATTGGGAATGTGTCCTCAATTATGAAAATCAGAGTATTAATGAAACACATATGACTTGTGCAAAATGTGAAAGATGAAACAGAAAGGCATGGCATAGGAGGCCCTCAGCAACATGGAAGAGAATGGGAGAGGCACAGCAGATCCTCAGCAACCCGAGGTTTAGCCTTATTTAAACTCCAGGTCATTTAGATAGGCCAGGCATGAACCCTGCAAGAGAATACAGCCATGGCCCCATCTCTCTGACCAATCCTTCCTTTCCACCTGAAGGAAATATCTATGCTCACAGGTGAGGAGGCCCATCATGTTTTGTTCCAGAGACTTGTTTGAAAGTGTAATGATTCTCTCCCTATCAATTCACAGTGAATGAAATGTGTGAACACTCATTTCCAAAATCAGTGTTCTCTCTGTAAAATGGCAGGCTACTCCCCTAAGCAGATATCCACCACCAAACTTATTTCTAGCAAGGGCACTTCTCCATTTGACATCTATATTTCACTGTCAGTGTTTGACTTTAGAACTGAAGAGCTTTCTCAGGTAGCCCAAATTGTTTTGGAGGCAAGGAAATCACTACATTAGAGGACTTTGGTTTATGAGAGGTGCTCTACAGGGAATATCACATATTGTTTTTGGTAAATTTGACACCACCCGTTTGCCATTGGAATCTTTACAAAACACAATTCAGTTTTGTAATATGCCAACAGCATTGTGGTTTCCAAAATCCATGCTTTGCAATAACATTTTTCTGATTACAATTAATCAATAGAAACCACCTTTCACTTCCCATCCAAGCTGCCCCACCACTTACACTCTGGCAAATACTGACGTGCCTTCTGTAAATGTGAATTTGACATTGCAATTCTGGTATCTGAGTTGAGAGTCAACATTTGTGGCCTCGCAGTACTAGCTCTCTGTCTTGACAATTTCTCAAGATTCTTTCTTGCTGTGGCCAGTATGAGGACTTCTGTCACCTTTATGACTGTATCTTGTTTTATTTTATACATATACCACTTTCGCTAATGCATTCATCTGTTGGCTTATATTGTGTCTCTACATTTTTGACATTATTTACAGTGCAGTTTGAAATCTCTTTAGGAGTCTGCACATCTCTTTAAAATACTATTTGGTGTTTACTCATGGTCATGTGATATTTTCATTCTTAACATACTTGACAAATAGCCACAGTAACTCTATAATTCTATGTATCCACCATACATATATGAGCATTCCAGTTTTTCCACATCACATTGTCAATGCTCATGAGATCTTCCCTCTTTGGTTGATCACAGCATTCTCGAAGGAGTAGCATATTGTGTCATTGTGCTCTTGATTCCCCCTCCCTGAGTGATGTAGGGTCTGGTTTTCATAACAAAATGTTATAGACTATGTGGCATCAATAAAATAAGTGTAGTTTTCACCGTCATGAATGTCAAAGATGACAGTGCCAAAACATTGCTTTTCAAGGAGGGTCTGTCAACAGGAAACTTCTCAGCAGGGTCTGACACTAAGGGCATCAGTAAGAAGAAACAGCCTGAGTAGAGCCACAGATGTCTCTCTCCTCACAGCCTCACACTGTGTTGATGCCCAGCACTGGAAGTGTAATCCATGCCCAGCAGTCGCCTGGCCATTCAAATGTCAGTATCATCATGGGCCACAAAAAGACAACTGTGACATCATCATCCCTCTTCAGTAGGCTGCAGCCATAGAGGTGCCTTAGACCTTTTGCTGCCCAGAGACTTTTCCTGGACAGTCCTTCCACTTAGAGCTCTGAGTGCGTCTTCACCATTCTCTGTGTTCTCTAGAGTCTTCTTTCTCATACTACAGAAGCTCTTGTGCCCACATGATGACTTCCAAGAAATTATCTTGCCACTTTAAACAGTAGCAAGAAGTGTCACACAGTTGGTGTCAGTGTTGCCTCCAAGTTGTTCCCCATCAAAGAATGTTCCCAGAAGAAGGTGAGCTTCAGCTAGAAGCAGATTAGGTCTTCTAGTCTCTGATGGTGATTTTCAAAAAGAAGTACATGTCATAGAGAGAAAGTTTGTGCATCAGGTTCTTGATTATCCTCATCGTTTGCTGAGTAGTGTCAAGGGGTTGTTGGTACATGGAGATGAAGGACGCACATTTTTATGGTGTTCTTTCAGTTCTGACAGGCAGGGTGGGCTCCTTGGTTCTGCCATCAGAATATCCGATAGGTACCTATAAGCCAGTTGATTTCAGAGGTTGGATGTAATTCACTAGAGGGAAAGTTCATCATGAATTACCTAAGAAAGAATGGAAAGTCCACTTTCTTTTTGGGAGGGCTCAGCAGCTGGCTTACTATATACTGTAGTTCTCCATATTCTACTTGTCAAAGACACTGAATTTCTCCAGGGAAGACCCTGTCTACTACCCCTTATCAGGTTACATAACAAAGAATTGTAAGTCACATTCTCTAAGCACACTGGAGTCCCACATGCAAAATGGACAGACTCTCTGAGTAAAAGGGTGAAAGTAGGGATTGTTTACTCAACTATGAAGATTAGAGTATTAAATAAATGCAAGTAACATGAGCAAAATGTTAAACATGAAACAGGTAGCCATGTCATAGAAGGCCCTCAGTAACATGGAAGAGAATGGGAGAGGCAAGCAGATCCACAGCAATTCGAGTTTTAGCCTGATTTAGACTCCAGGTTATGTAGGATAGCCTGGGCTTGAACCCCTCAAGATAACACAGCTGTTACCCGAGCTCTCTGACAAATCTTTCCTTTCCAACGAGGGAAATATCTATGCTCACAGGTGAGGAGGCCCATCACATTTTGTTTCAGAGACTTATTTCAATGTGTAATGATTCTCTCCCTTTCAATTCACAGTGAATGACATCTGTGAAAACTCCTTTCCAAAATCAGTGCTCTCTCTTTAAAACAGCAAGCTATTCCATCAGGCAAATATCCACCACCACGCTTATTTCTATGAAAGGCACGTCTCCCACTGGGACATAAACTTCACTGGCAGTGTTTGTTTTCAGAATTGAGGTGCTGTCTCATGTAGCCCAAACTGTCTAGAAGGTAGGACCATCACAATATTAGAGGACTTGTGGTTTATGAGTGGTGCCCTCCTGATATTATCCCTTAACTTATTTTGGTAAATTTCACACCACCCCTTTTCCATTTGAACAGTTAAAAAATACAATTAAATTTTGTAATATGCCAACAGCATTGTAGTTTCCTTAATCCTTGCTGTGTAATACCATTTTTTCTGATTACAAGCAATAAATAGCATTCCAAGCCATGCAATTTTCACTTCCCATCCATGCTGTCTTACACCTTGCTCTCTGGCAAACGCTGACTGGCCTTCTTTCCCTATGAATATGTCATTGTCATTCACTTATATTAATGGAGAGAGAGTGTATGTGGCCTTGAGATGCTATCTTCCCTCTTTTGCTGATTTCTGAAGATGCTTTCTTTATGCGGCCAGAGTCAGGACTTCTTTCACTTTTATGACTCTGTTTTGTTTCATTTTATACATATACCACTTCGCTAAGGCATTCACCAGTTTACCTGATATTTGGTTTCTCCATTTTTTACATAATCTACAGTGCAATTGTGAATTCTATTTAGGTTTCTGGGCATCTGCTTTAAACACTTTTGTGTATATGTCAATGGTCACATGATATTTTCATTCTCAACTTCCTGGACAAATAGCAAACTGTTTTCCACAGTAGCTATTTTCCACGTTTGTTCCATGGCAACTATTCTATTCTATGTATCTACCAGTGATGTGAACATTGCAGTGCTTCTGGATCACATTTTGAATGCACATGTGATCTTTTCCCTTTGGTAGATCACAGCATTCTTGAAGGAGTAGCATATTGTCTCACTGGTCTTTCGATTTTCCGTGCCTGACTGATAAATTGCCCAATTTTCATAGCAAAATGTTGTAGACTGTGGGCTACAATAACAGAAGTGTATTTCTCACTGTCCTGAAAGTCCAAGATGATGTTGACAGAATGCTCTTTCTCACGAGGTTCTGTCAAAGGGACACTGCTCAGCAGGGTCTGATGCTGAGGAGTCAGTAGGAAGGAACATCCTGAGAAGAGCCCCATAATTTTCTCTCTTCATAGACTCACACTCTGTTGTGTGCCCTGGATTGGAAATTTACTCCATGCCCAACAGACACCTGGCCAATCATGTATCAGTATCCTCATGTGTCACAAAAAGACAATTGTGACATCATCATCCCCTCTCCAAAGGGCTGCAGGCACAGAGGTGCCTTTGACCATTTGCTCTCCATAGACTTATACAGGGACAGTCTTTCCACTTTGAAGGCACCTCAGTGGCTGTGGCCTCCTGGAAAGGGGATGATGATGTCACAGTTGTATTTCTGTGACAAATGAGTATACTGATATGTGTTGACCATGAGGCTGCTGGACATGGATTAAGACTCCAGTGCAGGGCAGACAAGAGAGTGTGATTCTGTGAGGAGACCAAATTCTGTGGCTCTGCTCAGGCTATTCCTTTCTCCTGAAGCCCTCAGCATCAGAACTTGCATTTCAATTTCCTGTGGACACACCCTCCTAAGAAAGCAATGTTCTGGCACCTTCATGTTGTACTTCCAGGACGGTGAGAAAAACAGTTATGTTATTGTAGCCACACAGTCTATAACATTTTGCTATGAAAATCTGACACTTTATCAGTCAGGTAGGGAAAATTGAAAGCACAATGAGACAATATGCTACTTCTTCAAGAATGGTGTGATCAACCAAAGAGAAAAGATCACATGTGTTGACAATGTGATGTGGAAGAACGGGAACACTCAATTGTCTCTGCTGGATACATAGAATGATACAGCTACTGTGGAATACAGTTCTCTATTTGTCCAGTATGTTTAGAATGAAAATATCACCTGACCATTGATATATATCTGATAGTGTTTAAAACAGATGTCCAGAAACTCCTAAACATAATTCAGAACTGCACTGTAAGTTAATAGCAAAACTGTAGAAATACAATATCAGGTCAACAGATTAAAGAATTAGCAAAGGCAGTATATGTACAAAATGAAACAATGTACAGTCATCAAGGTGACAGAAGTCCTAATATGGGCCACGGCAAGACAGTACCTTGAGAAATTGTCAGGAGAAATAAGCTAGCCTCCCAGGGGCACATATTCTTTCTCTCCATTAAGATAACAGAATGGCAGTGTCAAATTCGTAGGGAAAGAAGGCAGGTCAGTGTTTGCCAGGGCTCAAGGTGTGGCCCATCATGGAAGGGAAGTGAAAGTTGCATGACTTGTGTTTCTATTTATTTCTTGTAATTAGAAAAATTATATTAAACAGCAAGGACTGAGGAAAGAACAATGCTGTTGTTAAATGACTAAACTGAATTTTATTTTTAATGGTTCCAATGGCAAACTGCGCGTGTTAATTTTAACAAAATAATGTAAGGGATATTGCCAGTAGTCCACCCTCCAAAACCACAAGTCCTCTAATGTTGTGATTCGTCTGCCTCCTAGAACCTTTGGACTACATGAGAAAGCTCCTCAGTTTGGAAAAAAAAAAAAAAAAAAAAAAAAACACCCAAAAATCACTGCCAGTGAAATTTAGGTCCCAATGGGAGAACTTCCCTTGCTAGAAATAAGTGTGTTGTGGATATTTGTCTGATGGAGTAGATAACCGTTTTACAGAGAGAGCGCTGATTTTGGAAAGGAGTTTTCACTGATTTCATTCACTGTGAATTGAAATGGAGAGAATCATCACTAATTGAAAGAAGTATCTGAAACCAAAATTGATGCTCCTCCTCATTTGTGAGCATAAATATTTCCTTCGAGTGGAAAGGAAGATTTGGTCAGAGAACCGGAGTAACAGCACTGGTCTCGTGCGGGGTTCAAACCTGAGCTATCCTGAAGGACCAGGAGTCTAAATCAGGCTAAAACTCGGACTGCTGTGAATCTGCTGTGTCTCTCCCATTCTCTCCCATGTTACTGAGGACCTCCTACTGAATGTCTATCTATGTCATCTTTTTCATGTTGTGCCTGTTGTGTGCGTTACTTTAATACTCTGATCTTCATGATTGAGGAAACAACCCACTTTTTACACTTATACTAATAGATTCTGTACCTTTTACCTGTGGGGCTCCATGTTTGGTCACAGAATCTATCATGACATCCAATTCTTTGTTAAGTCACCTACTACAGGTTCACTGAGAATGTCTTCCCTGGAGGTATTCAGTGTCTTTGACAAGGAGAATATGGAGAACTACAGTATATACAGAGACAGTTCCTGTGTCCAAACAAAAGAAAGTAGACCTTCCTTTCTTTATTAGGTAATTCCTTGTGAAACTGACCTCTACTTAATTATACCCAACATTGTGAAATCAGCTTTTTGATAGGTACGCATCTTGTAATTCAGAGGACAGACCCATGGAGCCAAACCTGACTGTAAAAGTAACAGAGCACCACACAAATGTGTATCCTCCCTCTCCATGTACCAACAATTTTTGACACTACTCAGCAAATGATGAAGACAATCAAGAACTTGATGCCCCAACTTGCATGATTCTTGCTGTTGTGAGTCTTGTTGAGAAAAATGATGAGAGACCAGACGACCTGAACTGCTTGTATTTGGCACTCATGTTCATCCAGAAACACTTTTTTATGGGGCACTTTTTGGAGCCAGCACTCACACCAACTGCATGCCAGTGCTTGCTCCTCTTTGAAGTGGCAAGGTGATTCCTGGCAAGAAAATATGGGTGGATCCAAGGGATTCTGTAGTATGAGAAACATGTCTCTACAGAGTACAGAGAATGGTGAATTCAAAACAAGGTCTCAAAGTGGAAGGACTGTCCTGGATACGTCTCTGGGCAGGAAAAGGTCCAAGGCACCTCTGTCATTGCGGAATCCTGGAGAGGGGATGATGATGTCACAGTTGTCCTTTTGTGACACATGAGGATACTGATATGTGATTGGCATGGCAGCTGCTGGACACAGATTCCACCTCCAATTCTGGGGCGGCAACAGAGTGTGAGTCTGTGAGGAGAGCGACTTCTGTGGCTCTGCTCAGGCTGTTCCTGTCTCCTAAAGTCCTCAACCTCAGACCCTGCTGAGCAGTTTCCTGTTGAGAGACCCTCCTGAGAAAGCAACGTTCTTGAATTTTCATCTAGGACTTTCAGTGCAGTGAGAAACACACTTCTGTTATTAAAGCCACACAGTCTATAACATTCTGCTATGATTTTTGGACACTTTATCAGTCAGGGAGGGAAAATCGAAAGCTCATTAGTCAATATCTTACTCCTTCAAATATGCTTTGATCAATCAAAGAGAAAAGATCACATGTGCTTTGACAATGTGATGTGGAAGAACTAGAACTCTCACATGTCACTGCTGGATCCAAAAAATGATATAGCTACTGTTATAAAACAGTTCGCTATTTGTCTAAGATGTTGAGAATGAAAATGTCATGTGACCATTGCTATATATACAATAGTGTTTAAAACGGAGGCCCAGAAACTCCTAAACAGAGTTCAGAACTACACTGTAGTTAATGGCAAAAATGTAGAAACACAATATAAGGTCAACTGATGAATGCATTATTGACAGTGGTATATGTACAAAATGAAACATGATAAAGGAATGAAGGTGATGCAAGCCACTGCAAGAAAATACCTTGAGAAATTAGTAAGAGAAAAAGCTAGCATCCAAAGGCCACATATGCTGTCTCTCAATTAAGAAAACAGAACGGCAGTGCCAAATTCATAGAGAAAGAAGGCAGTTCAGTGTTTCCCAGGGTGCAAGGTTTGGGGCAGCATGGATGGGAAGTGAAAGTTGCATGGCTTGGGTTTCTATTGATTGCTTGTAGTCAGAAAAATTGTATTAGAGAGTAAGGACTGAGGTAAGCAAAATGCTGTTGACATATTACAAAACTGAATTCTATTTTTTAAAGTTTCTAATGCAAACTGGTGGAGTGAATTTCACCAAAACTATGTCAGGAATATTCCCAGCATGGACGTCTCCTAAATGACAAGTCTTCTAATGTTCTGATGGCCATGCTTCCTAGACACTTTAGACTTCATTACAGTGCTCCTCAGTTCTAAAAATTAACACTGATAATGAAATTTAGTTCCCGATGGGAGAAGTGCCCTTCGTAGAAATAAGTGTGGTGGTGGATATTTTCCTGATGGAGTACATTTCTGTTTTACAGAGAGAGTAATGATTTTGGAAAGGAGTTATCACAGATTTCATTCACTGTGAATTGAAATGGAAATTCAATGTCTTTGACAAGTAGAATATGCAGAAATACAGCATATACTGAGCCAGCTACTGACGCCACAAACAAAGAAAGTGGACCTTCCTTTATTCCTTAGGTATAAAATGAAACAGGACACAGACATAAAGGTGACAGAATTCCTGCTACAGGCCACAGCAAGAAATTTTCTTGAGAAATTGGCAATAGCGGGAAGCTAGCATCCCAAGGCCAAATATGCCATCTCTCCATTAAGATAACAGATTGAGAGTGTCCAATAAATAGGGAAAAAAGGCAGGTCAGTGTTTCCCAGGGAGCAAGGTGTGGGGAACTGTGCTTGGGAAATGAAAGTTGCATGGCTTGGGTTTCTCTTGTTTGCTTTTAGTCAGAAAAATTGTATTATATAACATGGCTTGAGGAAAGCACAATACTGTTAGCATTTTACAAAATTGAATTGCATTTTTAAGGTTCCAATGGAAACTTGGTGGTGTGAACTTTCATCAGCCACAAGTCTCTAATGTTGTGGTGGCCTTGCCTCCTAGACTCTTTGGGCTACATTACAAAGTTCCTTATGTTAAAAACAAACACTCCCAGGTAATATACGTCACAATGGGAGAACTGCCGTTGCTAGAATTAAGAGTGGTGATGGATATTTGCCTGATGGGATGGATGACAGTTTTAAAGAGAGGACAATGATTTTAGAAAGGAGTTTTCACAGATTTCATTCACTGTGAATTGAAAGGGAGAGAATAATCACCCATTGAAAGAAACCTCTGAAAGAAAATATGATGGGCCTCCTCACCTGTGAGCATAGATATTTCCTGCGAGTGGAAAGGAAGGATTGGTCAGACATCTGGGGCAATAGCTGTGGTCTCTTGCGGGGTTCAGCCTGGTCTGTCCTGAAGGAGTCTAAATCAGGCTAAATCTCGATTGCTGTGGATCTGCTCTGTCTCTCCCATTCTCTTCAATGTTAATGAGGGCCTCCTCTGGCATGCGTATTTGTTTCATCTTTTACATGTTTGCATGTTGTGTGCATTACCTTAATACTCTGATCTTCATAATTGAGGAAACATTCCCAATTTTCACCCTTTTACTTAGGGAGTCTATATATTCTCCATGTGGGACTCCATGTGTGTTAAGAGAGTCTATTGTGACTTCCAATTCTTTGTTATGTCACCTGCTTAGGGGTGGTAGAGAGTGTCTTCCCTGGAGAAATTCAATGTCTTTGACAAGTAGATGAAGGAGAACTACCTTATATACTGAACAAGATACTGAGCCCACAGAAAAAGAAAGTGGACCTTCCTTTCTTTCTGAGGTAATTCCTGGCAAACCTCACCTCTACTGTGTTACATCCAACCCTCTGAAAGCAGCCATTTGATAGGCATGCATCGGGGATTCAGTTGGTAGACCAATGGAGCCCATCCTGCCTGTCTGCACTGATATAGCACCATACAAATATGTATCCTTCCTTCTCCATGTTCCTACACTCCTTCGGCACTACTCAGCAAATGATGAGTACAATCGAGAACATGGTGTCCAACTTGTTTATTTTTTTCTTTTTCTTTTTCTTTTTAAATTTTATTTTATTAAATTTATTGGGGTGATCATGAGAGACTAGAAGACCCAATCTGCTTCTATCTGGAGCTCACATTCATTCGGTTACACTCTTTGATGAGGCACTTTTTGGAGTCAGCGCTCACAGGAACTCTGTGTCAGTTCTTCCTCCCCTTTGAAGTGGCAAGGTGATTCTTGGCAAGTCATTAAGGCTGGGCCAAATGGCCTCTGTAGTGTGAGAAAGAAGTCAGTACAGAGCACAGAGAATGGTGAAGTCACATCAGGGCAAAATGTGCAAGGGTGTCCTGGATAAGACTGTGGGCAGCAAATGGTCCAAGTCACCTATGTAGCTGAGGCCTCCTAGAGCGGGGATGATGATGTCACAGTTGTCTTTCTGTATGTGATTGGCAGGGAGCTGCTGGGCACGGATTAAATTTCTGTGCTGGGCACACAACAGAGTGTGAGTCTATGAGGAGAGTGACTTCTGTGGCTCAGCTTGGTCTATTCCTCTCGCTTGACGCCTTCATTGTCAGACCCTGCTGTGCAGTTTCCTGTTGACAGACCCTCCTGCGAAAGCAACATTGTGGTACCTTAATCTTGGACTTTTGGACAGTGAGAAATACACTTCTCTTATTGAAATCAAAGTCTATAACATTTTGGTATGAAAATCGGACACTATCGGTCATGGAGGGAAAATCAAAAGCACAACGAGACAATATGATACTGCTTCAATAATGCTGTGATCAACCAAAGAGAGAAGATCACATGTGCATTGACAATGTGATGTGGAAGAACTGGAATGATAACATGACTTCGGTGGAGGCATAGAATGGTAAAGATACTGTGGAAAACAGTTTGTTATTTGTCAAGAATGTTGAGAATGAAAATGTCACTTAATCATAGTTATATACATAGTAGTGTTTAAACGGATTCCCAGAAACTCCTAAACAGAATTCAGAACTGCACTGTAGATATTAGTAAAAATATAGAGACACAATGTTGTGTCAACTGATGAATGCATTAGCGAAGGTGGTATATGTATAATATGAAACAGATACAATCATAAAGGAGACAGAAGACCTAATACTGGCTACAGCAAGAAAGTAACTTGAGAAATTGCAAGAGAAAGAAGCCAGCATCGCAAGGGCACATAAACTGTCTCTCCATTAAGATAACAGAATGACAGTGTCAAATTCATAGAGAAATAAGGCAGTGTTTGCCATGGTGCAAGGTGTGGGCAGCGTGGATGGGAAGTGAAAGTTTTATGGCTTGGGTTTCTATTCATTGCCTAAGTCAAAAAATTGTATTACCCATCAAAGATTGAGGTAATCACAATGGTGTTGGTATATAACACAACTGATTTTTTTTTTTAAGTTCCAATGGCAAACACTGTAAGGGATTTACCAGTAGGGCACCACTCATACACCACAAGTCCTCTAGTGAGTGGTAGACTTGCCTCCTAGACATTTTGGGCTACATGAGAAAGCTCCTCAGTTCTAAATAGAAACACTTACAGTGAAATTTAGGTCCCAAAGTCACAAGTGTCCTTGTTAGAATTAAGTGTGGAAGTAGATATTTCCCTATGAAGTACAGTACAATTTTATAGAGAGAGCACTGATTTTTGAAAGGAGTTTTCACAGATTTCATTCACTGTGACTTGAACGGAAGAGAATCATTACACATTGAAAGAAATCTGTGAAAAAAACATGATGGGCCTCCTCACTTGTGAGCATAGATATTTCCTTCGAGTGGAAAGGAATTATTGGTGAGAAAGCCAGGGCAACAGCTGTGGTCTCTTGGGGGGTTCAAGCCTTGGTTACCCTGAAGATGTGTAGTCTAAATCAGGCTAAAACTCAGATTGCTGCTGATGTGCTCTGTATCTCCCATTCTCTTCCATGTTACTGAGGGTCTCCTATGGCATACATCTCTGTTTCCTCATTTATATTTGCGAATATTTTGTGAGTTACATTAATACTCTGATCTTCATATTTGAGGAAACATTCCCATTTTTCACACTTTTACTCAGAGATTCTGTATATTTTGCAGGTGGGACTCCATGTGTGGTCAGAGAATCCATCATGACTTCCTATTCTTTGCTATGTCTCCTGCTTAGGGGAGGCTGAGGTGTCTTCCCCAGATAAATTCAGTGTCTTTGACAAGTAGTATATGGAGAACTACAGTATAAATTGAGCTAGCTTCTGAGCCCACACAAACAGATTGTATACCTTCTTTTCTTTCTTAGATAATTTCAGGCAAACCTGATCTCTACTTAATTTAATCCAAACCTCTGAAATCAGCCATTTGATAGGCATGCTTTGTGGAATAAAGATAGCAGACTCATGGAGCTCATCCTGCCTGTCAGAACTGACAGGGATCCATTCAAATGAGTATCCTTCCTCTCTGTGTACCAACACTCCCTTCACACAACATAGCAAATGATGAGGACAATCAAGAACCTGATGCCCAAACTTTCCAGGTATGATAAGTGGTTCTTGTTGAACATCACCATGAGAGACTAGAAGACCTGATCTGCTTCTATCTGGAGTTCATATTCATCTCGTAACACTCTTTGATGGGGCACTTTTTGGAACAAGTTTCACACCAACTGAATGCCACTTCTTGCTCCACTTTGAAGTGGCAAGGCGATTCCTGGCAAGAAATTATGGGTGGGCCCAAAGCATTACGTAGTATGAGAAACATATCTCTACAGAGTACAGAGAAAGGTGAATTCAAAACAAGGTCTCCCATGAATAACCAAGGCAACAAGATAGCTCAGAAAGAAAGTGAAAAATCTCCAGAGAAGGCACTTAAAGATACAGAAATATGTGACTTAAATGACAGAGAATTCAAGATTGCAGTTCTGAAAAAACTCAACGACATACAAGAAAACACAGATAGGAAGTTAAAGGAACTCAGAAACTCAATCAAAGAACAGCATGAGCATTTTACAAAAGAGATTGAAATCTTAAAAAAGAACCAAATAGAATTTCTGGAGATTAAGAACCAATAGAAGAAATTAAGAATGAAATAACCAGCTTAGGTAGTAGAGCTGACCAGATGGAGCAAAGAATCAGTGACATCGAAGATAGAAACCTGGAAAGGACACAAAGAGAAGAAGAAAGAGACTTGAGACTTAAACGAAATGAAAGAACTCTACAAGAACTTTCTGACTCCATCAGAAACAGCAATATAAGAATAATGGGCATACCAGAAGGAGAAGAAAGAGAGAAGGGGACAGAGAATATATTCAAACAAATTGTCGATGAGAACTTCCCAAATTTGTGGACAGAACTGGACCCTCGAATCCAAGAAGCAAATAGAACACCTAGTTACCTCAATCCCAACAGACCTTCTCCAAGGCACATTGTATTGAAGCTGTCTAAAATCAACGACAAAGTAAGAATCCTCAAAGCAGCCAGGAAAAACAAGATGGTAACTTACAAAGGAAAGCCCATTAGATTATCATCAGATTTTTCAGCAGAAACTCTACAAGCCAGGAGGGAGTGGAACCAAATATTCAAACTATTGAAAGAGAGAAACCATGAGCCAAGAATAATATATCCAGCAAAGATATCCTTTAGATATGAAGGAGGAATAAAGACCTTTCCAGACATACAGAAGCGGAGGGAATTTTCTAATACACGACCTGCACTACAAGAAATACTAAAGTAGGCTATTCGACCACCATCAACAGGGACAATTTGTGGCAACCACAACTCAAAAAGGGGGAGAGTAAAGGCCTGAACCGGAATATGAGAATAGAGAAAGTAAGCGTGCTGAAGAAAACAAAATACTCTAAATATCAAACTTTATTTTACATAAACTTAAGAGTAACCACTCAAAATAAATCCAGAACTGAAATAAATACGGAAATAAAAGAAAACAGAGGGAAACATCATAGAATACCACCACACAGAAATAATAGACAACACCAAAAAGGCAAAGAAACAATGGAGACACAGCCTTACCAGAAAACTAAATATAGAATGAAAGGAAATCCTCACATATCAATAATCACCCTAAATGTAAATGGACTGAACTCACCAGTAAAAAGGCACAGAGTAGCAGATTGGATCAAAAAACTAAACCCAACCATATGCTGTCTCCAAGAGACATATCCCAGCTACAAGGACAAGCATAGATTCAAAGTGAAAGGGTGGAAATTGACACTCCAAGCAAATGGTACCCAGAGAAAATCAGGTGTAGCCATAATGATATCAGATGAAACAGACTTCAAGGTGAAAAAGATAACAAGAGACAAAGATGGACATTTCATAATGGTGAAGGGGACTGTACAACAAGAAGACATAACAGTCATCAATGATTATGCCCCCAATCAGGGAGCACTGAAATACACCAAGCAACTACTAACAGAACTAAAGGGAGAAATTGACCAAAACACAATTATACTAGGGGACTTAAATACATCATTGACAGCTATGGATAGATCATCCAAACAGAAAATAAATAACGAAATAGTAGCCCTAAATGACACATTAGATGAAATGGACATAATTGACATATATAGAGCACTTCATCCTAAAACATCAGACTATACATTCTTTTCTAGTGTACACGGAACGTTCTCAAGGATAGACCATATATTGGGACATAAAATCAGTCTCAACAAATTTAAGAAGATTGGAATCATACCATGCATATTCTCTGATCACAAGGCTTTGAAATTGGATATCAACTGTAAAAAGAAAGTGGGAAATAACACAAATACATGGAGATTAAACAACATACTTTCAAAGAAGGACTGGGTCAAAGAAGAAATTAGAGGAGAGATCAAAAGATACATTGAAACAAATCACAATGAAAATACATCCTACCAAAATTTTTGGGATGCAGCAAAAGCAGTTTTAAGAGGGAAATTTATCTCATTACAGGCCTATCTCAAGAAACAAGAAAACTCCCAAAGAAATAACCTCATGTTACACCTTAAAGAACTAGAAAAAGAAGAACAAGTAAAACCCAAGTTCAGCAGAAGAAAGGAAATAACAAAAATTAGAGCAGAACTAAATGAAATAGAGAACAAAAAGACAATAGAAAAAATTAATGTGACAAAGAGCTGGTTCTTTGAAAAGATTAACAAAATTGACAAACCCTTGGCTAGACTTACTAAGATAAAAAGAGAGAAGACACTGATTAACAAAATCAAAAACGTAAAAGGGGAAGTTATCACGGACACCACAGAAATACAAAGGATCATCCAAGAATACTATGAAGGACTATATGCCACCAAATTCAACAACCTAGAAGAAATGGACAAGTTCTTAGAAACATATAGCCTTCCAAGGCTGAACCATGAAGAACTGGGAAATCTAAACAGACCGATCACCAGTAACGAAATTGAATCAGTCATCCAAAACCTTCCCAAAAGCAAAAGTCCGGGACCAGATGGCTTCTCTAGTGAATTCTACCAAACCTTCAAAGAGGATTTAATACCAATTCTGCACAAACTCTTCCAAAAAATTGAAGAAGAGACAGTACTCCCTAACTCATTTTATGAGGCCAACATTACCCTGATACCAAAACCTGGTAAGGACATCACAAAAAAGAAAACTACAGACCAATATCTCTGATGAATACCGATGCAAAAATCCTAAATATAATTCTAGCGAATCGAATACAACAATGCATTAAAAAGATTATTCATCAGGACCAAGTGGGGTTCATCCCTGGGGCACAAGGATGGTTCAACATACGCAAATCCATGAATGTGATACATCACATAAACAAAATAAAGGACAAAAATCATATGATTATATCAATTGATGCAGAAAAAGCATTTGGATCTTGAGAGAGTAATGCTGAGCGAAACAAGTCAGACAGAAAAAGCAGAGAACCATGTGATTTCACTGATATGTGGTATATAAACCAAAAGCAACACAAGAACAAGACAAACAAATGAGAAACAGAAACTCATAGACACAGACAATGGTTTGGTGGTTGCCAGAGGGTAAGGGGGGTGGGGGGTGGGGGATGAGAGATGAGGGTAGGGGAATCGAATATATGGTGATGGAAGGAGAACTGACTCTGGGTGATGAATACACAATGGGATATATAGATGATGTAATACAGAATTTTACACCTGAAATCTATGTAATTTTACTAACAATTGTCACCTCAATAAATTTAATTAAAAGAAAATGTAAAAAAAAAAGAAAACATTTCTCTATTTGTCCATGTTGTTGAGAATGAAAATATCACGTGACCATTGATATATGTGTGTGTGTGTGTGTGTGTGTGTGTGTGTGTGTGTGTGTGTGTGTGTGTTTAAAACGGGTGCCCAGACACTCCTAAACAGAATTCAGAACTGCACTGTAGATAATTGCAAAAATGTAGAAACACAATAATAGGTCAAGTGATTAATGCATTAGTGAAGTTGGTATATGTATAAAATGAAACCAGATAGAGTCATAAAAGTGACAGAAATCCTGATGCTGGCCACAGCAGATGGAATCTTGAGAAATTGGCAAGAGAAAAAAGCTAGCATCCCAAGGCCACATACGCCATCTCTCCATTAAGATAACAGAATAACAACATGAAATTCATAGGGAATGAAGGCAGTTCAGTGTTTGCCAGAGTGCAAAGTGTTGGGCAGCATGAAGAGGAAGTGCAAGTTGGATGGCTTGGGTTTCCATTAATTGCTTGTAATCAGAAAAATGGCATTATATAACAAGGATTAAGGAAAGAAAAATGCTGTCGTCATATTACAAAACTGAATTGTATTGGTTAAAGGTTCCAATGGCAAACTGGTGGTGTGAATTTCGTCAAAATAATGTAAGGTATATTAACAGTAGGATACCCCACCTAAACCCCAAGTCCTCTAATATCGTAGTGGCCCTGCCTCCTAGACACTTTGGGCTATATGAGAAAGCTCCTCAGTTCTAAAATGAAACATGACCAGTGAATTTTAGGTGCCAATGGGAGAAGTGCCCTTGCTGGAAATAAGTGTGGTGGTGGATATTTGCCTGATGGAGTCGATTACCATTTTACAGAGAGAACACATATTATGGAAAGGAGATTTCACAGATTGCATTCTCTGTGAATTGAAATGGAGAGAATCATTACGCATTGAAAGAAGTTCTGAAAAAAACCCTGATGGCCCTCCTCACCTAGGAGCTTCTAGTGGAAAGGAAGGATTGGTAACAGAGCAAGGGCAATGGCTGTGGTCTCTTGCAGGGTTCAAGACTGGCCTATCCTGAAGGACCTGGAGTGTAAATCAGGATACAACTCAGATTGCTGTGGATGTGCGGTGCCTCTCCCATTATCTTCCTTGTTACTGATGACCTCCTAAGTCATGATGAAATGTTTCATCTTTTGCATTGGCTCATGTTGTGTATGTTACTTTTATACTGTGACCTTCATGATTGAGGAAACATTCCCAATTTTCATGCTATTCCTCAAAGAATCTGTACATTTTGCATGTGGGAATGCATGTGCATTCAGTGAATCTATCGTGACTTACAATTCTTGGTTACGTCACCTGCTAAGCGGTCACAGTGATTGTCTTCCCCGGAGAAATTCAGGGTGATTGTCAAGTAGAATATGAGGACTACAGTATATACTCAGCCAGCTACTGAGCCCAGACACAAAGAAAGTGGACCTTTTTTATTTCTTAGGTAATTCCTGGTGTACCTGATCTCTACTGCTAACATCCAAACCTCTGAAATCAGCTGGTTGATAGGCAGATATCATGGAATTCAGAAGGCAGATCCATGGAGCTCATGCTGCCTGTCAGAACTGACAAAACAACACACAAATGTGTATCAAATCTCTCCATGTACTACTCCCTTGACACTACTCAGCAAATAATGAGGACAATCAAATACCTGATGACCCAAATTGCTAATTTGGATAAGTGGTTCTTGTTGAAAATCACCATCAGAGAGTAGCAGATTGATCTTCTTCTTGTATCTGGAGCTCACATTCTTCCGGTAACACTCTTTGATGGGGCACTTATTGCAGCTATCACTCACAACACCTGCATGTCTTTTCTTGGTCCTCATTGAAGTGGCAAGGTGATTCATGGCAAGTCATTGTGCCTGGGCCCAAGGACCTTTGTAGTATGTGAAAGAAGGCTCTACAGAGCCCAGAGAATGGTAAAGTCACACTCAGGGATCAAAATGGATGGACTGTCCTAGATAAGTTTCTGGACAGCAAACGATCCAAGGCAGCTCTCTGGCATCGGCCTCCTGGAGAGGGAATTGTGATATCACTGTTTTCTTTTTTGACACATTAGGATACTGATATATGATTGGTCAGGATGCTGCTGGGCCCCTATTAAATCTCCAGTAAGGAGAAGGCAACAAAATATGAATCTGGGAGGAGAGCAACTTCTGTGGCTCTGCCCCGGCTGTTCCTTTCCCCTGACACACTCAGTGCCAGACCCTGCTGAGCAGTTTCCTGTTGACAGACACTTCTCAGAAAGCAATGTTCTGTTGCCTTCATCTTAGAGTCTCAGCACGGTGAGAATTACACTTCTTTTATTGAAACCAAACAGTATATAACATTTTGCTATGGAAACCGGACACTTTATCAGTCAGGGAGGGAAAATCAAAAGAACAATGAGACAATATGCTACTCCTTCAAGTATGCTGTGATCAATCAAAAAAAAAATAAAATTAAAAAATAATTAAAAAAAAAAAAAAGATTACATGTGCATTGACAATGCGATGGGGAAGAACTGGAACAGTCACATGTCTCTTGTGGATACATAGAATGATATAGCTACCAAGGAAAACAGTTTGCTGTATGTCCTGGATGTTGAGAATGAAAATATCAGGTGAGCATGGATATATATAAAATAGTGTTTAAAATGGATGCCCAGAAATTTCTAAACAGAGTTCAGAACTGCACTGTAGATAATGTCAAAAATGTAGAGACACAATATCAGGTCAACTGATGAATGCATTAGCAAAGGTGGTATATGTGTAAAATGAAAAAAGATACAGTCATAAGTGTGACAGAAGTCCTGATGCTGGCCAACACAGGAAAGAATCTTGATAAATTTGCAAGAGAAAGAAGCTAGCATCCCAAAGCTATACATGCTGTCTCTTGAAGGTATCAGAATGACAATGTCAATTCATAGAGAAAGAAGGCATGTCAGTGTATGCCAGGGTGCAAGGGGTGTGCAACATGGATGGGAAGTGAAAGTTGCATGGCTTGGGTCTCTAAAGATTCCTTGTAATCAGAAAAATGGTATTAGACAACAAGGATTGAGGAACTCACAATGCTGTTGGCATATTACAAAACTGAATTGTATTTTTTAAAGGTTCCAATGGGAAAATGGTTGTGTGAGATTTACCAAAACATTGTAAGGGATATTCCCTGTAGGTCACCTCTCCTAAACAACAAGCCTCTAATTTTGTGATGGTCCTGCCTCCAAGACACTTTTGGATACATGAGAAAGTTCCTCATTTCTAAATATAAACACTGCCAGTGAAATTTAAGTCCCAGTGGGAGGAGTTCCCTTGCCAGAATTAAGAGTCTTTGTGGATATTTTCCGGATGGAGAACATTACTGTTTTACAGAGAGAGAGCACTGATTTTGGAAAGCAGTTTTCACAGATTTCACTCACTGTGAATTGAAAGAGAGAGAATCATTACCCATTGAAAGAAGTCTCTGAAGCAAAACGTGATGGGCCTCCACACCTGTGAGCTTAGATATTTCCTTCAAGTGGAAAGGAAGGATTGGTCAGAGAGCCAGGGCAATGTCTGTGGTCTCTTGCAGGACTGAAGCCTGGATATACTGTAGGACCTGGAGTCTGTGAAGCCTAAAACTCGGATTGCAGTTGATCTGGTGTGCCTCTCCCATTCTCTTAAATGTTACTGACGACCTTGTGCGGCCTGTCTATCTGTTTCGACTTTTACATTTTGCAAATGTTTTGTGTGTTACTTTAATACTTTGAAACTCTTGAGGAAACAATCCCAGTTTTAACCCTTTTACTCATAGAATCTCTTCATTTGCATGTTGGACTCCATATGTGGTAATGACTCCATCATGACTTCCAATTCTTTGTAACGTCCCCTGCTAATGGGTGGCAGAGAGTGAATTCCACAGAGAAATTCAGCGTCTTTGACAAGTGGAATATGGAAAACTGAACCTGTTTCTAAGCCCCCACACAAAGGATGTGGACATTCCTTTCTTTGTCAGGTAATTCCTGGCTAACCTGACCTATATTGAATTACATCCCACCCTCTGAAATCAGCTGGTTGACAAGCATGCATCAGGGAATTCAGATGACAGACACATGAAGCCCATCCTACCTGTCAGAACTGACACAGCCCCTGACAAATTCTATCCTTCCTCTCCATGTACCAACACTCCCCAAACTCTACTCATCAAATGACGATGACAACCAAGAACGTGATGCCCAATCTTGTTAGGTATGATAACTGGTTCTGGTTGAAAATCACCATCAGAGAGTAGAAGACCCTATTTGATTCTATCTGGCGCTCACATTCATCCGGTAACACTCTTTGATGGGGCACTTTTTGTAGCCAGCACTCCTACCAACTGCATGTCAGTTCTTGCTCCTCTTTGAACAGGCAAGGTAATTCTGGGCAATCATTTCTGCTGGGCCCAAGGTGGTATATGTATACAATGAAACAAGATACATTCATAAAGTTAACAGTAGTCCCAATGCTGGACACCGCAAGAAAATTACGTGAGAAATTGGCAAGAGAAAGAAGCTAGCATCCCAAGTGTAGGAGCCTGACTCAGAAAAACTATGCCATCCGGCAGCACATGACCTAATTCCTGGGACAGTCAGTTTGCCCTTAAAAGGTCACGTCTCTGCTAAGTAAAGCTCCTTCCTCATTCCGCTCTCCGCCCAGTTTACCCTAATCTATACAAGCTTGTAGCTGCAATAAAAAATTTGAGGCTTGATCAGAACTTTGTCTTGCCTCCATTTCTTCACGCCTCCTATTTTCTCTTTTCAGGGTGTCTCTCTTCGGTCCCTGTCGAATGCCCCGCTGGTCGGGGCATTTCTGGCGCCCAACGTGGGGCTCGAAGATCCCAGACCCTTTGAAAAACTGTCTGCCTTAAGTCCGGCCGGACGCGTTGCTGAGTCTCCGCGCGATTTAACCGCGTGAGCCTGACTCGTTTCCTGATCTCCGCGGATACAAGCCGATCCGTGAGCCTGATTGGATAGAGGTAAGCAGACATACGAAAATAGATGTTTCGGGATAAAATTAGATTTAATGTTACCCCTCGGTCGAATGAATGTGTGAATGAGTGATAGTTCCACGACTTCTTGTCACGGAGCTTGCTTGGGCCCTAATCTGCTGTTCTGTTTCTGTTATACCGCACAACGGTGACTGGACTCCGGTCCACCAGTTTGGGGACTTATACCGAAGCGCCTTAGCCAAGACAGATTTAGTCCTGCGAGGGGCACGGCCAGACGGGCATCTGACTGTTTCTTTTGTTGACTGAAGGGCCGAAAAGGGGATAATGGGTCAGACATTGAGTTCTCATGAACTCTTCATTTCTGGGTTAAAAACTTCCCTCAAGGTGCGAGGAATTAAGGCTAGAAAAAAAGATCTCTGTAACTTTTTCGAATTTCTGACAGACATTTGCCCCTGGTTCCCCCAGGAGGGAACAATTGATATTAGAATTTGGAAGCGCATCGGCGATGCATTCCAAGACTTTTATAAAGCCTTTGGGCCTGAAAAGGGCCCCATTTCTACTTTTACTTACTGGAATCTCATAAATGATGTCCTCAGGGTTCACTCCAATGACCCGGAAGTCATAGAAGTTATTAAAAAGGGGGAGAGCCTCTTAAAGGAATCGTCCACGGTCCCCCTTCTACTATTCCTCACACCAATCCCCCTACTCAAACAACCACCTCCCTACACAACAGATTGCCTCTCTTCGAGAGGCCCTCCAGGAAAAACGCCAACACATTAGTCTTCTCAAAGAACTCCGTGCCCTTGAGGCTGAACTCGCTGCACTCTCTGGGCTGCCCTTTTCCCCCCGTCTACCCCTAAAACGAGCTCCCAAACAAAGACCTGTCCTCGCTTTTCCGGTCACTTGCAGACAGGCTGCAGAGGTAGGTCCCGATACTCAGACCCCTGAGGACCCCCCAAGAGGAGGATACCACGAAGGAGTCCGATAATGAAGCTGAGGAACAGGATAACCCCCTCCCCTCAGAGGAAGAGGCGGGGCCCCTAAGAGACAGACAGCGCTACCGCCCTTTAAACATTAAGTATTTAGAAGACTTAAAGGCTGCGGTCCACGCTTATGACCATGTAGCTCCCTTCACGGTAGCCTTGCTGGAAAGCCTCACCAACCGTTGGCTAACGCCAAATGATTGGTTCACTTTAGCTCACGCCACCCTGTCTGGCGGTGATTTTGTTTTATGGCGCACAGAGTATGCGGAAAACGCACGAAAAATGGCTGAACGAAATACTCAAAGCCAGTCCTCCCGCTCCTGGACTAGAGATCGCCTTCTCGGCCGACCGCCCTATAACACCAATGAAGCTCAGGCCGCCTTCCCCCCAGGCTTGTTAGCTCAGGTCCAAAACGCTGGCCTTAAGGCCTGGCGTAAACTCCCACCCAAAGGGCCCGCCAGCACCTCCTTGGCCAAAATCCATCAAGGGCCTGACGAATCCTATTGCGATTTCATCAGCCGCCTAACTGAGGCTGCCGAGCGCTTAATTGGAAAAGAAGAGTCAGATTGTGCCTTTATTAAACATCTTGCATTTGAAAATGCCGATGCCACCTGCCAAGACGCCATCCGCCCCCATCGCAATGGCTCCCTCTCAGACTATAATAAACTTTGTTCTGGTGTCGGGACGTCTCACGCCATCGGTCTAGCCATTGGAGCCACACTAAAAAGCTTCACACAGGACAATCAAAAATCCTGTTACAATTGTAAACAACCTGGTCATTTTGTCCGGGAATGCCCTATAGACAAACAGCCCCGTCAGCCACCTTCCACTATCTGTCCTCGCTGTAAACGCGGCAAACATTGGGCTAGACACTGTCACTCCAAGGTAGATGCTATGGGTAACCCAATTCGCCCCAGGTCGGGAAACCCCCAACGGGGCCAGCCCCTGGCCCCAAGTCCCCAGAACAAACCAGGGGCAATACGGTTTGTTCCTCAGTCCCAGTCTCCATTACCTCCCTCTGCAGAGCCACCCCAGGCAGTGCAGGATTGGACCTCTCGTCCCCAACCCCAGCATTATTAACACCTGATCAATGACCATGGAGCTCAGACTTCCTGTTATACCTGACAGAGCAACATACAAATGTGTATCCTTCCTCTCAGTGTACCAACACTCCCTTGACATTACTCAGCAAATGATGAGGACAGTCAAGAACCTGATAACACGACTTGCTAGGGTTAATAAGTGATTCTTGTTAAACATCACCATCAGAGACTAGAAGACCCTATCTGCCTCTCACCGGAACACACATTCATCTGGAAACACTCTTTGATGATGCACTTTTTGGAGCCAGCACTCACACCAACTGCATGTTAGTTCTTCCTCCTCTTTGAAGAGACAGGTGATTCTGGGCTAGTCATTATGGCTGCAACCAAAGGCCTCTGTAGTATGAGAAAAAAGGCTCTATGGAGCACTGAGAATGGTGGTCACACTCAAGGCTCAAAGTGGAAGGACTGTCCTTGATAAGTCTCTTTGCAGTACAAAACAACTCTGTGGGTGTGGCATCCTGGAGAGGGGATGGTGAAGTCACAGTTATCTTTTTGGGTCACATGAGGATTCTGATATGTGATTGGCCAAGTGGCTGGTGGGCACAGATTACAGCTCCAATGCTGGGCAGACAAGAGAGAGTGTGTCTTTGAGGATAGCGAATTATGTGGCTCTGCTCAGGCTGTTCCTTCCTCCTGATGCCCTCAGCTTCTGACACTGCCGAGCAGTTGCCTGCTGACAGACTCTCCTGAGAAACAACATTCTGGCACTTTCATCTTGGACTTTCAAGACCGTGACAGACACACTTCTGTTATTGAGGCCACATAGTCTATAATATTTTGCTATGAAAATCGGACACTATGAGTCAGGGAGGGGACGTTGAAAACACAATGAGACAATACGCTACTCCTTCAAGAGTGCTGTGATCAAAGAGAAAAGAGCACATGTGTATTGAAAATGCGATGTGCAAGAGTCTGAATGCTCACATGTCTCTGCTGGATACATAGAATGACATAGCTACCTTGGAAAGCGGTTCGCTATTTCTCCAGTATGTTGATAATGAAGACATTACATGACCTTTGACATATACACAAAAGTGTTTAAAATGGATGTTGGGAAACTCCTATACAGAATTCAGAACTGCCTATAGATAATGGCACAAATGTAGAAACACAATATCAGGTGAACTAATGAATGCAGAAGCTGAATGTTGAATATGTATAAAATGAAAAAAAGATACAGTCATAAAGGTGACAGTAGTCCTGATGCTGGACACTGCAACAGAGTTACTTGAGAAATTGGCAACAGAAAGGTACTAGCATGCCAAGGTATCATACACTGTCTCGGGATTAAGAAAACAGACTGACAATGTCAAATTCATAGGGAAATAGGCAGGTCAGTGTTTTCCAGGGCACAAGCTGTGGGGCAGTGTGGATGGGAAGTGAAAGTTGCATGGCTTTGGTTTCTTTAATTGCTTGTAATCAGATAAAATGTTATTAGCTGGGATTGAGGAAAGCACAGTGCTGTTGGGCATATAACAAAACTGAGTTGCACTTTTCTTAATGATTTATTATTTTTTAATGAAGCTGTTTTTTATTTATTGGGTGACAATTGTTAGTAAAACTACATAGATTTCAGGTGTACAAAACTGTATTACATCACCTATAAATCCCGTCGTGAGTTCACCACCCAGAGTCTATTTTCCTTCCATCACCATATATTTGATCCTGCTTACCGTCATCTCCCACTTCCCACCCTCCTTATCCGCTGGTAACCACTAAACTATTGTATCTGTCTATGAGTTTTTGTTTCTCATTTGTTTGTCTTGTTCTTTTGTTGTTTTTGATTTATATACCACATATCTGTGAAATCATATGATTCTCTGTTTTTTTCTGTCTGACTTATTTCTCTTATTGTATTCTCAAAATCTATCCAGGTTGTCACAAATGTTCCTATATCGTCTTTTCTTACTACTTCTTTATCCATTCATCTATAGGAGGATGTGTTCGTTGTTTCCATGTATTGGCCACCATAGACAGAGCTGCAGTGAAAGTTGGAACACACGTGTCTTTATGGATAAATGTTTTCAGATTTTTTGGGTAGATACCCAGGAGAGGGATTGCTGGGTCATATGGTAATTCTGTTTGTAATTTTTGAGGAACCTCCACAATGCCTTCCATAAAGGCTGTACCAGTCTGCATTCCCACCAAGAGTGTATGAGGGTTCATTTTTCTCCACAGCTACTCCAACACTTGTTCCTATTTGTCTTGCTGTTGATAGCCATTCTGATGGGGGTGAGGTGATATCTCATTGTGGTTTTTATTAGCATTATTCTTATGATTAGTGATGTTGAGCATTTTTTCATATGTCTGTTTCCCATTTGTGTGCATTCTTTGGAGCAATGTCTCTTCATACAGTGTGCCCATTTTTCTATTGAGTTGTTTGTTTTTCTGTTGTTGAGTTTCATGAGTTTCTTGTATATTTTGGATATTAGCCCCTTATCCGCTGCACTGTTTGCAAAAATCTTCTCCCATTCAGTTGGTCGCCTCTTTATTTGGTTGATGGTTTCCTTTTTCTGTGCAAAGCTTTTAAGTCTCATATAATCCCATTCATTTATTTTAGCTTTTACTTCCCTTGCCTTTGGAGTCAAATTCATAAAAAGCTCTTTGAACCCAAGGTCCATAAGTTTATTACCTATGTTTTCTTCTATACAGTTTATTGTGTCAGGTCTTATGCTTATGTCTTTGATCCATTTTGAATTAATTTTGGTACATCCTGAGAGATAGCAGTTCTGTTTAATTCTTTTGCACGTGCCTATCCAATTATCCCAGCATCATTTATTGAAGAGGCTGTCTTTTCTCCGTTGCATGTTTTTTGTTTCTTTGTCAAAAATTATCTGTCCATATTTATGTGGTTTTATTTCTGGGTTCAATTCTATTCCACTGATCTATGTGACTGTTTTCCTGCAAATACCATGCTGTTTAGATTATTGTAGCATTGTAGTACACGCTAAAGTCAGGGAGTGTGATATCTCCAGTATTGTTCTTTTTTCTTAAGACTTCTTTGGTTATTCACAGTCTCTTATGTTTCCAAACAAATCTGATGATTATTTTTTAATTTCTTGGGGTGACAATTGTTAGTAAAATTACATATATTTCAGGTGTACAATTCTGTATTATATCATCTATAAATCACATTGTGTGTTCATCACCCAGAGTCAGTTCTCCTTCCATCACCATATAATTGATCCCCCTTACCTTCATCTCCCACCACCCACCCCCCTTACCCTCTGGTAACCACTAAACTATTGTCTGTGTCTATGAGTTTCTGTTTCTCTTTTTTTTTTTTTTTTTAAATTTTATTTTATTAAACTTATTGGGGTGACAATTGTTAGTAAAATTACGTAGAGTTCAGGTGTACAATTCTGTATTATATCATCTATAAATCCCATTGTGTGTTCATCACCCAGAGTCAGTTCTCCTTCCATCACCATATAATTGATCCCCCTTACCTTCATCTCCCACCCCCAACCCCCTTACCCTCTGGTAACCACTAAACTATTGTCTGTGTCTATGAGTTCCTGTTTCTCATTTGTTTGTCTTGTTCTTTTGTTGTTTTTGGTTTATATACCACATATCAGTGAAATCACATGGTTCTCTGCTTTTTCTGGCTGACTTATTTCGCTCAGCATTAGACACTCAAGATCCATCCATGTTGTCACAAATGTTCCTACATCATCTTTTCTTACCGCCGAATAGTATTCCAATGTGTATATATACCAACCCAATTGAAAAATGGGCAGAGGAGTTGAAGAGACATTTCTCCAAAGAGGACATAGAAATGGCAAATAGACATATGAAAAAATGCTCAGCATCACTAATCATCAGAGAAATGCAAATCGAAACCACAATGAGATATCACCTCACCCCAGTCAGAATGGCTATCATCAACAAGACAGATAGTAACAAGTGTTGGAGAGGCTGTGGAGAAAAAGGAACCCTCATATACTGTTTGAGGGAATGCAGATTGGTACAGCCGTTATGGAAGGAAGTGTGGAGGTTCCTCAAAAAATTACGAATAGAATTGCCATATGACCCAGCAATCCCTCTCCTGGGTATTTACCCAAAAAATCTGAAAACATTTTTAGATAAAGACACGTGTGCTCCAATGTTCATTGCAGCTTTGTTTACAGTGGCCAAAGACATGGAAACAACCAAAATGTCCTTCGATAGATGAATGGATAAAGTAGTTGTGGTATATATACACACCAATGATTTTTTTTCTATCTCTTCAAAAATGCCATTGGTATTTTGATGGGGATTGCATTAAGTCTGTATATTGCTTTGGATAATATGGCCATTTTAACTATGTTGATTCTTCCAATCCATGAGCACATAATTTCTTTCAATTTCTTTGTGTCTTCTTCAATTTCTTTTAAAAAATATCATATAATTTTCAGCATATAGGTCTTTCACATCCTTGGTTAAGTTTATTCCGTGGTATTTTGTTCTTTTTACTGCAATTCCAAATTGAATTCTTTTTGTGTTTCTTTTTTTCTGAGATTTCATTTTTAGTATATAGGAATGCAAAGGACTTTTGTATGTTGATTTTGTAGCTGGCAACCTTACTGTATTTGTTGATTGTTTCTAATAGCTTTTTGGTGGAGTCTTTAGGGTTTTCTATATATAGCATGATGTCATCTGCAAAGAGTGATAATTTAACTTCTTCATTCCCCATTTGAATGTCTTTTATTTCTTTTTCTTGCCTAATTGCTCTGACAGGAGTTCCAACACTGTGTTGAAAAGCAGAAGTTTTAGGAGACAACCCTGTATTGTTCCTGAACATAGAGCAAAGGGCTTCAGTTTTTCACTATTAATTATGAGATTAGCTGAGGGTTTGTCATATATGGATTTTATTATGTTAAGGTATTTTCCTTATATACCTATTTTATTAAGTGTTTTAATCATAAATGATGTTGTATCCTGTCAAATGCTTTCTCTGCATCAATTGATATCATCATATGATTTTTTTCCTTCATTTTGTTTATGTGATGTATCAGATTGTTGGATTTGGGGATATTGAAGCTTCTTTGTGCCCTACGGATGAACCCCACTTGGTCGTGATGAATAATCTTTTTTAATGCACTGTTGTATTAGATTTTGCTAGAATTTTGTTTAGGATTTTGCATCTATATTCATCAGAAATGTTGGTCTTCAGTTCTCTTTTTTTGTGTTGTACTTACAAGGTTTTCGTATCAGGGTAATATTGGCCTCATATAATGAGTTAGGGAGTACTGACTCTTCTTCAATTTTTTTGGAAAAGTTTGAGCAGGATTGGTATTAGATCCTCTTTGAAGGTTTGGTAGAATTCACTAATGAAGCCATCTGATCCAGAACATTTGCTTTTGGAAAGGTTTTAGATGACTGATTCAATTTTACTACTGTGATCAGTATGTTTAGATTTTCCATTTCTTCATAGTTCAACCTTGGAGGGCTATATGTTTCTAAGAACTTGTCCATTTCTTCTAGGTTATTGAATTTGGTGGCATATCGTCTTTCACAGTAATCTTGGATGATCCCTTGTATTTCTGTGGTATCCATGATTACTTCTCATCTTTCATTTCTGATTTTGTTAATTATTGTCTTCTCTCTTTTTATCTTTTTTTTTTTTTTTTTTTTTTTTTTTTTTTTTTTTTTTTTTTTTTTTTTTTTTTTAAAGACAGCTTCAATACAATGTGCCTTGGATAAGGTCTGTTGGGATTGAAGTCATTAGGTGTTCTATTTCCTTCTTGAAATCAAAGATCCAGTTCTGTCCACAAGTTTGGGAAGGTCTCATCGACAATTTGTTTGGATATGTTATCTGTTCTCTTCTATCTTTCTTCTCCTTCTGCTACGCCCATTATTCTTATATTCTTGTAGAGTTTTTCTTTTCTTTTATGTCTCAAGTCTCTTTCTTCTTCCATCCGTGTAATTTCCAGGTTTGTATCTTCGATGTCACTGATTCCTTTCTCCATCTGGTCAACGCTACTACCTAAGCTGGCTATTTCATTCATTTCTTCTATTGAGTTCTTAATCTACAGCAATTCTACTTGGCTCTTTTCTTAAAATTTCAATTTATTTTATAAAATGCTCATGCTGTTCTTTCATTGTGTTTCTGAGTTCATTAAACTGCCTTACTGTGCTTTCTTGTAACCCCTTGAGTTTTTTCAGAACTGCAATTTTGAATTCTCTGTCAGTGAGTAACATATTTCCATATATTTAATTCCTTTTCTGGAGACTTTTCACTTTCTTTCTGAGCTGTCTTGTTGCCTTGGCAATTACTGATTTACTATTTTTTCCTAGTCATCTATAGGAGTGGCTTACACAACAAGTTGATAGAAATGTCTTTCTTTTTGTTTTTGTTTTTCCCAGTACTTGTTGGTAGAATGTTTTATTTTCTCTACTACTGCAGCCTTTTTTTCTCTCTCACTGTCATGCTATGTACTCTCTGCACTATTCCACCTTCTCACACAATGGTGGATTCACTTGGAGATAGGCTTCTCCTCTGTTACTAGTTCACCTGGGTCTCAGATCTCAGTGTCCTTGTGGGTATGCAGAGAATTTTGAATCTCCAAACTCTTCCTGCACCAGATTCAGAGGTGTCATGTGGGAGACCCTCCTCGCTGCGCCATTTGTCGTGCGGGAGACCCTGCTCGCTGCGCCATTTGTCATGCGGGGTGGCCTGCGGGGTCTCTGGTCCCGCTCCCCACATAAGAACGCAGGATACGGTGAGGCCAACAAGGAACACCCACGGAACCATAGGTAGGGGAGCCATACCACCACGGTCTCACTGGAGGCTGGGCCCACCGGACGCCAACCTGCTGTCCGCTTTTCTGCCAACCGAACGACCGACGACTCTTCTCCACTCTCTCCTCTGTTCCTCACTCTCGGCTCTCCTCTACCTCTCTCCTCGGCTCTCCTCTTCCGCTCTCTTCCGCTCTGCTCGGCTCCTCGGCAATCCTTGGCAGTCCTCCATAGTCGCAGCAGTTATACCAGCGGCCAATTATCTAACTGGCCACAGCCGACGGCCAATCAGCCACAGCCGATGGCCATTCACCACCCGAGCCAGTACCCCTTCACGTGAGGCCGAGAGCCTGTAAACTACTCTCTGGGGCTCTGTCCCCACAGGAGGACATATGTTTCAGCAGTTCTGTTTGTTCCTGCAGGATCCTCACAGATAGTTGTGGCCAGGGGTGGGGTGAGTTGAGAGAGGTGTCCCAAAGCAATTTCACTGACCACCACCACAGCCTGTCCTCTTTCCAAAGTTCCCTCCCCTTGCCCAAACTAATTTGGCTTCAAATCTGTGTCTGCAGTCCACAGATCTCAGAGCAGCAAATGTTCTGTTCTTTCGATCTGACACTGCTACTCTTCCACTTCTATCACCAGGCAGGTGGTGGTGGGCGAGCTTTGGGAGGGTAGGGAAGGGGCGTTAGTCTCAGTGCCTAATTCTTCAGTTCTCTGCTCCACAGTGAGTGCTTAAACCACCATTTTCAGCCTTCTTCCCCTCAGTCTTTTCTCTAAGATCTCTTCTGTGAGTGTTGGGTTCATTTGTTTTATATGCTGTCCGCTCAGACCTGTGGGCCATAAACAGAGCCCTAGCAGTCCGAATTCTTCCATCACCTGCATCTGCAGTAGTTCCTGGATTCAGCAAGCTCGGAGCACTGAGCTAGGTGTGCGTCCTGTGTCTGCGGGTCTACTTCTGCATACTTCTCCATAGCCTACTCCCACGCTTGCACATTTCACCCACCTTTAGGTGAATTAAGTAGTGGGCCTCTTCATCTTGCCTGTCTGCTATGCAGGGAGTCCTTTGTTGTGGTATAATTGTTTGATTAGTTTTAAATTCCAGGGGAGATTTACAGAGGCTCACCTCACGACGCCATTTTAATGATATCCATCTGAGTTGCATTTCTTAAAGGTTCCCATGGAAAACTGGTGGTGTGAATTTTACCAATACAATGTAAGGGATATTCCCTGTAGGGAAACTCTCCTAAACCACAAGTCCTCTCATGTTGTGATGGTCCTGCCTCCTAAACCCTTTGGGATACATGACAAATCTCCTCAGTTCTAAAACAAACACTGCCAGTGAAATTTAAGTCCCAATGGAAAAGTGTCCTTGCCAGAAATAAGTGTGGTTGTGTATATTTTCCTGAAGGAGTAGATTACTGTTTTACAGAGAGAGCACTGATTTTGGAAAGGAGTTTTCACTGATTTTATTCACTATAAATGGTAATGGAGAGAATCATTACACATTGAAAGAAGTCTCTGAAACAAAACGTGATGGGACTCTTCACCTGTGAGCATAGATATTGCCTTCAAGTGGAATGGAAAGATTGGTCAGAGAGCCAGGGCAACGACTGTGGTCTCTTGTGGAGTTCAAGCCTGGGCTATCTGCAGGTCCTGGAGTCTAATCAAGCTGAACCTCGGATTGCTCTGTATCCGCTGTGCCTCTCCTATTCTCATCCATGTTACTGAGGGCCTCCTATGGCATGCCTATTTCATATTTTAAATTGTGCGCATGTTGTGTGTGTTGCTTCCATACTCTGATTTTCATAATTGAGGAAACATTCCCAATTTTCACACTTTTACTCATAGAATCTATACATTTTGCAAGTGGACTCCCTATGTGGTCAGAGAATCTACTGTGCCTTAAAGATCTTTGTTATGTCACATACCAACTGCATGTCAGTTCTTGCTCCTCTTTGAAGAGGCAAGGCGATTTCTGCAAGTAATTGTGGCTGTGCCCAAGGGCCTCTGTAGGATGAGAAAGATGGCTCTACAGAGCACAGAGAATTTTGAAATCACACTCAGGGCTCAAATTGGAAGGACTGTCCTGGATAAGTCTCTTCCAGCAAATGTTCCAGGCACCACTGTGGCTGCGGCATCCTGGAGAGGGGATGATGGCGTCACAGTTGTTGATTTGTGACACATGAGATATCTGACATGTGATTGGCTATGCAGCTGCTGGACATGGATTATAGCTCCAGTGCTTGGCAGACAACAGAGTGTAAGTCTGTGAGGAGATCAACTTCTGTCATTCTGCTTGGGCAGTTCCTTCTTCCTGAAACCCTCAGCGTCAGACCATGCTGAGCATTTCCCTTTTAACAGAATTCCTGAGAAAGCAACATTCTGGCACTTCATCTTGGACTTTCAGAACGGTGAGAAAACCACTTCTGGTATTGAAGCAACACAACGTATAGCGTTTTACTATAAAAATCCGACACTTTATCAACCAGGAAGGGAAAATTGAAAGCACAAGGGGACAATATGCTACTCCTTCAAGAATGTCGTGATCAACCAAAGAGAAAAGATCACATGTACGTTGACAATGCAATGTAGAAGAACTGGAATGCACACAGGTCTCTCTGGTGGATACATGGAATGATATAGCTACCAAGGAAAACAGTTCACCATTTGTCCAGTATGTTGAGAATGTTAAATTCATGTGATGATTCATATATACACAATTGAAGTTAAAACGGATGCCCAGATACTCCTAAACAGAATTCTGAACTGCTTTGTACATAATGGCAAAAATTAGAAACACAGTATCAGGTCAACTGATAAATGCATTAACGAAAGTGGTATGTGTATAAAATGAAACAAGACACAGTCATAAAGGTGACAGAAGTCCTGATGCAGGCCACAGCAAGAAAATACCATTAGAAATTGGCAAGAGAAAGAAGGTGGCAACCTAAGCCACATATGATGTCTCTCAATTAAAGTAACAGAACGACAATGTCAAATTCATATGGAAAAAAGGCACATCAGTGTTTGCCAGAGCAGAAGGTGTGTGGCATCATGGATGGGAAGTGAAAGTTCATGGCTTGTGTTTGTATTGATTGCTAGCAATCAGACAAATGTTATTAACAGCAAGGATTGTGGACAGCATAATGCTTGTGGCATATTGCAAAACTCAATTGTGTCTTTTAAAGGTTCCAATGACAAAGGGGTGGTGTGAATTTTACCAAAACAATGTAAGAGATATTCCCAGTAGGGCAACTCTCATAAACCACAAGTCCTCTACTGTGATGGCCCTGCCTCCTACATCCTTTGGGCTACATCAGAAAGCTCCTCAGTTATTAAAACGAACACTGCCAATGAAATGTAGATCACAAATGGAGAAGTGCCTTTCCTCAAAATAAGCATGGTGGTGTATGTTTGCCTGACAGTATAGCTTGTGGTTTTATAGAGACAGCACTAATTTTGGAAAGGCCTTTTCACAGATTTCATTCACTGTGAATTGAAAGGATGAGAATCATTACACATTGAAAGAAGTCTCTGAAACATAATGTTATTGGCCTCTTCACCTGTAACCATAGATATTTCCTACAAGTGAAAAGAAGGATTGCTCAGAGAGCCCGGGCAATGGCTGTGGTCTCTTGCAGGGTTCAAGCCAGGGTATCCTGAGGGACCTGGAGTTTAAATCAGACTAAAACTTGGATTTCTGTGGATCTGATGAGCCTCTCCAATTCTCTTCCATTTTATTCAGGGCCTGCTATGGCATGGGTATCTGTTTCATCTTTTAGATTTTGCACATGCTGTGTATGTTACTTTAATATTCTGATCCTCATAATTGAGGAAACATTCCAAATTTTCACCCTTTTCCTCATACATTCTGTACATTTTGCGTGTGGTTCTCCAAGGAACGGCAGTGAATCTATAGTGATATACAATTCTTTGTTAAGTCATGTGTTAAGTGGTGGCAGAGAGAGTTTTCCCTGGAGAAACACAGTGTCCTTGACAAGTAAAATATGGAGAACTACAGTATATGCTGAGCCAGCTACTGAGCCCATACATAAAGAAAGTGGACCTTCCTTTCTTCTTCATGTAATTGCTTCTCAACCTGAACTTTACTGAGTAACATCCAACCTTCCAAAATCAGCCAGTTGATAGACATACATTGGGGAATTCCAATTGAAAACTCATGGAGCCCATCCTGCCTGTCAGAATTAACAGAGCACAATATGAATGTCTATCCTTTCTCTCCGTGTACCAATATGCACTTGATAACCACTCAGCAAATGATGAAGACAATCAATAAACTGAGCCTCAAATTGCTAGGTATGATAAGTGTTTTTTGTTGAAAATCACCATCAGAGACTAGAATACAACATTTGCTTCTATCTGGAGCTTTCATTCATCCAGTAGCACTCTTTCATGGGGCACTTTTGGAGCCAGCGCTCACACCAAGTGCATGTCATTTCTTGCTTCTCTTTGAAGGGTCAAGGTGATTCCTGGGAAGTCATTATGTCTGTGCCCAAGGGCCTCTGTAGTATGAGAAAGAAAGCTCTATGGAGCAAGAGAATGGCGAAGCCACACCCAGGGCTCGAAGCAGAAGGACTGTCCTGGATAAGTTTCTGGGCAGAAAATTTTCCAAGGCACCTCTGTGTCTGTGGCCTCCTGCAGAGGGGATGATGATGTTACAGTTTCCTTTATGTGGCACATGAAGATACTGATAAGTGATTAGCCAGGCGCTCCTTGGCACGGATTTCAGTTCCAGTGCTGGGCAGACAAAAGAATGTGAGTCTGTGAGGAGAGCAATCCCTGTGGCTCTGATTGGGGTGTTCCTTCCTCCTGAGGTACTCAGCATCAGACCCTGCTGAGCAGGTTCTTGTTGACAGACACTAGTGTGAAAGCAATGTTCTGGCACCTTCATCTTGGACTTTAAGGATGGAGAGAAATACACTTATGTTATTGAAGCCATACAGCCCATAACATTTTGCTATGAAAATCAAACAATTTATAATACAAGGAGGGAAAATCACAAGCTCAATGAGACTTTATGCTACACCTTCAAGAATGCTGTGATCAACCAAAGGGAAATGATCACATGTGTCTTGACAACATGATGTGGAAAAACTGGAGTGCTCACATATCTCTGCTGGATATGTAGAATGACATAACTATCATGTAAAACAGTTCAGTTTTGTCCATTGTTTAGGGATTGAAAATATAACGTGAACTTCTGTATATACACAATAGTGTTTAAAACGGAAGCCCAGAAACTCCTAAGGAGAATTCACAACTGCACTGTAGATAAAAGCAAAAACATAGAAACACAATATCAGGTCAACTAATGAATGCATTAGCGAAGTGTTATATGTATAAAATGAAAAAAGATAATGTCATAAAGAGGACAGAAGTCTTGATGCTTGCTACCTCAAGATAGTATTTTGAGAAACTGGAAAGAGAAAGAAGCTAGCATCCCAAGTCCACATACGCAGTCTCTCAATTAGTATAACAGAACGACAATGTCCAATTCACAGGGAATGAAGGCAGGTCAGTGTTTGCCAGGGCTCAAGTTGTGGTGCGGCGTGGATGGGAATTGAAAGTTGCGTGTCTTGGATTTCTATTGATTGCTTGTAATCAGAAAAAGGGTATTAGAGAGCAAGCATTGAGAAAAACACAATGCTGTTGTTATATTACAAACTGAATTGTATTTCTTAAATGTTCTAATGGCAAACTGGTGGTGTGATTTTTACCAAAGCAATGGAAGGTATATTCCCAGTAGAGCACCTCTCCTAAAACACACATCCTCTGATGTTGTGATGACACTGCCTTCTAGACACTTGGGCTATATGAGAAAGCTCCTCAGTTCTAAAAACAAACACTGCCAGTGAAATTTAGGTCCCAATGGGAGAAGTGTCCTTGTTACAAATCAGTGTGGTGGTTGATATTTGCCTGATGGAGTAGATTACAATTTTGACACAGAGAGCACTGATTTTGGAAAGGAGTTTGCACAGATTGCATTCATTGTGAATTGAAAGTGAGAGAATTATTACACATTGAAAGAAGTCTCTGAAACAAAACGTGATGGGACCCCTCACCTGTGATCATAGATATTTCCTTCAGGTGGAAAGGAAGGAATGGTCAGACAGCTGGACCAACAGTTGTGGTCTCAGGTGGGGTTCAAGCCAGGGCTATGCTGAAGGACATGTATCCTAAATAGAAATAAAACTCGGATTGCTGTTGACATGTTGTGTGTCACCCATTCTATTCCATGTTACAGGGGGCCTCCTACAGCATGCCAATCTGTTTCATCTTTTACATTTTGCACATGCTGTGTGTGTTATTTTAATACTCTGATCTTTGTAACTGAGGAAACATTCCCAATTTTCACCCTTTTGCTCATAGAGTCTGCACATTTTTTGATATGGAATTCCTTGTGTGGTCAGTGAATCTATCGTGACTTCCAATTCTTTGTTATGTCATCTGCTAAGGGGTGGCAGAAAGTGTCTCACCAGGAGAAATTCAGCGTCTTTGACACGTAGAATATGGAGAAGTACATTATATACTGAGCCAGGTACTGAGCCTACACAAAAAGAAAGTGGACATTCCTTTCTTTCTTAGGTAATTCATGACAAACCTTACCTCTAGTGATTTACATGCAGCGCACTGAAATCAGCCGCTTGGTAGGCACGCATTGGGGAATTCAGAGGGCAAACCCATGGAGCTCATCCAGCCTGTCAGAAGTGACAGAGCACAATACAAATGTTTTTCCTTCGTCTACGTGTACCAACACTCCCGTGACACTACTCAGCAAATGATGAGGACAATCAAGAACCTGAAGCCCCAAATTGCTAGCTATGATAAGTGGTTCTTTCTGAAAATCATCAACAGAGATTAGAAGACCTGATCTGCTTCTATCTGGAGCTCACATTCATCCAGTTAAGGTCTTTGATGGGCACTTTTTGTAGATAGCGCTCACACACTGCACATCAGTTCTTGTTTATCTTTGAAGTAGCAAGGTGATTCCTGGAAAGTTATTATGGTTGGGCCAAGGGCCTTTGTATTATGAAAATAAGGCTGTACGGAGCACAAAGAATGATGAGGTCAAACACAGGGCTCAAAGTGAATAGGCTGTCCTGGATAAATCCCTGAGCGGCAACATGTCCAAAGCACCACTGTGGTTATAGCCTCCTGGAGAGGAGATGATGATGTCACAGTTGCCTACTTGTGACACATGAGGATACTGATACGTGATTGGCTGGTTTCTTTTGGCATGGATTACACCTCCAGTGCTGAGCAGACAACAGAGTGTGAGTCTGAGAGGAAAGCGGCTTCTGTGGCTCTGCTCAGGCTGTTCTTTCTTCCTGACACCGTCATCATCAGTTGCTGTTGAGCAGTTTCCTGTTGACAGATCCGCCTGAGAAAGTAACATTCTGGCACCTTCATCTTGAACTTTCTGGATGGAAAGAAATACACTTCTATCATTGAAGCCACACAGCCTATAACATTTTGCTATGAAAATCTGACACTTTATCAGTCAGGGAGGGAAAATCAAAAGCACAATGAGACTTTATGCCACACCTTCAAGAATGCTGTGACCAACTAAAGAGAAATGATCACATGTGCGTTGACAGTGCAATTTGGAAGAAATGGAATGATCACATGACTCTGCTGGATACATAGAATGATGTATCTACCATAGAAAACAGTTCAGTGTTTGTCCCGTATGTTGAGAATGAAAATATCGTGTGACTTTTGATATGTACACAATAGTGGTTAAAACGGATGCCCAGAAACTGCTAAACAGAATTCAGAACTGCTCTGCACATAATGGAAAAAAAAATGTAGAAACACAATAACAGGTCAACTGTTGAATGCATTAGGAGGGTGGTATAAGAATAAAAAAACAAAATAGAGTCATAAACGTGACTGAAATCCTGGTACTGCCCACCAAAAGAAAGTATCTTGAGAAATTGGCAAGAGAAGAAGCTAACATCCCAAGGCCACTTACGCTGTCTATCCATTAAAATAACAGAATAACAATGTCGAACTCATAGGGAAATAAAGCAGGTCAGTGTTTGCCAGGCCACAAGTTGTGGGGTAACATGGATGGGATGTAGAAGTTGCATGGCTTGGGTTAATAGTGATTGCTTGTAATTAGAAAATGGCATTAGACAGCAAGCATTGAGGAAAGCCCAATGCTGTTGGCATATTCCAAAACTGAATTGTATTTTGTTAATGTTCCAGTGACAAACATGTGTTTTGTGAATTTTAATAAAACAATAAAAGGGATATAACCATTAGGTCTCCCTTATACTCCCCAAGTCCTCTAGGGTTGTGCTGGCCTTGCCTGCTAGACTGCTTATGATAGATGAGAAACCTTCTGACTTATAAATACAAACCCTGCCAGTGAAATTTAGGTCCCAATCTGAGAATTGCCCTTGCTAGAAATTAGTGTGGTGGTGGATATTTCCTTGATGGGGTAGTTCGTCGTTTTACAGAGAGAACACTGATTTTGGAAAGGAGTTTTCATAGAATTAATTCACTGTGAATTGAAAGGAAGAGAATCATTACACATTGAAATAAGTGTCTGAAACAAAACGTGATGGGCCTCCTCACCTGTGAGCACAGACATTTCCTTCAAGTGGAATGGAAGAATTGGTCAGAGAGCTGCGGGAATGGCTGTGGTCTCTTGATATGTTCAATTCAAGGCTATCCTGAAGGACCTAGAGTCTAAATCAGGCTTATTATTCGGATTGCAGTGGATCTGCTATGCCTCTTCCATTCTGTTCCATGTTACTGAGGGCCTCCCCTGGAATGTCTTTCTGTTTCATTCTGTACATTTTGCATGTGATACTCCATGGGTTGTCAGCTATTCTATCATGACTTCACATTCTTTGTTACATCACCTGCTAAGGGGTGGCATATAGGGTCTTCCCCAGATCAATTCAGTGTCTTTGACAGGTAGAAGGTAGAGAACTACAGTATACACTGAGCCAGCTAATGAGCCAACACACAAAAAAATGGACCTTCCTTTTTTCTTAGGTAATTTCTGGTGAACCTGACCTCTACTGAATTATATACAACCCTGTGAAATCAGCTGGTTGGTAGGCACATATAGGGGAATTAAGGTGGAAGACCCATGGAGCCCATCCTGCTTGTCAAAACTGTGGGCCTCTGTAGTATGATAAAGATGTCTCTATGGAGCACAGAGAATGGTGAAGTCATTCTCGGGGCTAAAAGTGGAAGGATTGTCCTTGATAAGTCTCTGGAGCAGCAAATCTTGCAAGGCACCTCTGTGCCTGTGGCCTTCTGGACATGGGATAATGATGTCACAGTTGTACTTTTGGGAAACATAAGGATACTGGTATGTGATTGTCTAGGGAGCTTTTGGACACGGATTATAGCTTCAGTGTTGGGCAGAAAAAAAAGTGTGAATCTGTAGGCAGAGCATATTCTGTGGTTCTTCTTAGGCTATTCCTCAGTTCAAAAGAAAACACTGCCAGTTAAATTTAGGTCCCAATGGGAGAAGTGCCCTTGCTAGAATTATGTGTGGAGGTGGATATTTCCCTATGAATTTCTTTTACATAGTTCTTTTACAGAGAGACACTAATTTTGGAAAGGAGTTTTCACATATTTAATTCACTGTTAATTGAAATGAGAGAATCATTACACGTTGAAAGAAGTCTCCGAAAATATTGTGATGGGTCTCCTCACCTATGAGCCTAAGTATTTCCATTGAGTGGAAAGGAAAGATAGCTCAGAGAGCTGGGGCAACAGCTGTGGTTTATTGTGGGGTTCAAGCAGGGGATATCCTGAAGGACATGGAGTGTAAATCAGGCTAATACTCGGATTGCTGTGGATCTCCTCTGCCTCTCCATTTCTCCACCATGTTACTCAGGGCATCCTAGGGCATGCCTATCTGTTTCATCTATTACATTTAACACATATTGTGTGCATTACTTTAATACTCTGCTTCACAACTGCACTGTATATAAAGGCAAAAATGTAGAAACAGATTATCAGGTCAACTGATGAATGCATTAGAGAAGGTTTTATATATATAAAACGAAAGAAGACACAGTCATAAAGCTGACAGAAGTCCTGATACGGGCCACCACAAAAAAGTATCTTGAGAAATTGGCAAGAAAGAAGCTAGAATCCCAAGTTCTCATAACCTGTCTCCCCATTCAGACAACAGACCGATAATGTAAAATCCATATGGAAAGAAGGCAGGTCTTTGTTTGCCATGGTGCAAGGTGTGTGGCAGCATGGGTGGGATGTGAAAGTTCCATGCATTGTGTTACTTGTAATCATAAAAATGGTATTAGACAGCAAGGATTGAGGAAAGCACAATGCTGTTGGTATATTACAAAACTGAATTGTATTTTTTGAATATTCCAATGGCAAACTGGTGGTGTGAATTTTACCAAAACATTTTACGGGATGTTCCCAGTAGGGCATCTCTCCTAAAACACAAGCCCTGTAATGTTTTGATGACCCTGCCTCCTAGAACCTTTGTGCTACAAAAGAAAGCTCCTCAGCTCTAAAACAAACACTGCCAGTGAAATTTAATGCCCGATGAGAGAGGTGTGGTGGTAGATAATTCCCCAATGGAGTAGATTACCGTTTTACAGAGAGAGCACTGATTTTGGAAAGGCATTTTCACAGATTTCATTCACTGTGCAATGACAGGCAGAGAATCATTACACATTCAAAGAAGTCTCTGAAACAAAACGTGATGGGCCTCCTCACCTGTGAGCATAGATATTTCCTTCGAGTGTAAAGGAAGGATTGGACAGAGAACCAGGCAATGGCTGTGGTCACTTGAGGGGTTCAAGGATGTGCTATCCTGAATGACCTGAAGTATAAATCAGTCTAAAACTTGGATTGCTGTGGATATGCTATGCATCTCCTATTCTAGTCCATAATACTGAGGGCCTCATTCAGCAGGCCAATCTGTTTTATCTTTCACATTTTGTGCACATTATTTGCATTACTTTAATATTAGGAACTTCATAATTGAGAAAACATTCCCAATTTTCTCCCTTTTACTCATAGAGTTTCTATATTTTGCAAGTGGAACTCCATGTGTGGTTTGAAAATCTATTGTGACTTCGAATTATTTGTTATTTCACCTGGTAAGGGTGGCAGAGACTCTCTTCCCCCGGAGAATTTCAGTGTCTTTGACAAGTAAAATATGGAGAACTACAGTATATACTTAACCAGCTTCTGCGACCACAAAAAAGAATGTGGACCTTCCTTTTTTTCTTAGCTAATTCTTGGCAAACCTGACCTCTACTGAATTACATCCAACCCTCTGAAATCAGCTGTTGATAGGCACGCATCGGGGAGTTCAGATGACAGACCCATGGAGCCCACCCTGCCTGTCAGAAGTGACGGAACACCATACAAATGTGCATCCTTTCTCTCCATGTACCAACACTCCCTTGAATTAATCAGCAAATGATGAGGACTATCAAGAACCTGATGGCCTGATTTGCTAGGTATGATAAGTGGTTCTTGTTGAAACTCACCATCAGAGACTCGAAGAGCCGATCTGCTTCTATCTGGAGCCACATTCATCTGGCAACACTCTTTGATGGGGCACTTTTTGGAGCCAGCGCTCCCACCAACTACATGTCATGTCAGTTCTTACTCCTCTTTGACATGTCAAGTTGATTATTCGCAATTCATTATGGCTGGTCCCAAGGGTTTTTGTAGTATGAGTAAGAAATCACTATGGAGCACAGAGAATGGTGAAGTCATACTCATGGCTCAAATTGGAAGGTCTGTTCTGGATAAGACTCTGGGTAGCAAATGGTCAAAGTGGCTGCAGCCTCCGGGAGAGGCAATGATGATGTTATAGTTGTCTTTTTGTGATACATGAATATAATGATATGTGATTGACCAGGTGGCTGCTGGGCATGGATTCCACCTCAGTTCTGGACAGACAAGAGAGTGTGAGACTTGAGGAGGCTGAATTCTGTGTGTTAGCTCGGGCTGTTCATTCCTACTGATGCCTTTAGTGTCAGACCCTGCTGAGCAGGTTCCTGTTGACAGACCCTCCTGAGAAAGCAATATTCCGGAACCTTCAGCTTGGACTTTTGGGACAGTGAGATATACACTTCTTTTATTGAAGCCACACAGACTATAACATTTTGCTATGAAAATTGGACATTTTATCAGTCAGAGAGGGAAAATTGAAAGCATGATGCGACAATATGCTACTCCTTCTAGAATGCTGTAATCAACCATAGAAAAAAGATCACGTGTGCGTTGACAATACGATGTGGAATAACTGGAATGCTCACATGAGTCTTGTGGATACAAAGAATGACATATCTACCATGGAAAACAGTTCATTATTTGTCGAAGATGTTGAGAATGAAGATGTCATGTGACCATTTATACATACAATATAGTGTTTAAAATAGATGCCAAGAAATTCCTAGACAGAATTCAGAACTGCACTGTGGAAAATGGCAAAAATGTAGAAAGGCAATATCAGGTCAAGTAATAAATGCATTAGGGAAGGTGGTATAGGTATACAATAAAACAAGATACAGTCATAAAAGTGACAGACATCCGGATACTGGTCACTGCAAGAAAGTGTCTTGTGAAATTGACAAGAGAAAGAATTTAGCAACCCAAAGCCACATACACTGTCTCTCTATTAAGATAACAGACCGAAAATGTCAAATTCACGTGCAAAGAAGGCAGGTCAGTGTTTGCCAGGGCAAACGGTGTAGGGCAGCGTGTAAGGGAAGGAGAAGTTGCATGGCTTGGGGTTCTATTGATAGCTTGTAATCAGAAACTTGTGTTAGAAAGCAAGGATTGAGGAAAACACAATGCTGTTCACATATTACAAAACTGAATTGTATTATTTCAAATTTCCAAAGGTTAGCTGGTGGTGTGAATTTTACCAAAATGATGTAAGGGATATTTCCAGTAGGTCACCTCTAAAATACCACAAGTCCTCTACTGTTTGGGAGCCCTGCCTCCCAGACCCATTGGGCTACATGAGAAAGCACATCAGTTCTAAAATAAAACACTGCCAGTGAAATTTAGAGCCCAATGGGATAAGTGCCCTTGCTACAAATCAATGTGGTGGTGTATATTTGCCTGATGGAGTAGATTATCTTTTTTACAGAGAGAGCACTGATTTTTTTTCTTATTTTTATTTATTTTTTTTTGGAAATAAACGTTTTATTTTAGAGTAGATTTGGAGTTACAAAAATGTTGTGAGCTCAGTACAGGACAGACCCAGCCGCCTCGTGGCTAGTTTTTCCGGTTCCTAACATCTTAAATTAGTGCTCGGTGACAAAGGTACGGAGCACTGATTTTTTAACGTTATTTTCTGATTTCAGTCACTGTGAATTGAAAAGGAGAGAATCATTACCTATTGAAAGTAATCTCTGAAACACAATGTGCTGCGACTCCTCACCTGTCAGCATGTGAACAACACTACTTTTCATATTCATTTCCTGGTTTTCATTAATATGCCATGGTGGTTTTGAGCACACGTTGCAGCCTCTGAGCACTCTTTGGGTTCTGTGGGTTCCCAAAGCTTTGCCTGAGGGTTTCCTGGTAAACCTGAGAAACACCTGATATTGAGAGCATGCAGTGGTGATTATGATAATGCACTGATGTTCCTGGGCACACTCAGGATGTCCTGCGTAATTAAAGCTTTCTTGAAAGAAAAATAGAGTTCCTGACCAAAGATGGATTATGTTAATGATCTCTGCAATCCTCATAGTGACTTAGTGGCCCTGAGTGCCCTGTTTGTGTTTTCCAAGTGCCCCCTTGTTTTCCTAAGACCATTCAGTTTTCTGTGATGTTACCGTGGCTCTACTTAGTATTTTATATTGTCCACTGTAGCTTGTTATAAACTTAAGCACTTTAAAATGTTTATGGGTGCCCTCTGATATCTTTGAATGCACCCACCTTTTCTGAACACCTCTTTTGTGTTCTCAGTTGGACTGGGCTGAATGCGTTAAATCCTGGAACACCATTATTGCCCTGATCGCATGTGTATGGTCCTCATAGTGCCCTGGTAAACTTGATATCTGTTATTGTGAACACTATCTGGACATTAAAAAATTGACATGTATTTAGTTCTGTTCTATCTTATTTTAAGTGTGTACTGAGGTCCTGGTATTCCTGATTGAATCCTGGTGGACCTAAATGATGCACTGGTGTTCCACATAGTGCCAGGTGGTCATAATTTAATTCTGATTATTTTCCTAAAGTCCTGGAGCTTCAAAGCATTCCAGTGCTCAGAGCCATTATAAAATTAACGATTGCCAAGAGGATCTTCAGGGTCATTTAGCCTTCAGAAAAAATAGGGGCACTCAAGACAACTAGAGGTTACTCAGGAACACTCAGAAAACCTTAAGCCTGTGAGGTGGCATGAAAAATGAATGTTTTACAAAACCCACTAGGGATGGTCAGGGTATAATCAGGATTTCCAAGGGACAACACAAAAAAAATTTTTGTGTAACCCCAGCAGAGGCCTTCTAGAGGGACAGGGGACCTATCAGAACTTCAATTTAGCACTAAGGCAACAAAAGGAATCTCAGGATTACCAGAAGGACATCAGGACATGGAGGAGACATCCAGAGCAAACACTGAGTTCTCAGGAGGAACAGGATGTGTTCACAATTACCATGGTGCACCCAGGACTATTATAGACTATTCATGACTACATGGGGAAACTCAAGTGAACCACAGGGATCTTAGGAATGTTGCTAGTTTCTAGGAATACGATAGCACTCTATTTGGAGGACGTTCAAATATAGTTCAGCACCAAAGGGGACAACTAGGAGTAACACAAGAAACTCAGTGCAAAAACAGCATTTTCAGAATTAGTAAAGGACACTCAGGATAGCAAAGAGCACTGAGATGCAACCTGAAATACAGACAATCACTGAAATGCAGTCCATCAAAATAAGTATTTTGTGGATAATTATGTAATACATCATCTATATATCACATTGTTTGTTCACCTCCAGAGGCAGTTCTTCTTCCTTCACCATACATTTAATCCCATTTACCCTCATCTACCCCTACCCTCCCTCTGTATCCTTTGGTAAACATTATACTATTGTCTATGTCTATCAGGTTTTGTTTATTCAATTAAATAATTAATAATAACTATGGCATTTTCAGTCCATCCTTAAAATGAATAACGCCACAAAGAGGCTCTAAGAGCATTGCTAATTGTATCAGTAGTATTAAGGGTCACCGTGGTCTTGTCAAGATTTCTAAAGCCTGATCATATCTACCAGAAGAATTAAGACCATCCTGGTGCATATTGGATCTTAGGACTTTATTCAAGATTGTGAGGCACAACCAAACATTTCAGGAACGACTAAGGAAAACAAAGTGTTGCTCAGGACAATGAACACCACTTGATTTTGCTGTGTACCCAGGAAAATATAATGAACCCTTAGTTGTCCTCTATTTTTCATGGTTGATTTCATTTGGCTCCAGGTGGTTTTTCCTCACTGATGTTCCCAAAAGCTGTATCTGGACCTCTGTCAACCTTGGTATTACTCCTAGAACTGATTACCCTGAGAGGTTTTTGTGCTCCTGAGTTCACCCGGGTGATTTGCAGCATCCCTAGTGGTCCCGGGGTTTCTACAGTCCATTTCAGTTACCCCATGTGCTTGTGAATGTAAAATGCTCCTTGAATAAACATTTATTGCCCCCTTGTTTCCAGAGCTCACAATGCTTGTCCTAAATGATCCTTTATTGTACTGTGCACCCCTTGGTGATTTTGCTGTATTAGTGTCTGGTGTTCTTGAGGAACCCTTGCTGGTCCTGGATGCACCCTGATGCTTATGAGCTTATCCTCATTGTCCAGGGTTTTCCCTGATGAACTTCGGTGTCCTTTAGGTCTTCTATGACCCACCCAGTGCTGGTGTCCCTTTGGAGTTTGGGGATTTCTGAGTATTTCTGATGTTCTTAATGACAGCAGATGACTCAACACCTTTGATGTTCTTGTTAATGCATTGGTAGTTCACAGGCCTCCTGGTTTCTACAAATATCTCCTGGTTATCCTGATGTCTCCCCAGTGATTATGCACGTTCAGTGCACCTGTTTGTTTGCCTAATCACCTATTGGTTGTTTTCAGTCATTGTTGGTACTTTGGCTCATCCTGATGGCACTGAGATCAATCTGCTCATCCATCCCTGACCCTGCTCTTTCTGGGTTCCTCAACTGTTTCTTATGTTTTGGTTGTGTTACTGAGCATGTCCTGTGGTGCCTCTTAACACATTAGAGGTTCTGTATAACCCCTTGTTCTAAGTTCTGGTGGTCCTTGATGAGCACTGGTTGTCTTGAGTACAACTTTTATGGTGTCACTAGCTAAATCATTGCCCCGAGAGACCTGTAGTGGTAATGACAGCTCCCTCATTATTTTGAGTGTTCATTGGAGTTGTTGGTGTTGTTCAACCTACTCAGTTTGTGGATCACCATGGTGGTTTGTGTGGTGGTATTGGAAATGTTTTGCCCACAAATGTGGACAATGTGTGCCCACATTGATGCTGATAACATCCTGTGGTCTTGAAACATTATGGTAAATACCATTGTGCCTGTTAATCTAGAGCACATCCAGGTGGTCCTAACTCACGCTGGGATGTTTGGCAAACTCCCAGGTCTTGTTGGTTTATGGTGACTGATCACGAGTGTATGGTGGTTATTCTATGTGTGTGTTTGTTTTTCTGGTAGAGTATCTCACATCATCTTAGCATTTCAGTTGCTGCAGAATCCACTGCTGGTTCTGCGTGTGTCTCGGATGTCCTCAGCACATAATAAACATGTAACTTTATTGAGGAAATAAAGTTTACTAGGACATGAGGACTTCTGCTGACACTCGCCAACACACATTTTAGTCTTTGTTATGCTGCATAGCCTTTTAGGTCATTGGCAATAACAATGATGTGCCTACAATGCAGGCAATGGGTGATGGAAAGGTCGCAGGTGTATCAGCTGTTATCGTCATTGGGAACCATGTTTTCCCTGCTGATTATATGTTTAGAAAGTTGACTCCCAGAGACTGATAAATCATGAAGAATGATTGGAAAATAGGCTTCAAAATGGCTTCTCTGTAAACTAGATGTAATGTGGGAATGTGAATTAGAAGTTATGGCTGCAACTAAATCCTAAATGGGGCCATGTCTTTGAGTGTAGTTGCTATGAAAGTGCATATGAAAGGTGGTCAAGTGATTTGAAGTAGGATTTGGATGCATTTCAACTTGTTTTAACAGTGTAACTAAAACTGACGAGAAGACTATAAACCACTTGTGATTGTAGCAGTTGTATGTGTAATTCTCTGATTTGGTCAGGCATCATCTTCTGTGGCATAGTTAGATGGGTGGAGTTTGAGAGTATGTGTACTTTACTTGGGTCAGCAACAAAAACAGAATTATGATTATTTACATGACACTTTGCTCTAAAGTAATTATTGTTGAAGTCTTGAACCGATGCAAGTGATTAAGAACCATTTTTCATACCAACTCTTCTTTTCATCCTCAGTGAAAGATGGGCACAGCCTTGTTTAAAAATAGAGATTTTGATCGAACTATCTAAAACAATGGAAGAAAGTTACTTACTGACACAGAAAAGAAGAAACGAGACCTGCAGATCCTATGAAGAACATGAACTCTATATTTATGTAATCAAGAACTTACCCAAACATGATGTTATCTATAAATTTACAGTGTTCACTATTTTCAAAAATTACTCATTGGACATAGAAATCTAAATTTGACTTCCTAAACTGAAAAACAGGTTCTATATTTAAAGTAACAGTGAACAAATATTTAAATGGGGGTTCAACTTTTGTCAAAATTCAGAAGGCACAACATTTCTCAATATTTTGAAATAAAATTAATTTAGTAGTTTTATATAATTTTAAGAGAGGTATTTATAGACTTTATCATATTATAAGAAAAACTACCTTACTTAACACAGAGAGTGCCTTTTATTTTGCCAGAAATCATGTTGGAGAAGCAGATCTTTGAAAAGTGTATCGCAGTTTACTAAGTCCATAGACGTTTAGCTGTCTAAGTAAACATTTCATGCTTCCAGTTTCAAATATTTTAAAAGGAGCTTTTGTTTCCCAAGCTTCTTTTCGAGAAGTTCATCATCAGTCACTATAGAAGTTCCATTCTCATCCCTCCAGATTAAATATGTTGCTCGCAACTGTATTCCAAGTTTTCTGGGAAAGATCATGGAATGAAAATCATTATCTTCAATTTGTTCAGAATCACAGTATGCATAATGTGGTTTTCTGATTAATAATCACTCAGACACTCCACGCCTATTTGTGAATAACTGACAAGTCCATGTTCTCAGTGAGTGTATGTTTTCCCCATAAAGATGTAACGGTGTTTTCTGAACTACGAATCCTCTCTTACAAGAAATATATTGAATGCCTGAAGAAACATGTGCCATTTCAAATCAACTTTTCTTCAGCTCCTTCTGTCATCTCCATAGTCTTGAATACTGCAGCTTGAAATGTTGCTTTGGCAGGCCTACACGTGTAAACTAACGAGAGCATCACAACGGTTTTCTACCTTATCAGCTGTTACGTCACAAATAGACTGGTCTCCTAGCAAAGACATATTATATGAAACCAGCGTATTTTTCCCGTATACGTTTTATTCAGTTAAAAAAATGGCTATTTATTTCAGAAAGGTTATTTATATGGTGTGATCTGCAAAATCTGAGGGCCACAAGAGTTTTTAGTCAGTACATCTTAGTGGTTCATCGAGTCAATATGATGAAATGCATTTCAGATTGGTCACTGTCGTATCAGGTATAATAAATGGACAATGCACCAAATCAGATAGACAGAGCAAGAAATTTTATATAGTGTGGTATTTAAAACTATCCTGTGTAATAGCTGTGTACATAAACACCATGGATGTGTAAGCACAATTTTCTTTTTATTTTATTTTATTTTATTTTATTAAATTTATTGGGGTGACAATTGTCAGTAAAATTACATAGATTTCAGGTGTACAATTCTGTGTTACATCATCTATATATCCCATTGTGTGTTCATCACCCAGAGTCAGTTCTCCTTCCATCACCAATTGTTAAAGAAAAATAGTACAATTTGATTCAAAAATAAAAATGGTTAGCTGTTTCTCTGTTTTACAAGAATGGCTTTGCAATCACAACATATTTAATTCATTTATACAATCAAACATATAAGCATGGAAACATAGTACTTTTTGTCTGTGTAGATATGCACATGTAAATATAAATATGATATTTAAAAATGGAGATCTTTTAAGGAGATTCTGTCAGTGTAAACAAACAAACAAACAAAGGATAATACAGTCCTATAAATGTAATACATATGTGTTAATATGTTGTCTTATATTACACAGTAAGGGAATATATAACATAAAATATCCACTCCTGGGTGTAGCTGATAGGGCCCTGCTTGTCCTAAGCCATTTGTGGTCTCCTGATTGTTCCCTGGTGTACCTGAGTACATCCTGGAGTTCGTCAGTGACTCCTGGTATCCCTGAGCTTGCCCTGAGCACACCGTGGTGATCCTGGTTGGCCCTGTTGCTTCTGAGTGTACCCTCACATTTCTGACTGATTTTTCATGATCCCATTAGTACCTTTTTGATAACGAATGCTTCCTAGCGGTAGTGAGATGTCCCTCGTGAAGTTGAGCACATCTGGGTTGTCTTGGTCTTTCCCTGAGAATGTAATCCATCTCAGTTGTGGTGTGTGCCATCTGAATTTCCTGACAGTAACTTAACGTTCTTTGGGTCTCCCGGATTTTCTGAGTCCCTCTTCTTTTCCTGTGGGATATAGCAATGTCATTTGTTTCTCCTTATTGTCCTGATATCAGTCTTACAATAATCCTTGCTTCCTTGATTTCTGGAGAATGTGTGATTGAGTTCGTCATCTCCAGTTGTACGTTGCTAGAGTCACCTCCAGTCATCTAGTAACCTCAGAGTGTCCTAAATCCTCAAGGTGCACACTGTTAATCAGGAGAATATCTATGAAATTGTAACATGCTAGAACAGTAGTCGTTTCAGCTCCTGAGTCCAGCCTTCAGGCTCCTTGATTTGAAGTAGTTTGTGAACCATGAAGAGATGTAGGCCATGATCGGAGACTAAAATGAAAACATGCTTAGCTACATGATGAATTTGCAGATGAGGTTGGGGAGCGAGGGCGGCTAGGGGAAGCGAGATGTACTCTTGGAAACAGGAAAGGGCAGTTGTGCTGGAAAGAGGCTTCTACCATCTCATCCACTTTTCCTGGCAAGTTGAAGAATTCAGATATCGCCATGATGTCTGCAAGATCGGGTTGTTCTTTCACAGAAACCCCTCCTTTCACAATAATGTGAGAGTAAAGGAGTATGTCATCCATGTCCCAGGTAAGAGTAGGCTGACTAGTTGGGATGCTTGTGCGGTGTGTGAAAGTTGGAATGTGATCCAGCCCATTTTTATATTCTTGTTTTCCTGCAGAATATAAAGTGTCTGTCTCATTCCACCCCAATTCATTGGTACTAGCACCATGCCAGCAGCTCTAACTTTTTCAACTGGTTCTCTGACTAACGCTTTGCAGGCTCTGGCACAATTGCTGTGGTGGGGTCTCCCAGGCTGTATAAAGAAAAACAAAACAAAACAAAACAAAACAAAAATCTTTAGTGTGCATTGCTCCAGTTAGATTTGGGATCTTAGTCCTGCCCCATCCTTATGTGCCCCATTTCCCCCTGCCAGATCATCAGTAAGGACCAATCCCTTCTAGTACTATGTAAAGCACAAAGCACCAGAGGTGGAATCGCGCAGGAGGACAGTTGTGAAGCCTGGGGTGGGGCAGAGAAACATGTTGTCAGGGAGCTGGACATAAGCTGTCTTAGTCTAGGTTTTCAACCCCAGATTCAGAACAATCCCTGAACTACGGCAGAATTCCTGGGAATGTTCCCGTATGTTTGCATGTACACATGGATACATGGGTGCACATGTCCATAGTATGCATATGTATGTATACATATGGATGTCTCCAGCATGTGCATTCATCTACCCATGTATATGTGGGCAATGAAACATGAAACCCCTTGTAAACGGCACATGAAATCCATGTCATTGAAAGCTGCCCGTCGATATACATGTGACCAGTAATTTCAGAGATGCAGCACCATGTGAGCATCAACATCCTGCATCCTTGTCTCTGGATATCTCCCGGGATAAAACAGGGAGAAAGAACCACCTATGTCCAGAGACTGGTTCCCTGTGAAAAATAGAAAGAATGGTTGCAATCGGCATGTGCCAGAGTGGAAGTAAACCCAAATTGACATTTATGCTCTTGTCAAGTGAATGAGAAACCTTTCTACGAAGGTGTCCTGTATAGGAGAGAAATGCCTTTTGGTAATGTTGGGGGGTGCAGTGCGCTGACGTGTATTACAACAGAATAAGTTGTCACAAACTTAATTTGCTGCTGTGAAACATTGCTTTCTTTGGCCACAACATACACAGGTTATCGTTATGGACAAGGAATACTTTGCTTTGCACTCTGTTGTGGTCAATAGGGCTGGGAGGACGGTGTGGTCAGAGAAACATTCTCCTATGCACGCTGCACAAGAAGAGGAAGCACTTGCTCTAGGATTTGTGCTTTGGACACAATTCCACTCTATTTTACCACAGCAGGTAAGGTGTGCTTCTGTCTGCACTGCTGACCGGGAGGCAGTACATCTCACCTTATCTATTCCATCAAATGATGATCACGGTTTTACACAGAGAGAGTGTGTTAATCTGTCCCCATGCCGAGTCTTCATGTTTCCGACTTATGCAGTGACAGGCCCGACAGGAGGTATGATTGTGAGTGTTTCTATAATCTTTCTGTGAAAACAAGACATGGGTACCTCCATGATCCCTGTGAGCAGGAATTTGCAAAGATGTAACCACAGAGAGTTTCAGATTATATTAGGGCTCCTGAGTGGGTTTGGTCTCAAAGTAGGGAGGTTCTTATTTCCAAAGGCTCTGCTCCCTAGAACTCTCAGAAAAACCAAGGAAGGAGAACATGGGGGATGGAGAGCCAGGAGTGCAAGGGAGGCAATGAAGGCAGTAAGCGAGGAAGAGAGAAAGAAAGAAGCAGAGACAGAGGAAGGGGACAGAGAGAGGGAAGGCAACATATGGACAGAAACACAGAATGAGCCTTTTAATGTTGTGCTTTTTTCATCTTTAGCCCAGGAGCTCAACTGGGCGAAAATTACGGCTATCGTCACCTACAGCAAGAGATGCCGCCAGGGTCTGCAGCTTATGCTGCAATATCCCCTCTCAGGGATATTCTGTGCTGGCCATGACGTCAACCACGGTCTGTTTCAGGAGAACTGGATGTGTCTCAGTGTGACCAGTGACACTGGTCATATATCACAGTACTACTTGGTAGCGTGAAACTCTGGTTACTGCGAAGCGTTCCAGTAGGTAGTGCAGCTATCCCGGAGATACCAAATGCCCCGTCCAGAAGGCTTCCTGGTGGAGGGTTTGGCGGAACGGGAGCTGCACGTTAAGAGGCGAGTTCTGGTCGCCTGGGCCAGGGGTGGTTTGCGGACGCAGCGGCTCACACTTCTCCCACCGATTGGTGGAGAGTCAGACGCGTGACTGGGCGTGGCTCGCCCATCAGTCCATCCGGGTTTCTGGCACGCTGCGGTGGGAACTTGGCGCATGCGCCCAGAACTTAGTGGTGCGGCGGCGGCAGCACGCGGGGCTCTGTGAGACGCGGCGAGGCGCGCCGGGTCTGCTTTGTGGGCCGCGCCGCGCTTCCAGCCCCTGTTCTCTCGGAGCAGCGCAAGTTCGGTATCGTAGCACATGGCGAGTGCGGCCTGTTCCCGGGAAGGTAAGGAGATCCGCACGTGCTGTGGTGCTTTACTTATGCGAGGGGGCCTTCATGAGGAAGCGGCCTGCTGGCCTTCCAGTGCGGTGGGCGCCTGGGGACCCTGCAGGCCGCAGCAGCCGGGGCAGGGGCGGCGGCCAGGTCCTCAGGGTTGTGGTGCTGCCAGGAGGAGCGGCCCTGGCGGCACGGCCTGAGGTGATACTGTGTGTGGAGGACATGAGGCGCGTGGACAGTGTGGTGGTAGAAGACAAGGTAGCGACACAGGACGTAGTGAAGGATGAAACAGAGGTGGGGGTTAGGAGGTGGGGGAATGGAGGTGGGGAAGACTAGGCACAAGCTGCGGTCCCCGAGGAAGAGGAGCAGGCCTGGGTACTGTGCGGGAGGACATACCCCGGAACCCCTTCGGGCAGGACGTCGGTGTGCGGGGACCTGGGTCCCACCCACTTGGAGGCGCTGGAGGCCCTTCACTTGCAGCCCGAGCCTGTGAATAAGGAAGCCATTCTGTGCCAGGGTTAGTCGGGGTGTTTACAACGTGTGTGTGTGTGTGTGTGTGTGTGTGTGTACGTGTTGTGTGTTGTTAATCGGCAATTAGAAACACGTATGGAAAAGGGAGACTTGTGTATGGTCACAAGTAAAGTAGAGTTTTATTTGCATCTTTTGTTCAGTTTTAAGAAACCTGATGTCACTCTCTTGGTCAACATGTAATGAATCAAGCCTCTGTAATTGGGGAACACGTTTCCAAAGATTATGTTCATGTTATGAACAGAAATGAGTCATTATTTACACAGTTTTTTGTTTGTTTGTTTGTTTGTTTTTGTTTTTGTTTTTTTAAGAAAGAACCTGGGAGGGAAACTTTAGCAATGCCTTGTTAGCTACTGGGTTACAAATGCCTCTGAAGTGCAGTAATTATTAATGAAGAAAGTGATAGTGTGGTTTTCTGTTTAAGCAGACAAGATGACTTGGGCTTTTCCACCCAAGGCATGAGGGGCTCATGAGGTTTATGGGAAGCCCTGTTTTTGTTGAACTGGATAATCCACGAAAAATGTGTGGGCTCACAATGGTCATTAGGTGATGCAGACTTGTGAAGCCTGCCTGTCTCCCACTTCACTGCCAGACCTCGGTCTGCACATAACAGTACAGCCTGGACTCACTGGCTCCTGCGAAGTCAAAAGTAGAATTTAGATTCAAGTCACCGTCTCTGATTCTTAATCCTAGGTTCTGCAAGTGGTCAGTATGATAAGGTATTTTCAGCAGAGGAGGATTCAAACAGGTACATCAGGAAACCAACATTATTATCAAATAGATTCTTATCACAGGTAGTAATAGAAATAAAAGCATGATAATTACAATATAGAGAGGTAATTTAAAAAGGAAGGAAGATAAAGCAGGTTTTACATATTGTTGATTCTGTGGAGGATGAATATAAAATTCCTAATTGTTTTTGGAAAGCACCAAGGCGGTGTTTTAGTGTGGGTAGAGAAAAATAGGTAATGTCAGATAAGCTAGAGATCAGTAACATACTATTTTGGGGGGAGGGAGTTTTTTCTGCATTTAAAGAACAATTGTTCCTTGCCTAGCAAGACTTAAGATTCTTATATTTGCAATTGTTGGATGGTGTTGCCTACATTTATGTATATGGAGGAAGTTGTAGTTTCTATCATTTATTATAGAAATTGTATTAAAGCAGCCGCTCACCACATTTGTGTCAGAGCCTTTGGCCTCAGGCATGAAGCAGACCTGCCTGTATCTGGGCAGAGGTATGCTCGGCATGAAGGTCTCATCAACTGCATCTGTAATATTTCTGGATTCTCATCTGTCTCTCCTACCAAAAAAGATAGAAAATAAAAATCCCAAGGGACCCTGAGGTTGAGACCATGATCGATACCATCTATTTTGTCTAACTTTCCGTGCCAGTAAGTTTCATTTATTTTCTTAGCAGCATTTATCTATTCTTACTTCACAAATTTAGCTATTTTAGTATTTCCTCACTTTTACAATACTGCTCTTCATAATAAACAAGCCCAGTTCCACTATTCAATAAAAATTTCATTTGAAGTCCAGCTACACTTTTTCCTAGGTAAGTATAAATAAAACAAAACAAACCCCCTTCCTTTGCTCTAAAGTTAGCAGAAAGTAGGGGCAAATTATTTCTGCCTTACTCGTGAAACTTCACTGTAAACAAAAAGATCTCTCCTGTAATATTTTTCATCTCTAAAATCCTACGAAAAGCATTATCTCACGAAACAAAAACAAGTCTCAGCTTACATATTTGACTTATGTAAAATCTTAGAATTGGTAATGCAGAAAACTATGATGACAGTTTTTCCTTGAGCTGTAATATAAAATGCATGGGCCCTTCCTCTCACTAATTTTAAAACCACTGCCATCACAAGCACAGTAACTACTGACATTGATTAAATACCTGTGGCCCAGAGATCCAACCTACTGAGCTATTCGAGTTCCTCAGATGCCCCAACAGTGCTCAGAGCTGAATAGGAGTCTGCAGTTCTTGAAAGAGCAGCAATGCTGGGTCATTTCTTACTGTTCCAGTCCCTAACCAGAATCTCCCATGTAGTAGAATAGTTGACAAGTCTCAGAGGAGCCCCAGGATGCATCAGCCCCAATATAACAGCAGTGAATTCAGGATTCCAATGTGTGCAGTTGCAGAATGATTAGACTAGATCCAATAGGAAATATGAACCATTAACGGGCACGACATTAATCTTTTCAATGTGTTTTTGTAGCCATGATGCACAAAGTTCCTATTTCACATCCACATCAATCAGAAATCCATGACTAAAGTCGGAGAGCACAAACAATTTTTACAGAGGAGTTACCTGACTGAGCTACCAATATCCGGACACACTAAGGGAACTGACTTGCTTAGCCTGAATTACAGAGCTGTGGGATAAGAGAGATGGTTCAGGCATGATATACAATGAATTTGTCCAAAGAGATTTCAGCAGTGTAATTTAGAGATACTGCATTTAGTATATTACAACAGCAACATGCAAGCTGCGGTATTGCTGACCCAGTGGGCAGGAGTGAGGACCCAAGAGATGCTAACAATGGAGCCACTGTAAATTTGATTCCCACAACTGATGATCATAACCTGCAAAGGCATTGCATAGCACAGAGAAATCTGATCTGCCAAAGCTAAGGAATAAAACAAACAAACAAACAAAAACAGTAAAAGTAAATTCAGCAGTACTGTCATCTTTGATCCATCTTTCCGCTCAGCTTTATAGAGAGATAATTGACCTATAACATTATTTCATGTTAAGGTGTACAGCATGATAATTTGATAAACATATATAATGCAAATTAACTGCCCTAATGATGTTAGGGAATACATCCTTTACGTCGCATACTTAGCATTTGTGTGTGTGTTGCACACATCTAAGATCTACTCACTTAGCAATTTTCAAGTATACAGTAGAGTATTTTTATTATACTCATGATGTATATAAGTACCCCCAAATTATTCAGTTTAGACAGAATGTTTGTACCCTTTGATCACAATCACTTATTTCCCAGCACCACCCCATCCCCTGACTTTTGGCCCATCTAAAATTGTTTTACCCTCCTAGTTCTGCTACACATGTCAATATTGAGTATAAGATTCCCTTGTAAACATAAACTCTGCAATTTTTTATCCATGCTATTTCTCTGCAAAGGATGTCCCTCTCTTCTTTCTAGTTCATCATTTCTTTTTATTTTGTGCTTTTTTTAAATTAAAATTCATTGGGGTGACAATTTTTAGGAGAGTTACATAGGATGCAGATGTACAATTCTGCAATACATCATCTATATATCACACTGTGTGTTCACCATTTCTTTATGGTTAAGTTTAAGATCCGATTAATTACAATATTGAGTACTATTTTAGTACTGTTGCATGGCTGTCCTTGTAGAGGTATGAGCTAGTTAGGATTTATTAATGTAGTGGTCAGTGAAATAATAAAAACGATTCAAAAATGTTGGAAAAGTTTAAAAATTTAGCTGGACTGAGCTTACTAACTTTATAAAATTTTAGTGAGTTATATGTTAAGAAGACATTTGTTGTGTCCAGCGCAACACAGGCAGTGAGGGAATGAGAAGGGACAGCTTTGGGTTAAGTTTTAAGAAAGAAACAGGGACTTAATTCAGTTAAATCCAGTCAGTGGGCCAAGGGGTCTCACAGTCACCGGAGACTGGAGCCTCGACCTGGGCTGACTGGTGGCTTTTATTGACACTCATACAAATACAAGAAAGTTATGTTGTTTCTTACGTGGTCTATGAGACTCATACATCATAGCAGAAAAAAATGTTTATTTCAATCACCCTTTGTCTGTTAACAGCCAAAGCATAAAGTCCCATGATGTCTTAACTGTGATACGTACCATCCCAGGAAAAAGTCTATCATGTAGTAACAGTTCCGTTGAGATAAGTGGAGACAGGTGATCTTTATTGCCCTCATGACTTTTCTCACAATCAGGTGAGAGGAAAGCCCAAGTCAGCAATGGCTTTTACCAGGCGGGGGGTGGGGGGAGGGGGAGTGGAGGCAAGGCTCCTTTTTGGATCTTCTAAGGCAGCTCATTGGGTGTCCCCAGTCAGTTCCGCCTGGCTTGTTTTTCCAGCCGTGGGGAATCTTACTCGTCACTGGCTGCACACCGTCTTTTGGGGACCAGACAGAGAGACATAAGGCTTAAAACAGATAAGCAAAGTCCCAAAAAGGCACAGTCTCACAGTCTTTTCTTTCCTTAAGGAAGACACGGGTGGACAGTCGGCTAGGCTGCTGTGTGACTATAGACATTCACATTTGAAGCTCAGGAAAGAGCTTATATTTAAAGAAACAAAATTTAGAGTTATTCCAAATAGTGAGTTGAAGCATTGACAGTTAAAACATGCAAAAGCATGGAGATAAATGTATTTAAAAAATGAAGGTAGCTATAAGAAACGTTAGTTAAATACAGTCTTCGAGTTCTCTGAGTGAGCGATTGAAGCATTTGAACGAATAAGTGGCATGGCCTCAGTTACGTTATAAAACATATTTGCTAGTGATATGGCAATATGAGGCTACGTAATAACATGATAATATAGCATGGGGACGTCATTCAGTGAGAAATAGATTTTTAGAGGAAGAAGGGAGAGGAGAGTATTGTGAAACAGCTATTGATGACAGTCTGTTGGGTTTCATTATAGTCAAGGAAAAGAGGAAGATAATAATCACAATGTTATAGAGAGTTGGGTACATAGTACGTACATCAATCATAATACATTACCTACTACCAAAATATGGATGCAACTTAAAATTCTATCATAATGTGGTAAGGAAATACAGGGTAGTAAAGAAACAAATTTGTTAGAAAAATAAGAAGTGTAAATCACCATGCTGGGCCTGTTCCTCTTTCCTTCTGAGAATGTAATTAATCCATTCTAGTTCTCTGGGTTTCCGAGTAATTGATTAGATAATTATAACAATCATGCCATTTATGTCACATAATGATATTGTGAAATTTATTAAATTTATTGTATTATTAAATAATATACCATCTCTGAACTGTCTGCAAACCATGAGGTAAATGATTCCTATTAGTTGGTTGGTTTAAAAATTTCTCAGGAAGAGAGATTCCCCCCTCCTTACTTTTTACTTCAGATATCCTCTTCTGTGCATTTCCTTCTCATACCGCCTCACTACCTTTTTCTATAGCCTTTTCTGGGGATCTGGCAGAGGGATGAAGTGTGGCTGAATGCAAGGGGGATTGGAGATAAGAACTGAGGCATTCATAGAGGTAGAGGGTGAAAGAGAGATGGAAGCATAGGTATTCATGGGACTTGGATGGGACCAGGGTGTATGGACGAGCTTATAACTCCTGGAGCCAGAAGAGAAAAGGGCTCAGAAGGTTGAAGATGTAGGGCTTTTTGCAATGTTCATCAAAATGATTCAAGAATCCCACCTGCATGTCTGTGACCTTTTGTTGCCGGTGGCACACCAGATGTGCCTTAGATCAACCAGCAAGAAACAAGCAAAATATTCATGGATATTTTAAAGGAGGGTAGGAAGTAATTTCTGGCATTGAAGACTATTCCTCTATTTCTCCCTGCACTTCCCACCCACTCAGCTTATCCCCTAACAGCAGCCTCACCCATAGCTCTCTTGACTTCAGTGCAGAAAGGAAATCCATGTTGCTTGGGTAAACACTGAGCACAGGTGCTGACTGGAAGAAGGATGCTTGGTACCTTTTTTTTTTTTTTTTTTCCCCAGACTCCCAGGACTGTGTGGTGGAAAACAGAAAATATAGAGATTTTTTTTAGCTTTAGCATAGTTAGAGGGAGCAATATGGCCGAAGAGATAGATAATAACAAATCTACTTGTACACATGGAAGGATACTACTCGCTTTCCAAAAGGGTTATTCTCATCCCATACCAGGATTTTGTGCATGACTCACACTACATGAGGGACCAAATGGGCCAGCACTCATCAGTTGTATGTTTTTCTCTTGCTCCAGGCTCTCCTTCAAGCAAATATGAAGCCCCAGGGGTTGAAAATGGAGTCGCTGCTTCAGGTATAAAGCCAAGACCAAAGGTCCCTTAGGACCTAGGTAGGGCATAGCCTGGTGAATGCCAACAGTTTGAGTTTGGGAAGGGTCCTGAAGATCAATGAGCCCCACTTGAACCAAGGTCAGGGCCCCTGAATATTTTCTGGGGTGGCGGGGAATTTATCAAATATTTTATTATTACACTATAGTCTGAGTACACAGAATGGATGTATCACCTCCAGGCTGTGTTTATGAAGTTCATGCTGGAGACTCATATGTGGCTGTCCGTGCTATAGTGCCTATCCAGAGACGTACTGCAGAAGATTCACCCTGGATCTGTGTTGAAACTATTAAGTTTGTTCCCCGGGATTTACCTGTAAAGATGCTGTGTGGGTGAATATTGTGACTGTATCAGCTACGGCAGTTCTAAGGATTTATTATTGCCTGGGACTCACCTGGATTCCATGGTATGACTGTTCTGTTTCCTAACTGTTCAGGGATTTAGTGCTGGGGGCTGAGCACTTGGGTCCACGGTGTTAATGTACTAGCATTATTTTGTGCCCCATTATTGATAATGCCAATATCTGACTGAATCCAGGGTGTTATTGTGTCAGCTTCAGCCAGGGTCCATAATCTAAGTTTATCACCTTCAAGCTCAATCCAGGGCCTTACTGTGTAAGTGTCATGTTGTATACAGGCCCTTACCTAATCATCCAGAGGTTGGTTCCAGGGCCTATTTCCATTTTGGACCGTATCCAGTGACGTGCTATTTAGGTAACTGGTTCTGTACACAGTGAGACAGTCCCTATATGAGTCTGGAACCAAAGTTAGATATTATGAGTCTCAGACTGAGTCCCAGGTCAGACTAAATGACCTTGGACTGTGTCCAGGAGTGGGCTACTTGAACTACTGTTTCAATCCAGGTTTTGACTGGGTACACTCAATCTGAGATCTGACTATGTCAGCCTCTGGTTCAGGCCATGAAATGACTGTCTTGAGAGTCAGGTTGGCTCCAGGTTCTGATTGTGTCAGTCTGAGTTTGAATCCAAAGTCTGACTGCATCAGCTACAGACCTTGACCAGTGTGTGGCTGTATTAACCTCTGATTGTGTCCAGAATCTGAATGTAGATGCTTTAGGCTTTGATCAAGGTTGGATACCACCACCTTCAGACTGAGTCGACCATGCTCTAACCATGTTAACTTCAGGCTGGAGGCAGGTTGTGTGTGTTAAAGTCTGGCTTGATCTTTGGTCTCATTTGACCAGATTTTCTCCAGAAGCAAGATCTGGCTGTATCAGCTAGGCCAGTCCAGGACCTGATTGTTTCAATTTCAGTGGAGATCTAGGATCTAATTGATTTGCTTCTTGGTGGGTCCAAGCTTGCCTTTACCTTCTTTAGTAGGGTTCCTATGTCTGAATATTTGAAATTGAAGGTGGACACAGTGTGATGATTTCAGAGATAGTCAGTAATCATGGTTGTATTGTATCAGGTTTCAGGTGGATCAGTGGTCACCCTGCTTGGGTTTCTGACTGGGCCCAGCTAGGACTACGTCAGCTTCATGCTGAATCATGGGTCTGATTATATTAACTTATAGTGAGTGAAAGGCTCAGTCACATTAGTGATAGGATGGAACAAGATCCAAACTTTATGTTCAATTTTCCTCAAGGATTTGATGATAATCTCATATTTACTCAGTAAACTGATTTCATCCATTTGACTTGACAGGCTGAACGTACTGACCTTGTATTGTGCCCAAGAGGTAGTAGTACTTGCTGTAGATGGAGCCCAAGTAAAGCGCATATTAAGTGCCGAGGAAATCCAACATTGAGTCAGTTTTGATCCAGGGGGAATTGAGTGTTCCGCCTTTCTTCCTATAGGTTCATGGGATCCAACTATATTTAAAACTGGCTGGAACCAAGTTTCCAAATAGAGGTTACTGGAGGATACCGGTAACTGCTTGAATTTAGTGTGGAAGAGTCCACAATTCAATTTCATTAACTATTTAAGGGATGCATGAATACAGTTCATAGGTTAATGGTTTGAAAACAGTGGTAACTTTATAATATATATGGTGTATTTGGGCATATTCTTTTCACTAGATTGAATGTGCATCGCTCTTCCTGTTTTTTCAGGCGCACTGTATGTCCACTGTCCAACTTCAGACATAATTTCTAGCCAGGGTCTAGGTAGAAGTTGACCATGGATGGGAACCTTAGTAGATTTAAATTGAAACTGAACAGTAGTAATCTCAGAAGGAACTTGGGATCAATCTATGTCACTTTTACAGAACCCTGCTTTAAGGAATGATAGAGTATGAAGTGCAGTTTTACCAGCTGAAAGCTTAACCAGGACCTTACAAAATCTGTCATAGTTCAAAGTTGATATATCATTGAATCTTCCTGAGTAGGGTCCCTGGGTACAGGTATATCAGCTGTTGGAGGGTTCTGGTGATCAGAGAGAGCCCAGGGTTCAGGAGGATCAGGTACAGGTACTCCAGGTGCCAGCTGTTCCAGAAGGATTCCAAGGTTTGGCAATAGGAGAGGTCTACGGTTTTGCTATTGGCAATCTGCTAGCTGAGGAGAGCTGACTACTTTGAAGGTGTAGGTTTTCACTGCCAGGATATGAAGCTCTATTATTTAAATCAGAACATAGGAGAGTATGATCCTCAGACTCTGGTTAATGGCAAAGTGCCTAATCTTTCACTACATGGCTGTACAGTAAATTGATGGTTAGTTTACATGGCAGAGCACCTGTTCAGGCTGAGCGTATTTAGCAGACACTTTCCAATAGATTGCTTTGCCAGGAATTTTCTCCCCTCTGATATTTGCCATGAGTTGATTTCTCAAGGTCTTGAATCCTTTATGCACATAAAACACCTTTAAAAGGCCTTCTGTGTTGCTCCAGTTTTGATAGCACGGTCTCTACATCTGTCACCAGTTACTTACCTTCAAGTAAGTTTTACCACTCAACATCTCACTTTTTTTATTTGGTGACTGTACCTTATAAGCATCATGAAGGTAAGGAGAATTACATGCTTTTTAAACTTCCAAATCTTCGTACAGTTCCAAATCATGTTGAGGTATTCAGTGTTAAGTGGATATGTATGATACCTCATTGCTCTTGCATTGCATGCCAGATTATTATGGTGAGATAAATGTGAGGAGTACAACAGTTCTTTAATAGACTATTGAATAGTCTACTAAATAAATCTGATTTCTTTAATTTTTAAAATGCCAGTTTTGTATCATCTAGAAAAGAAAATGTTTGATTCTTCTAAAATGACGCTTTTTGATAAAGACTTAAAATCTTTCTCTGTCTCCCACTGCTTAAGTAATCAAGTCGCTGGACATCATTACTTCTTAATATGGTCACAGCTTATTTTTCTGTTCTCATGTCTTCCATATCTCTTTGACAACATCCGCACCCAACAGTTTTACTGCTCAAACGTTATTTATGCATTTCAATGTTCTCGCTATCTCTGTAGTGAAAAACTGCTTGGCTTTCAAAAGGTTAAGCATTGTCAACATGAAGATAAAGTCAACCTTTTCTTCATTGTGTCTCTACTATTCACTATACAGATTTCTGTAAGAACATTAAAAATTATATTGCAGTCAATTAGTGCACTATATTGGCCCATGGTGAGATATTCTAACAGTTGGGACCAGGCCTCATTTCTCTCCGCACTGTATCAGATTGGGATCCCACCCATGTATGATTAGTTTGTCTCTCTTAATTTCAAGTTTCTTTAAACAGTGATTTCAAGAATATTTCATTTTTCTGGCTTTCGGACTTGACTGTTTCAGGCAATATTTTTGTTAAAAAAACATGAACGTGATGTTATATTCTTCCTCCTTCAGGAATTGTAATCGCTGCCATACCTGCAAATTTCAAATCCCTGTTTTGCTTTTTCATTTCTTAATTTTTTTTAATTTTTTTTTTTGGTCTTAACGTCATAGTGCAAATGTTTCCTAATGCAATAGAAAAAGTGAAGAAAACAATACTGTAATTAGAATGAGAAAAACATTTCATAAAACTTCTATTTGAGCTGAAATGCCTGTCAGTGTAAGCCCTATACTTACCAATGTAATCCACCAAATTTCTACATTATATCCCTTGAGGGGGTATAAGTGATATAGACCTTATACTGATGCTTTCCATTACACAGTGGATAGAATTTGACTTGGAGAACTTCAAGTTTCAGGTTTAATTTTTTTTCTAAAAATAGTGAAAGTGCTTTTAATATTCAAAATCTAATGCAAATAAACATAATTATGATGAATTAAATATAAAAAAAGTATAGCTAACTGGGACCCCTTTCTCATGGCACTGGCTGTACTTACATTTGAACCAGACATCTGGCTGTGCAGTTGATCCACCACTGACTCAGAATAATGCCCTGGCAAGGTCCAGCCATTTGCATTAGCTATGGGATGTTGGGCACTGACAGTGGGGCAGTCCTTGTGGTCAATGAGTTTAACCACTGATTTTGAGAATTATGCACTAAACACTCAGATAGACAGTGAGAGGAAGAGGTAAACATAACATGAAAAACAACATCTTATTGACATTTAATGACATAATTGTTACTCTACTTTTTTTCATGATGACAGTGGCAAAGAGGAGACTATAAAGAAGAATGAGGAGTAATTCATAAAGGGTAACAAAATGTAAGATTATGTGAAATAAAATCATAAATCAGAATTAGGAAATGCAGCACAGGCCATATGTTAAAAGTTTAAGGGTAAACAAAAACATCTTCCATGTTTGTACTAACACAAACAAGAGAAAAGTCATCATGTGTCTGTAACTTACCACCACAACAGTGAAGAAACAATCACCCAAACTGGCAGAAGGAAAGTAGAGCTATCATGTCGCCTCAAGTGGATGTGAGTGCAAGATAGGGTTCTAGTAGGGTAGCTAATAAGGTTGGGATTGGAATTACAGGGATTAGAATGTCTGTCGTCAGAATAACTACATAACTGCCTTCTTTAAGCTACTATGATCAACCAACTAGAAAATTGTGTATAAGACTTTAGCAAGTTGAATGCAGTTTACAAAGTAAAACAAAAGTTTGCTAAATAGTAACTTTTATATTTTGAGTGGAACAACAATAGCCCAGTCCCATACTGTGAAAAATAATGATCTCTTTGGAATTACCGTGCAGCTTTATTTACCTGCCACATACTCGTACTAATGAAAACAGATAGACCTATGTGACCTAACATAGACACAAGTAAAAGAAATGCTGATTGAGAATAGTTTGAAATAAGTTACGTATCAATACACAAAATGATAGCATACTTCATTCACAGATTCGTTCAATATCCATCGTATACCTCACTCTCAACTCAGAAATATGTAGGCTGTAAATTTTTAGACAGTTACCTGAAGATCTAAATTCAGTTCTCTCTGGTGGCCATCTAGGGCAGAAAACAACAATTCAATAAATATTTACCATCTTGAGAGTGTAATGCTGAGCGAAATAAGTCAGACAGAAAAAGCAGAGAACCATGTAATTTCACTGATATGTGGTATATAAACCAAAAGCAACAAAAGAACAAGACAGACAAATGAGAAACAGAAACTCATAGACACAGACAATGGTTTGGTGGTTGCCAGAGGGTAAGGGTGGTGGGGGTGGGGGGTGGGAGATGAGAGATGAGGGTAAGGGGGATCGAATATATGGTGATGGAAGGAGAACTGACTCTGGGTGATGAACACACAATGGGATTTATAGATGATGTAATACAGAATTGTACACCTGTAATCTATGTAATTTTACTAACAATTGTCACCCCAATAAATTTAATAAAAAAATAAAATAAAATAAAAATAAGTATTTACCAAACCTTTCATATACAAAGTGACAAATGTTAAACGCATACATATGAGAAAAAGAAGTCTTTGTCCTCTTACAGTTTTCAATTTAGGGTAGCGGTTTTCAATTCATGTAGTTAAGGTTAGCTTCTGCTAAACAGCATAGAAAATGTAAATGATATCAAATATGTTTATATTTCACGTGACATGAGTCATGAGATAGCAGCGAACTCAGCTTGATGATATTGTCCTAGATATGAGCTCATTTTATCATACTGTTTTACAATGCAATACTTGACTTCCTTAAAATGGCTGAACGCTGCCTTCTCTGTACCAGTCTTCATGTATTTGTTTCAAATGCTTTTCTGATATTTCCATAAGCACCCTGTTGTTTTTCTCTATTTCTTTCTTCCTTTTGTCACTTACACTGTGAAAGAACTATAACCACTTAAGATTTACAGTAACCCTTAAAACTTTAAAAGTACACATTTGTAAAAATTGTAACTTTTACATTAAGAATAAATACTCAAAATTGGGAAGTGCAACATTATTATAATGAATAATGTAAGTAGTATGAAATTTGTAAAACTAATGCTTGAAGTGTAGTCTGGAGGATAAGTAAATATTAAGCAAGTAAAATTAAAAGTGGAGTTCTTACTCTTTGAATCACTCTCTGGAGGCCTGTGTGAGGAAATGAAGCATGCAGTGCGCAAGGTATTGTAACTCAACAACAAAAATATTTATAAAAAATTAAAATGGTCAAGCTTTCACCATCCATGTAGTGTTCCTCCTAATGAGGCATGTGCCATCTGACACCCTACAAAATCTTTACAACATTATGATTATATCCCCCAAAATGTTTTTATTAATACATTTTGATTGTACGTCATTATAGAGCAAACTCAGGAAGGTTTTAAATTTTGAAACCATTTGTAGCTCATGTTATACACCAGTATGTCATCTACAGCGGGGAATGCCTTAGTTGGCTGTTGCTGATATAATAAAATACCGCAGTCTAGGTGACTTCACAGAAATTTCTCACAGTTCTGGTGGCTGGAAGTCTTGAGGTCAGGATGCCAGCATGGCCAGGTTCTGGTGACAGCCTTCTTCTGTATTGTAGATGGCTGCCTATCTTCTCCATATAGCATCACAGGGCAGAAAGACAGCTCTAATGTCTCTTCCTCTTTTTACAAGCTCACTAATCCTGTCACATGGACTCTGCTGTCATCTAAATCTACTTGTTAAAGGCCCACCTCTAGTGCCATGTCATTGGGAGTTAAAGATTCAGCATGTTTCTTTTGGGGGTATAAAAACATGCAGTCCATAAGAGGGATGGATCATTGACTTAAAATAGCATGTGTACTCCATCCAATAGCTGTAGTATTCTAAATCTTTCTATCATTCAAACTGGTTGTCCTCCCGGCTTTAAGTTTATTGGGGTGACAATGGTTAGTAAAATACATGGGTTTCAGGTGTACAGTTCTGGAATACATCATCTATATATCTATATGTCTCTGTGTGTTCACCACCCGGAGTCAGTGCTCCTTCTGCCACCATGTATTTGATCCCTTTTACCCTCATCTATCTAATCCCTCCTTCCCCTCTGGTAACCACTAAACTATTGTCTGTGTCTATGGGTTTTTGTTTCTTCATTTGTTTTCCTTTTTCCTTTGTGGTTTTCAGTTTTATATACCACATATCAGTGAAATCATATGGTTCTCGATGTTTTTCTTAGCCTCCTTACATTGGTTGAGCTGTTACTCTCCACTGTCCATGTAGCTGGAGGTTTGACAGGGAAATGGTGATATAGGTCCTTAGGTAGACAATAGGAAAAATGTAAGTTATTCATAATTTTAAAGAAAAAATACAAATTTATACCTGAGGAGAAAGCATGCATAGATATATCATGTCCTCTGAATAGATAGGCTACGGGAATTCTGACTCTCCTTTTATCTCAGGTTTTTTCAGTGTCTTCAGATTGAAGTAAATGATGTGCATATATCTGTTTATGTATGTGCCTATCCTGTCTGTGAGTGTTGGTACAGGTCTGTTTCCTGATAAGTACCTTTATTTTTTCTTCCCCAAACACTGCCTTTCAGGGGCAGAAATGGGAAGCCAGTGAAGTTCCCAGATTTTGTGCATGTGTGGGGTTGGCGTGGGAGAGGAAAATGCACCAGTGTTGGGTGTCAGAGGGAAGAGGTGTAGAGAATCCTACACTAGATGAAGAAGCTCAGTTTTCGTGAACTTGGAAAATGGTCATTTTTGCTCTTTAATTTGGTTTATGTCAATCATCTTGTGGTGGGTAGTCGCAAAGTACTTGTCAGAGAAGTATTTGTTGAGGCACCAGTTTGTTTCAACGTGTGATTTTTGTTTTTAGCGTTTTCTTTCCCTATGAATGCAGTGGTAATTGGAAAATATAGGCAACATGTTAAATCAGTATGATCAAAAGCCGGCATTTTTGAGTCATCAAGTGACAAAGTGCTGATGTGCTTGGAGGAAGCATCCAATTTTAGCATTCAATGTAATTATGTCACTTTAACAAATATTTACTAAAGCCTGTGGACATAATCTCAGTTTAAATTTGCCTCACTATTCCTTTCTTGCTTTTATGATTTAGTATTTTAAGAGCCCTTGGAAAGAGAAATTACGTTAAATATTTAGAAGAGTGATACATAACCAAAGATAAAGGGAATTGTGGGGAGAATGAAAATACGTTTAAAGTATTTCATATACATTTTATGGAATGTACGTTTTAACTGTTTGCTGTGCGGGATCCAGAAACATTGTGGGGGTTTTGTTTCATTTTGTTTTTTGTTTTTTTTAAACAAATGAAGGCCTGTATTCTATAGCTCAAAAGAATTGTACTAACCTTCGATTCTAATTTTTACATGTAAATTTCTATCAGATATCTGTAGAAAACAATGGAATGTTAGTCTGTCAGGCCTCGGCTCATTTTGTTCATAAGTTAACAGTTTTAAATAATTTCAAAGAAGTTAGGTCAAGTTTCAAACATGCCATGTCATAAAATTTCATCTTGGCTTGTAATTTATATTGTGCTGTGCATATACATATATTTTTAAAAACTATTTACAGGAACAGCGATGGAGAAAGATCGACTTGGGAAGCTATTTATAAGAGGCCTCAATATCCAGACCGATGAAAAGGCTCTTGAAGCAGCGTTTAGGAAATTTGGTCCCATGATGGAAGGTAACTCTAGAACCAACATGTACATCTAATCAAAGTAGATGTACACTAAATATATAGTACTGATAGGTCAGTGTTTTCTGTTCCTGAAGCTTATATAAGCACTTTTTGTATGTTTCTGTTTCACATTTGGAAACTACTCATTACAGTGAGTTCAAGTTCCACCTAATGGTATGTTACTATTGTGAAAGACAAGCAATATAGTAAGTATATTATAGAAGTAGGGGTAAGATAGGCTCCCCGGAGGATATTCAGAATACTAATAATGATGTAAGATGTAAGGTTTATTTTTTTTCAATACCTTGCCAAAGGTTGTTTCTATGCTGTATTCAGGAAATCAAATTAAATTAAAGGGCGTCTTGTAAGAAATTGTAAGGGGGATGGACAATTTTGAAAATATGAAAAGTTGAACTTACGTAACATGTTAAATTGAAAAGTTTACACATATTACAGTTGTCTTGCTGAAGCATCGGGGAACAGACAATTCCAGAGGTTTTGCTTTTATTACATTTGAAAGCCCTGAAGATGCTAAGGCTGCTGCCAAGGCTATGAATGGAAAGGTAAACATCTTTTAATAATATTCTAGCTCTGTGCTTCAATTAATAGTATTTCTATAACTTTTTTATCCTGCTAATTTTTTAAGGTAGCGTAATGCCATAGAAGCCAAAATTATTTATCTATCACTCTGCTTTTTGGTCCCAAATATACTGGACAGTGTTTTGCAAGGACCCTGAAATGGACATTAGCTCTAGAAATATACTATAAATTTATATTTGCATTTCAATGTAAAGGTAAGTAGGCATTCAGCCTTCAAAGAGCATGAATATTTAGAAGAAACCACAAACAAAGTTACAGCAGAAATAAGGTTTGTGTTTATAAAAAGCTCATGCAATTCATGGAAATACTTCCGTAGCATAAAAGCCTACAAAGACAATTACGACAAAATTACTTCCCGTTGTTTGGGGAGGAACCTTGAAAAATGCCCATTGGTCCAGCATCTTTACCTTCAAATATATGTTTAGTTTGTGAAGGAAAAAAAAAAAAAAAAGAGCAAGTCGATGAATGCTGGCATCATAATAAGTAACTGACCTTCCGGTCCCCATGATTTCTCTTCCCTCCTTAACATGTTTTCATCCTCCTGTAACCAGAATGACTTTTGTAAAATACATATATCATAATTTATTTTACAGTAGATAGAGGTGAAGGGTTTGTTTTGACCCAATCTTTCATGTGCTAATGAATAATAATAGTCTTTTTATCCTCCTTGATCTTACTATGTAGTGATTATGTGTGTTGTATAGCTTTTGAACTCTTCATTGATTCTATTAAATAAAAATTCCTTACCATGGCACTGAGAGTCACTCCATGCTATCTTGTTTTTGGCTATATTTTTTTCAAACTTATCCCAATATGTCTCAGGGTTACTTTATTCGCTAAGCTAGCCCCGGTATTTCATACTGTTATTTTAAGCCTGTTTTGGGCATCAAGGTTGACTCTTTCCTGTGTCAACCTCACAAATAAAAGCAGTCTCCTTCAAATGCTGAGCTTGCACATTTGCTCCATTTAAAAAATGTCTCTCCCCCATATTATACTACAGATTATATCATTTTATATCCAACATAACATATATTAAGTTGTTCCTTGTTAAATGACATTTAGCACTTTTTAAGTTCTTGCATAGTGTGGAATACGTATGTTAACTGTTTTGTTGTTGTTGTTGTTCACCTTGGTTTTTAGTACATTTCAGGCACTCAGGATATATTGACCCTTTATACTTTATGTTCATATTTCATAGGTTTTGTAGTACCGGAAAGTTGGATTTGGTTCATGATTTTGTGTTAGGTACAGTAGAGATAGATTCATTTGGCTTGAGGAGAATAATTGATGGTGATTCTTAGTTATCCTCGTTTTTAATCAGGAGAACATGTAGTTTGAGTAGACATTCTCCCTACATTTCTTACCTCAACATTTTGTTTTCTATTTAATGTGTGCCAGGCGATGTAGAAACTGAATAATGCTTGTGAATAAGACAAAGGGCCTGTTTTACCCAGGCCTTGTCTTCTAGGTAAATGACAACATGTATATACAAGTAAAAGTAAATAAATACAATTTATTTTCATTGACAGTCAATGTTAAAATGAGGTGGTAGGGGATTTAGTTAGAGCTTGTAGAGAGATTGGGTAGTGTTTTTATTCATAAAGATCAAGAGATGTTAGCTGAATCTTGACTGTTGGGAAGGAATCAGCCATACTTGAATACTGAGAATATTTGTACCTGAAACCGCAAATGCGGCATTAAGGTGAGACCAGGCTGTTAATGACTCTTGGTATTGGTTAGAGCTCATATGTACCCGAATTTGGTGGAATGCAGTATTGAAGATTCCTTTACAAAAAGTATGACAGAAAAATCGAAGTGCTTATTTTATTCTTCCTTTTTAAAAAAAATTTATTGGGGTGACAATTGTTCGTAAAATTACATAGATTTCAGGTGTACAATTCTGTATTACATCATCTATAAATCCTATTGTGTGTTCACCGCCCAGAGTCAGTTGTCCTTCCATCACCATGTATTTGATCCCCCTTACCCTCATCTCCCACCCCGAACCCCCCTTACAATCTGGTAAGCAGTAAACTATTCCCTGTGTCTATGAGTTTTTGTTTCTCATTTGTTTGTCTTGTTCTTTCGTTGCTTCTGGTTTATATACCACATATCAGTGAAATCATATGGTTCTCTGCTTTTTCTGTCTGATTTATTTCACTTAGCATTATACTCTCAAGATCCAACCATGTTGTCACAAATGTTCCTATATCATCATTTCTTACCGCCGAATAGTATTCCATTGTGTGTATATACCACAGCATCTTCATCCATTCATCTATCGAAGGACATTTTGGTTGTTTCCATGTCTTGAACCCCGTAAACAAAGCTGCAATGAAGAGCATGTTTACGGTGGCCAAGACATGGAAACAACCAAAATGTCCTTCGATAGATGAATGGATAAAGAAGTTGTGGTATATATACACAATGGAATACTATTCGGCAGTAAGAAAAGATGATATAGGAACATTTGTGACAACATGGATAGATCTTGAGAGAGTAATGCTGAGCGAAACAAGTCAGACAGAAAAAGCAGAGAACCATGTGATTTCACTGATATGTGGTATATAAACCAAAAGCAACAAAAAAAACAAGACAAACAAATGAGAAACAGAAACTCATAGACACAGACAATAGTTTAGTGGTTGCCAGAGGGTAAGGGGGGTGGGGGATGGGGGGTGGGAGATGAGGGTAAGGGAGATCGAATATATGGTGATGGAAGGAGAACTGACTCTGGGTGATGAACACACAATGGGATTTATAGATGATGTAATACAGAATTGTACACCTGAAATCTATGTAATTTTACTAACAATTGTCACCCCAATAAATTTAATAAAAAATAAATAAATAAATAAATAAAAAGCTGCAATGAAGGTTGGCGCACTCGTGTCTTTATGTATAAATGTTTTCAGAGTTTTTGGGTAGATACCCAGGAGAGGGATTGTATATAGAGCAATTTTTATGTTCCGAGTTGTGTTTACAAAAATTGTTTTGACCTCTCTCTGTTAAAGACAAACTGAACATAACATATGGATATTGGTATATTACAGAAATATGCCCTTGAAACAATTTTACCAACTAATGTCACCCAAATAAATTTAATTTTAAAAAAGATAAACTGTTGTGAATTTATGGGCGATTAAGAGATTTAAGCATTTATCAGAAATCAGATTAGAAGTACTATGTTTAATCACAATTTTTATTGAAGTGAATTTTTATTAACGTAAAAGTTTTGAGTAAAACAATTCAGTATGGCAAAAAAAAATGTGAGAGATTCTGGAAGGGTCCCATTTAAAGAGAAAAAAATGAAGAAAATTATTAGAACTACCGTAAATACAGAGCTGCGAAAGAGTGGGGAATTGTATTTTATTTTTTAATGACAAATACTGAAAATAATACGGAATGTTAACAACATAATAATTTTGAATGAATAACTGAACAATTTATTTTCTGAAATGATATTCATTTTAGATACCCTTGGTATGCTGACCCATTTAAAGAAATGGTATTAGTACAAAGATGATGTGAGATGAACATTACAGAAAGTAAATGTATATAGCTGCTCATAGTGTGTGAGGGGTATCAGTGTTGTTTAACTAACTACTAGAAGACATTTCATGTAATTTTTACAACCTTTCCATGCACTTTGGTACTGGAATTAATTGTCTCACATATTTAGCATGGTGAAGGACCCAAACTTTTCAGAAGAAAATACTTGTTCTTTTGAGTAAAGCAAACATAACATTGACCTCGAACTTAATTTTAGTTGGGCGGCAATAAGTAGGTTTGTAAAAAAAAAAAAAAATGTTCGTTTAATTTAAAATTGACACAATTTTATTAATATCATACTCCATATATTTAGTTTTTGGATGGTAAAGCGAATAAAGTGGAGGAAAACGACAAACCATCTTTTGCACGTGATGGTAGACGGAGGCCACCACTTCCTTCAAGAAACAGAGACAGTCCGAGAATTCTGAGATCTGGAAGAACAGGAAGGGGAGAAGAGAGAGGGAGTCCTTCACGTGGAGTACACATGGGTAATGTTTTAAAATATAAGGATGCAATCATAGGATTTAAAACTATCTTTGAACGTATGGAGGTGTCTCAAACTTTGTATATATCCATTGTATGCATGATAAACTGTAAGATTTGTTAGATGAGGAATTAAATTTGACAATCTAAATGATTTCTAAGAGGAAATAATTATTATACTTACAAAAATGATTGAAATAGTTAATGTGGAAAACCATCTGAATCACATTGCAATGAAATGACATAAATTTCAAACTAAATTGATCCTGTTGACCATTGTTACTAGTTGCTCTGTATTAAAACTTCAATAGTTTTAATACAGAACTCATATTTCTATTTATCCTATGTTGGAATTTTCCACTTGGGGCCACAAACTTCAAATGCATTGAATTTGGTGACTCATACATAATAAAGTATTACAGTACATCTATTTTTTCTTGTATTCTAAAGATTACCTCATTGCATAATATAAATTTAGGGAATCTTGAAAACTACACAATAGAAATAAAGATCATACTCGCTACCCATAATTCAGGGTTAAAAACTTCCTATTTTAGGATTGACTAAAAATACTTGTTTTCTGTTAATACACGTGCAAACAAATCTCTGTCACTGATGAGGTTTTCTACCTGGGTCTGTTGTAATGAACTTTGCCTTTCAGGAAATATCTACAACTTGATTTAGATTCTTAGAGGTATCTCTGGGTCAGGAAAATACTAAAAACCCATGCCTGACAACATGTGTGCCCCTTTCTTGGTTGTGGATGTTGGAAGATAATGAGTTATTGAAAGAGATGTTTATGAACTGTTGTCAGGGAAGTCTTTCTTTTAAACAGAATGACAGGAAGGCACTTTTCATTTCATAATATTTGTGTATCAGAGAAACCTGTTTTATTTTATGTGTTAACCAGTCTTACTAAATCAAACAATTATCTTTGTTTTTGACAATTAGATGTGTGATATTTTTTTTGGAAATTTTCCCAACACTGCAATTGTTGGCTTTGCCCCATTTTAAGATAGTTGTATTTTGTTTTGTTCACCATGACCTTGAGAAAAAATTACCAATACAGAATCTGCATTGTGCCATAAATACAGATACTCATTTTTTTTTTCTTACTGAGGAATTGGTATACACATATACTTTGAGTATATCCAAG